>NC_057808.1:443477319-443781154 GCF_018294505.1 Triticum aestivum | reverse complement strand
GATCGCCACCGGCATCTGGAACGCCCATGAGGCGCCGGTGACCGTGGATGAAATCCTGCCGTTCTCGCTGCAAAAGATAGAGACGATGGCCATCGAAGCGCTCAAGGTGCAGGCCGGCACCGCCGAAGAGCAGGCTCCCTTCGACGTGTCCCCGGTCACCGACGCGGCGGACGCCGGGCACCCCCTGGACGCCGCCGTGCCACCGGAGGAGTGGGCGAGCGCGTGCGCCGGCGCGGACGCGGTGACCATGCTGGTGGTGGCGCAGCTGAGGGATCCCATGCGTCGGTACGAGGCGGTCGGCGCGCCGTCCATCGTGGTAATCCAGGCGGGACGGGCCGCCACCGGCGCCGATGGCGAGACCAGGTTCAAGGTGGCCAACATGCACGTCGGCGGCATGCGGCTGAAGACAGCCGACCGGCGTAGCGTGTGGGACGGAGAGAGGCAGAGGCTGACGGCGACGCACTGGCTCGTCGCCTACGGGCTCGGCAAGGCCGGCAAGAAGGGACGGCCGTCGGGGGCCGCAGCGGGGAAGGTCGGGACTGACGTGCTCTGGAGCATGTCGTCGAGGGTGGTCGCCGACATGTGGCTCAAGCCAATGCGCAACCCGGACGTGAAGATCGCAGCCAACTAGCTGCCGGTGAGCTCCTCTGTTTCTCTGCAGCTGAAACACTTCTTCATGTTCCACGCCTCAGAATTATTTACTGAATTCCTGCACTTAACTTGTACTCCCTCTGTAAAGAAATATGAGAGCATTTAGATCCCTAAAGTAGTGATCTAAACGCTCTTATATTTCTTTACGGAGGGAGTAGCAGGAAGTTGAAACTGTCAATGTTTTCTTCTTCATTTTGTTCCTGTGTTGATGAGAATACTGTAAGTATATTTTTTGAACAGATACAATACAAGTATTTTTGTACAGGATACAAGAACTGAGAGTATCCAAAGTGTTACTTACCCCTGAATATAGTGTAAATGAGAACTTGCAAGGGAATTTGATCACTACAAACAAATAAAGAACAGTAACATCAAACATAATACTATGATACCAGTTTTCATCCTTCGCAACATTATTTACAATGGATCTCTAGCCGATCATTTGCATGCACGACAAAATGACATTTTCTCACATAACAAACTTAAATGGAGATACTACAAAGCATCCTGAAAACACACCAGGCTGTAACATAGGTGCCAAAGGGGTGCTGAAGTTCATGGACTTATGGTTGTCTAAGATGCGTCTAGAACATACAAATCCTTCATATGGTTCAGTTAGCTACTGTTCCCTACAACTACAAATCACTCACACTCGTCATGATCAGCAACAACTCAGAACTGTGGGTAAAATACTTCTGAGTGCCTCTGAGAAACCAAAAAATGTATCGATAAACTTTTGTAGAACAGGTCATATTACGTGTCAAGTTTTTCCAGATCACGAGGAAGCCCTCCACTGGGCGGCCTGAAATAAACAGATCAACAGTCATGACAATGCTATCCACAAGAGAGCTTTCAAGAGTGTACAACAGAAAATACAGTCTGTAGATAAGAGCTACCAACAACAGAAAATACGGTCTGTAGATAAGAAGATAAGGAAATTATTCCAGCCATCGAATTGCACACTTACAATCCAGTAAATATCTTAATGGTATCGTAGAAGAACCATTGCATGGTCACGACAGGCCCTACAAGGGTAATTCGAATGGGCAGGCTTCTTGTGAACAGCCCACGCAATCCAATGCTTTTTATAGCCTGAAAGGGATACAATGTGATTATTAAAGGAACAGAGTGTAAGACTTGAAATTAACTAATTTGTTGGCTGGATAGGTACAGTCGCATCCTCACATGTATAACGTTTTTAGCCTTTTTGTTGTACAGAGAAGAAACGATGTTATCTGCAGGATTTGAAACAACAGTACCAACAGCACCAGAAATATATCCAGCCAGGCATGTGGCACCAAGCTGCTGTGCTGTTGAACAATCCTGTTTCTTCTTTTGAATGACTTTCTGGTATAGGAAGTCCACGGTATGCTCAAATGACGAAAACATTATCATAGAAACTGCAGGAAAAATAAAATTTAGGATAAGATAAACCTGTACATGTCAGAAAAAATGTGATGCACTAATGGACTAATTAACTTGGAAAGGTTCGATTATAACACAAAGATAGCTTTCCATGTATCAGAAGCAAACTGACTGTCATTGTTCCTAGCTCACTGAGTAGAACAAATGACCACCGCAAAACAAAAGGTGGACACCATTGTGATATAAATGCAACCTGTGTTTGCCTCTCACACTTAACTCATGGAGTCCCTTTTACAGTTCAAGCAACAAGTACTCCCTCTGTAAAGAAATGCAAGACCGTTTAGCTCACTACTTTAGTGTTTCGTGTGCTATAAACGGTCTTACACTTCTTTACAGAGGGAGTACCTTTTAATTCACTCTGATAAAATCGGGAACCAAGCAAGATTTAATTCACTCTAATAAAGCATAGCTACAACTATTTTTAGAAGAACATACCTACAACATATATCAAACTAGATTTTATCTTCTAAGCGGGAAAATTAACACACTCATAACTTCCTGATAAGTTACTTTAATAGGCACAATAGGATTTTGCGAACAATTCATATGTGAAACAGGGAGAGTTATTACATGGAAGATTTCGCCCCCAAAGCGGTAAAAGCCCCCTGTAAAATCTGCAATAAACAAGAAATGCACTTTCCATAAATTCAGAACTCAGGAAGACTACAGATCGCATGTCCAGGCATACCAATAGTGAATCTAATGAACCTAAGAACAATACGAAGGAAGCTTACCCAGACAAGCCTTCAGCGGCATACACCCTTGGAAAGCCATCGACCAAACCTTTTGCAAATATGGGCTGTGTCTGCACACGGACTTTCACCGATTCAAAGGGGCAGAGGGCAACATCAGCTATGATCTGAGCAGAGGCGCTGCTAAGAAAGTAAACCGTGCTCCTGTTGCTGTCCACCAGCGCATCAGAATACTGCTTCTTGAAGAACTCGTAGAGGCCAAACTTGCAGCCACCCTGAGCGCCATAGCCGAATAGCTTCCCTCCCCAGCCTCTCCAAAGCGACGAAGCGCCCTCTTCTCTTACAAGAGAACTCAGTCCCGAGCATATAGTGTTATACTTAACTGGATTCACCTGACCAAAAACAGATAAAAGGAACAAAATTATAAAGCCGAATGCATTCACAGGATCATTTCTGAGGCAGCAGAAAACCGCAAGGCATTAATTGTTGTGGACGTAGCACTATTATACAGGTCTCTACACAAGATACACATAAGGGCCCTGTTATTTAGATCAACAAAGGGACCTGTCTACAATACACTTGTTCGTGTCCAATCCGACATGATCCCCCGGCTTCTGATTCTCTTTCTGTTTCTTCGACCGCTGCCGAGTAATAAATCGACACAGGAGCAGGCAAACTTGGTCATGGGCCTCGTGGCTATGCCTCTCCACGGGAGCAGTTTCAGCCAGGAGCTAAAAAGTTACCAAGTTTATACAAGCTATATATGGCCTGCTACACTGAAATACTAGGTCAGAGCTCGCACGAGATCGTCCACACATGAAGAATCCTCGGCTGCATCGAGCACGCTGTAATTCGACCTCGAGCAAGCACCATTTCTCCCTCTCGCCGGCTAGAATAATCCTAATTACCGAACCCACAGGCATTCCCCCTCCGCGCAGGGTTCCCAACGGGCATCATACGGCGGCGGCGCGCACGCGTACCTGCATGTTGACCTTGAGGACGTCGAGCGGGGTGATGGCGAGGTGGGTGGCGCCGGCCGCCAGCATCCCGCCGCCGAAGCACAGCGCGTAGTACTCCGGCGAGAACAGCCGCATCCCTCTCCCTACCCCAACGCCTCCGCCCCTCCTCGCCGCCTCCGCCCCCGCCTCCTCGCCGCTGGCTCCTCCGCGCGAGGCCATTTTGCGGCGCCGTGGGTGGGAGGGGGGAGAATCCCGGCGCGCGAGGGGGGGAGAAAGAGGAGAAGGAAGAGGAGGATTCGCTCGGTCGGTTCCTGCGTTCGTGGAGACTGGACCGGGAGCGGGCCACGTGGCCAGGCCGCGGGCCGTGGCTTCGTCTTGCTGGGAGACTGTTTGTTTAAGCGGCTGACTTGGCACGTCGAGGGCCTTGAACCCTAGTCGCACAGCCCTGAGCGTGACAGGTGGAGATATGAATATAGTTGGGCCGGACGCGGCTGGGTTAATCGCCTGGGCTGTCCTATGGGTCTATTTTTTTTTTAACTGGAAATACCAGAATATATTACATAATACGGGAGGGAGCTCCTAGTCGGCGCTGCAGGCGCTCGCAAGGGGAGCTAGCGGGCCGGCCCAATTGCGAAGAAAAACCTGTAGAAAAATGCTTACTGGTATATACGCAAAAACTAGGAATCGAACCCTCCATCAAATGTACAGCAACCTAACGTCAGAACCACCAGACAAAGCTGACAAGCTTGTCAACTAACAGAAACGAGACATATTTGACCGTTCCTCTAGAGATATGTTATATACCCAGAATTAATTGTTTGAAAAATAAATTCACTAAGAACCACGAATTCCGAAAAAAGGTTCGAAAATTAGAAAAAGTTCATCAATTTTGGATAAACATTCATCCACTTTGGAAAAAGTTCATTGAATTTTTAAAAAGTTGAAAAATTTGAAAAAAGTTCACTGATTTCGAAAAAAATAAAGGTTTTTCGAAAAAAAGTTCATTGATTTTGAAAAAAGTTCATCAAATTCAAAAAAAGTTCATCAAATTTTAAAAGAGTTCATGGATTTTGAAAAAAAATTCATCAAATTGAAAAAAGTTCATCAAATTTTAAAAAGTTCATCGAATTCAAAAATTAGTTCATCAATTTGAAAAGTTCATCAAATTTGAAAAACAAAAATCGTTGATTTGAAAAAACGCTCGCGTGTTTGCGAACAATTCATCAAAGAAGAAAAAAACTGAAAACAAAAAAGGAAAAAAAAGAAAAAGAAGAAAAAGGAAAAGGAACAAATAAAAGAGGAGAAAAGATAAGGGTTACCACAACCCACTGGTTGGCGAGGTGGTTACACCAGCTTACATCTTAAGGGAGGTTGGTGGCTCGATCTACAAATAATGTGCTTTTTGCAAATTAAGACACAGATAAGAAATCAGTAAAATCAGTGAATGGGCCGAGCCCAGTTAACACGGCTGCAGGCGCCGGTTTGCAGAAACACTAGTAACCGCTGCCTGCAACGCTAAATAGGATAATCGCCAGCCACCGCAACATTTACAAAGTTTGGAAATACACCTAGCCAGTGTTGTTGGCTACCTAGTTCCAAACCAGCGCCAAAGGACGCTAAGCAACAGAGCTGCAGGAACGATTACACCATTCAACACTTGCATCATCAAAGTATGTATGCAGTAATGTTTTGATTTTTTTACGCAGTGCTCCATGCCTTGTGTTGTCGTAAGCTTCACTCGTTACTGCCTATTTCGGTACAAAAGCATTAGTTTTAAAAATTAATCGGTTACATCCCAACTCATTTGCCCGGTTGATCGCCTGGAGGAGTGCTAGACTTTCTGCATGAATAGCTTCAGAAATATGTTGCATAGATCCCACACCTGCTGCCAACACCTCTCCTTTGTCATTTCTAAGCACATATCCCCATCCACCTTTGTGAGAGTTTTCAACATACGCACCATCAGAGACATTAGGTGGAGGAGGCTTCCATTTGTCTGAGCAGGGGGTTTAGGTGTTTTTTTCCTTTTTATTCCATTCCTCCTCAAATTCTTTGCGGTGGATTTCAATGGAAGCTTGGATTTCATTACAACCTCTTATCCTTTCACCTGAGTGTGCTTTGTTTCTTTCAAACCACCAAAGCCATAACATGGCGGAGATTTTAGAGCATACCTTGTCATCCATCTTGAAAATTTCCTGTAGGGCATGCCTCGGGCTTTGGCAGGTTACTAGCTCTTGTCGTATGTTTTCCCATTCAAAGCTTCTCCACAACTCCTTGACTGGTTTGCATTTGAAGAAACATTGTCCTCCATCCTCATCAACTCGGTTACACACTGGGCATTTTAGATCGACATTCACTCCTCTTCTCCTCAGTTTTGGACTGAAAGGCAGACTATGATTTGCAAATCTCCAAATAAAATGTTTCACTTTGTTGAGCAGTGGGAGTTTCCAAATTTTGTTCCAGTCAAAGTTCTCTCTTCTGTCTTCCCTATTTGATGTTGAGGTGCTACTGGGAGCTGGTTTGTGAATGTCATTATCTATGGCCACCTTATATGTAGACTTGACTGAGAATGAACCTTTCTTGTCAAAGTGTCAGGCCACATAGTCTTCCTCCACTTCATTTACTGGAATCTATAAGATGGCTTCTACATCTTCTGGATAGAAGGTTTGTTGTACCAGTGCCACATCCCACCCTCCATTGATTGGGTCCATCAGCTCCGGAACTTTGTTCACAAGATGTCGACCTTTGTGGGTCATGGTGCGTCTCGTGGTGCCTCTTGGGATCCAAGGATCATTCCAGATGTCTATGTTATTTCCATTCCCCACTCGCCATATTATACCCTGTTTTAGAAGTTTGACGCCCTTTAGAATGCTACGCCAGACGTAGGACATGCCACTGACTCCTTTGGCATTTAGAATATTTCCGTCTGGGAAGTATTTCGCTGAGAGCACTCTGGCACATAGAGAGGATGGATTATGCAAGATCCTCCAAGCTTGGCGAGCCAACATTGCCAGGTTGAAAGCGTGTAAGTCTCGGAAGCCCAATCCACCATCCCTCTTCCGAAGTGAGAGTTTGTCCCAACTGATCTAGTGGATTCTATTTTCTTTGTCCATCTGACTCCACCAGTACTTGCATATTATTGTGCTCATTTGATCACATAGCATAGATTGGTACTGATTGTGCCACCGTTTTGATTAGAATTTCCTTCCCAGCCATTGATAGCATGCGTTCTTTCCAGCCTTGGATCTTTCTCCAAATCCTATCCTTTAGGTATGCAAATGTTTTTGACTTTGATTTTCTGATATAGATGGGCAATTCCAGGTGTCGGAGATATACCAGGCATTTCTCTGTTTTGGCTTCACAATTCAGGTTCAAAATCTGCATTGTGGCATGTCTCTTCTCCCGACGAGTATTTTTGCTGAACATGGTAGCAGATTTGTCTTTGTTAATTACTTGTCCAGAGCAATCTGCATACCGCTTCAAGATTTGATCCACTTCTTTCGTGCTTCTGCCCAAATTAATCATCAACTGAAAATTTGCACAATGTTTATCCATTTAACGCACTCAAGACCAATGAATCTAATATTATTTTGCACATTGGGTTATACTAAATCCGATCTATGAGTCTCACATGTGACGAAACTAAAGATGCCGACTGCCATTAGGAAACATAAAGTAGTCGATTGTAATTCTGAGTTTGTAGAGGCATTTGAGTTTAAATTGGAAACCAAATATTTTTATACTAAATTTTTATGCTTATTTAAATTAATTTAACATATTATAGTTTTAATGTTTATAAATTTTATTAATTAGCTATCATAGTAGCCACGTAACAATATTGCCACACAATAGTTATAATATTCATTGTCATAAAGTTGCAAATTATATCATTGAAAAAATCTATCAAAATAAAAATGTATGATGTAACAATAATTCTTTTAGTTGTTAAAAATCGTTTGAATTAACTTTTCAAATACATAAATCATGTAGTATACACACATTTGCATGTCTATGTGTGTATGTATACAACTTTTAATTTGGTTAAATATCATGGTAGATAATTTAAATTGAACTCCCTTTGTTCCAAAACAATTGAAGTTCTAGGTTTGTATAGGAAAATATGCTAAGATCTAGAACACAAAATACACATATTTACTTCATAAAGAATATTGTGAGACTAATTTGGTGTTCTAGATGTTAATATCTTTTTCTGTAGAGTTGGTCAAACTTAAACAAGTTTGACTTTGAAAAATCTCAGAACTTCAATTATTTTGGAATAGAGGTAGTACAAACAAAAAAATATCATAGTAGTAGTTTCTAGTGTATGATAGTATTTAAATTCATGTCATTATTTTAATATTCAAATAGCATAAAATGTTTGTTGATTATAATTTTTCATATCATTTTATCATCTCATCCACTAATCTAGAATCACTTGCTTTGATTCAAATGAGAAGTTATGCATTAGATTAAAAAATGGAATGTAGTTAATATAAAATTCATTTTGACATCCGGAACATCAAGAGACCGGTTGGATTGGTCGTCCCCATGCATTATAAATTTTACTATGTGATGTGAACTTGCCCTATTAGAAATTAAGGCAATATTTTATGTATGTAACAAAATTTCAAATCCGATGTATTACTGTATAGTAGCTTTTTTTGAGGGGTTATTACTCTACAGTAGCTAATTTTATAATTTAGTATTTTACGCTCCCATCTCTTGGGGCCCAGGGTGCTCGTCCTTTTTGCGTGACCTATGGTTGGCTCTGCACGCGCATCCGTGAGCATGGAATCGACGGTGAGACGTCCACTCTTATAGATGCATGGTTGTCGTTGTACCTCCATCGCAACTGAGCCCCATTTGTATGATGGAGTGGCCTCATCTGCGCCACCATCAACGCCTCGTGCGATGCAGACAGGCTCCACCTCACCCGCACTCTTGCTAGTTGCCAAAGGCACGTCCTCAGACTCAAGGACTACTGTAAGAAGGAGGTTGCCAGGGGTGGCTGGCATCGTGGTTGCACCACTTTTCTCAGCTCTTAACCTTCATGGCAAGTCCCGACGGGCCGCCTCCCACCTTCGCAAATATGAGGGTGACACTCATCGATAAGGGGGTGGCGAGCGGAGGTTTGACTGTGGCTGGGTGATGGTTCTATTTTATATAGTTTTTTCCAAGGGATTTATTCATATTTTAACTCATGATTTCTTGTTTTCACCTTTTCGCTAACATTAGTTTGCCAAATACATAGAAACCATGTATTCTCGATTTGATTAAATGATCTAACACATTTGAAATGATATAAAGCAATGTCGAAGTATATAGGGAGGAAAGGGATAACTTTTGTGTTGTGAAGAAATGCTTTTGTGTCAATAGAAGGGAAGACGACCAATGGTACGATAAATTGAGAGCTCATACCTCATACCGGCGGGCGTACAAGGTGGTGGTGCCTTTCTTTCATTTATCCAAACAACTTTTGTAATTGGCGGAAGGCGATCAAAGAAGCTAGGAAGGAAGAACCAGAGACCAGAGGGAAGAAACAAAGTTTTTTTTGAATTAAGGAGCATAGCTCCAAATTTCGTTTCATAGAAAAATGAAACTGATAATACAGAGCAGTAAAGCAGTAAAACAACACACATAATGTTCAGCAAAGCAGTAAAACAACACACACACAGTAAAGCAGTAAAAATGAATCAGAAAATAGGTTCAGCAAAGCAGTAAAACAACACACACACACACACACACACACACAATCAATCAGGGCTAAAGCAAGGCGCTATGCCAATGCCCAAAGCATAAGCCCGCTTAGGCGAGCGCCTAATAGCTCCATTTCGAACATTTTGCATTACAATTAAGTGCAAGTGTTTGTACTCCCTCTGCATGGATTTGTGGGCATGCTGGTGGATGTTATGCATGGATTTGTGGGCATGCTATCAATTAGTGGATGATCTGTTTAATTAGGTGTACTGAATTCGTTTCAATTGATGCTTGGGTATTGAACTAGGGCATGGTTAGAAGGAGTAGTTAAGTACTCTGGTGTTGCAGTATTGTTTAAATTGATGCTTCCAGAGGAAAGTAGATGTTGGGTGCTTGCACTACACGATGTGGATGTAGTATGTGATGTGCTGCTAGAGTAGTCGTAGGGATGCTCTAGAATACTCCATGTTAAACACAGATCACTGTGCTTTGAAGTAATCCTTTACAAACCAAAATTCAAAAAAGTACACACGTTAATTATGCTGGAATTTTATCTATTTATGGGCCAGCCCAATAGCAGTTTCAGAAATTCCTAATAAATCCTAGAGGCCCACACAGCCCATTCGTGCAAGGCAAGAGGTGGAAGTAAATTTTAGTCCCACATTGCTAGTTTAGAGGGAGTTGGACCTCTTTATAAGGGAGGTTCTTTCCCCACATGTATGAGGATGAGAACAAGAGGGACATCCACGCGCGCTCCTCCTCCTCCGCCGCCCGTCGCGGGTTGCGGGAATGAGCCGAGCCGATGTCTAAATTTTTGCCACACTGAATCCGAACGGCTCGCCTCTTCGGCTGAAGTCTGTTCGTTTCATCTCCCTCGTTCCCTTTAGCTCCCGGCGCAGCCTCTCACCTCTCAGAAAGACGTACCAGAATACTCTCTTCCTCTCGCCACCGAGTTCCTAAGCACTGCGCTACTGCCACGATCTTCCCGCTTGCGGTGTGCACCGCATGTCGGGACAGTAGGCCTCCAAAACCGCACCTCTTTGAGTCCTGTATGGGAGAAGGGTGATAAGGTTTTTGGGGAGCGCTCCGCACGACTACTGACTTCTTCGTCACGGACGCCCCGGACTCCGACGACTACTTCCCCGACGACGACTTCTTCCCCGACGTTGACAACATCTTCGTCGACATGGCTGGCGAGGATGTCGACCCCAAGTCCAGTGCTTCTACCGTCGCTGCTGTCCCGTACGTGTTCTTGCTCTTTCTGTTAGAGGTCCTCTCGCAGTTCTTTGTTCTAGTGTCTGTCCTACATATGTTAGGTTCTACTTCATATATGCAACCTGTTCTACTGTCTACTTTAGACATGTTTGTTACAGTTCATATTTGCAGAATTTACCTTCTCACTGTCAGACTGCATGACTAGTTTCTCTGCTATAATAGTCATGTTTTATCTAGTATTTCTAGTAATAAAATCATATGGTAAATTGCTCATATTTCCAACAATCCAAAAACCTTATTATAGGCAATTTACCCCGCATGGTTTTGCTACTTCCATGAGACCTCCTATGTTTGAGGGTATCCACTATAAGAGGTGGCGCGTGAGAGCGGTCTTATCATTTCAAACCATGAGTTGCTATGACCCCACTCTTGGCAAACCTGAAGGAGAGTATGATGCTCAACAGGCACAAGCTTTTCAGAAAATGGATACTCTGTTTAAGGCTGCTCTCTTGAGTGTTCTTGGTGAGAACATAGTTGATGCTTATGCGTCAATTGACAATGGAAAAGATATGTGGGACGCACTCGAGGCCAAGTTTGGGGTCTCGGATGCTGGCACTGAGCTGTACATCATGAAGCAATTCTATGATTACAGGATGACTGAAGAGCACTCCATGGTTGAGCAAGCTCATGAGATACATTCATTTTCTAGAGAACTTGAGCACTTCAATTGTATTCTACTAGACAAGTTTGTTGTCGGAGGTATCATCACTAAGCTTCCTCCTTCGTGGAGGAACTTTCCTACCTTACTGAAGCATAAGAGGCATGAGTTTTCCATTCCGGATCTCATTGGTACTCTTGATGTGGAAGAAAAGGCGAGGGCAAAGTACACACGTGCTCGAGGTATTGAGGGAGGATCTAGTGCCAATCTGGTACAAAAGGAAAACTTCCAGCCCCACAAGTTCAAGAACAAGGGCAAGTTTGATGGAAAAGCAAAGTTTGATGGGAAGAACAAGGCTGTACAGCACACGAACTTCAAGAAGAAGAATGACAAGAAGAAAGGTGTTTTTCATGTGTTTGGAGATCCTGATCATTGGGCTCCTAGTTAAGTGCTTCTGTTCATGGTGTTGGCACGGTCGATCTGAAGTTTACTACGGGGAAGACAATGCGGCTGAAGAACGTGCATTATGTCCCCTCCGTCAATAAAAATCTTGTTAGCGGATCTCTTCTGTGTAGAGATGGCTACAAGCTTGTCTTTGAGTCGAATAAATTTGTAATATCCAAGTATGGAACCTTTGTAGGTAAAGGCTATGAGTCAGGAGGCCTGTTTCGTTTATCCTTGTCAGACATTGCAATAAAGTTGTTAATCATGTTTGCAATAATAGTGAATCAAATGTGTGGCATTCACGTCTTTGTCATGTTAACTTTGGTTGGATGTCGCAATTAGTGAAGTTGAACTTAATCCCTAGTTTCACCACTATCAAGGGATCTAAGTGTCAAGTGTGTGTGCAAGCTAAGCAACCTCGTAAGTCTCATACGACTGCGGAAACGAGAAATCTTGCACCACTAGAGCTCATACATTCAGATCTTTGTGAAATGAATGGTGTGTTGACAAAAGGTGGAAAGAAATATTTTATGACATTAATTGATGACTCCACTAGATACTGCCATGTGTATCTTCTGAAATCTAAGGATGAGGCTTTGAACTATTTCAAGATCTATAAAGCTGAAGCGGAAAACCAACTTGATCGAAGGATCAAGAGGCTTAGGTCCGATCGTGGTGGAGAGTATTTCTCAAATGAATTTGATTCCTTTTGTGCGGAATATGGTATAATCCATGAGAGGACGCCTCCCTATCCACCTCAGTCAAATGGGGTGGCCGAAAGAAAGAAACATACTCTAACTGATTTGGTCAACGCCATGTTAGACACATCGGGTCTTGATGACCCACAAGTATAGGGGATCTATCATAGTCCTTTCAATAAGAAAGAGAGTCGAACCCAACGAGGAGCAGAAGGAAATGACAAGCAGTCTTCAGTAAGGTATTCTCTGCAAGCACTGAAATTATCGGTAACAGCTAGTTTTGTGATAAGGTAATTCGTAACGGGTAACAAGTAACAAAAGTAAACAAGGTGCAGCAAGGTGGCCCAATCCTTTTTGTACCAAAGGACAATCCTGAACAACCTCTTATATAAAGGAAAGCGCTCCCAAGGACACATGAGAATTACCGTCAAGCTAGTTTTCATCATGCTCATATGATTCACGTTCTTTACTTTGATAATTTGATATGTGGGTGGACCGGTGCTTGGGTACTTCCCTTCCTTGGACAAGCATCCCACTTATGATTAACCCCCCTCGCAAGCATCCGCAACTACGAAAGAAGAATTAAGGTAAACCTAACCATAGCATGAAACATATGGATCCAAATCAGCCCCTTACGAAGCAACGCATAAACTAGGGTTTCAGCTTCTGTCATTCTAGCAACCCATCATCTACTTATTACTTCCCAATGCCTTCCCCTAGGCCCAAACAATGGTGAAGTGTCTTGTAGTCGACGTTCACATAACACCACTAGAGGAAAGACAACATACATCTCATCAAAATATCGAACGAATACCAAATTCACATGACTACTTATAACAAGACTTCTCCCATGTCCTCAGGAACAAATGTAACTACTCATAAATCATATTCTTGTTCATAATCAGAGGGGTATTAATGTGCATAAAGGATCTGAACATATAACCTTCCACCGAATAAACCAACTAGCATCAACTACAAGGAGTAATCAACACTACTAGCAACCCACAGGTACCAATCTGAGGTTTTGAGACAAAGATCGGATACAAGAGATGAACTAGGGTTTGAGAGGAGATGGTGCTGGTGAAGATGTTGATGGAGATTGACCCCCTCCCGATGAGAGGATCGATGGTGACGATTTCCCCCTCCCGGAGGGATGTTTCCCCAGCAGAACAGCTCCGCCGGAGCCCTAGATTGGTTCCGCCTCGAGATGGCGGCGCTTCGTCCCGAAAGCTTTCTACTATTTTTTCCAGGGCAAAAGACACCTTATACCAGAAGATGGGCATCGGGGGGCTTCCAGGTGGCCCACGAGGCAGGGGGCGCGCCCAGGGGGTAGGGCGCGCCCTCCACCCTCGTGGACAGTGGGTGGCCCCCTCTGGTGCTTTCTTCGCCCAATATTTTTAATATATTCCAAAACTGACTTTCGTGGAGTTTCAGGACTTTTGGAGTTGTGCAGAATATGTCTCTAACATTTGCTCCTTTTCTAGCCCAGAATTTCAGCTTCCGACATTCTCCCTCTTCATGTAAACCTTGTAAAATAAGAGAGAAAAGGCATACGTATTGTGACATAATGTATAATAACAGCCCATAATGCAATAAACATTGATATAAAAGCATGATGTAAAATGGACGTATCAACTCCCCCAAGCTTAGACCTCGCTTGTCCTCAAATAGAAGCCGATATCGAAAAATATGTCCACATGTTTAGAGATAGAGGTGTCGATAAAATAAAATACGGACATGAGGGCATCATGATCATTCTTAGAATAGCAACATATATATATATTGTCATATGATTTCTTATGCTGAAGTAACAATCTATTCATAATGTAAAGTATGAATCAGAAACTTCATTGAAACTAGCAAACTATAATCTTAGTCATTGAAGCAATTGCAATTTATCATAACATCGGAAAGAGTCAATATAAGAGCTTTTCAGCAAGTCCACATACTCAACTATCATTTAGTCTTTCACAATTGCTAACGCTCACGCAATACTTATGGGTATGAAGTTTTAATCGGACACAAAGAAAGATAGGGGCTTATAGTTTTGCCTCCCAACGTTTTACCTCAAGGGTAACGTCAACAATAATGCTTTATGAAAACCCACATCCAATTGGATATATATACCAGGATCATTCCAACACATAGTGCTTGCCAAAGGATAAACTTTAAAAAGGAAAGGTGAAGATCGCCATGACTCTTGTATAAGGTATAAGACAAAAATAAAAGATAGGTCCTTCGCAGAGGGAAGCAGAGGTTGTCATGTGCTTTTATGGTTGGATGCACAAAATCTTAATGCAAAAGAACGTCACTTTATATTGCCACTTGTGATAGGGACATTTATTATGCAGTCCGTCGCTTTTATTTCTTCCATATTACAAGCTCGTATAAAGTTTATTTTCTCCACACTAATAGATCATACATATTTAGAGAGCAATATTTATTGCTTGCAACAATGACAACTTACTTAAAGGATCTTACTCAATCCATAGGTAGATATGGTGGACTCTCATGGCAAAACTGGGTTTAATGATATTTGGAAGCACAAGTAGTATCTCTACTTGGTGCAAAGAATTTGGCTAGCATGAGGGGGAAAGGCAAGCTCAACATGTTGGATGATCCATGATAATATAATTTATTTCGGATATAAGAAAACATAACCCATTACATTGTCTTCCTTGTCCAACATCAACTTTTTAGCATGTCATATTTTAATGAGTGCTCACAATCATAAAAGATGTCCAAGATAGTATATTTATATGTGAAAACCTCTCTTTCTTTATTACTTCCTATTAATTGCAACGATGGCCAAAACTATGTTTGTCAACTCTCAACAACTTTTATTCATCATACTGTTTATATGTGAAGTCATTACTCTCCATAAGATCAATATGATCTCTTTAGTTCTTTTTATTCTTTCTTTTATTCCCTCAAGATCATAGCAAGATAACCAAGCCCTCGACTCAAGACTAATCTTTATTATATATAGCTCACGGACTCGATTACATAGATAAGGATCAAAGCAAAAACTCAAAGCTAGATCATACTAAAACTTTATTCTACTAAATCAAGATATAACCATAAGGATCGAACTAAGAAAAAGATAAAGATAGAAGTGTGATGGTGATACGATACCGGCGCACCTCCCCCAAGCTTGGCAGTTGCCAAGGGGAGTGCCCATACCCATGTATTTATGTCTCTTTCTTCGGAGGTGGTGATGATGGAGTTGTTGATGATGTAGGCTTGCCGTCCATCTTCCAAGGCATAGGCTCACCATCATAGAAGGATGATCGAGTCTCCGGTATCCTCAAATCTGCAGCCAAACTCATCCTCTTGAATCTATATTCATACTCACAGTTTTGGTTTTGTAGGTCATAGATCTAGGCTTGGAGGTGCTCGATTTTCTCGTAAAGCTTGAAGATGGTCTCCCCAATGTTCTTGGCATCCAGCTTGTGGTTGTTGGTGAACTCCGCGATCATTATGTGGTTGGCGTTGAGTCCGCGTTCCACCATTGATACGTCTCCGTCGTATCTATAATTTTTTATTGTTCCATGCCAATATTATTCAACTTTCGTATACTTTTGGCAACTTTTTATATTAATGAAGGGGGACCAATATAACTTAATGCTATGGTTAGGTTTTACCTTAATGAACGTTAGTAGTTGCGGATGCTTGATAATAGTTCCAATCATAAGTGCATAGAATTCCAAGTCAGGGATGACATGCTAGCAGTGGCCTCTCCCACATAAAACTTGCTATCGGTCTAGTAAAGTAGTCAATTGCTTAGGGACAATTTCACAACTCGTACCACCACTTTTCCACACTCGCTATACTAACTTTATTGCTTCTTTATCTAAACAGCCCCTACTTTTTATTTACGCGCTCTTTATATTCTTGCAAACCTTTCTAACAACACCTACAAAGTACTTCTAGTTTCATACTTGTTCTAGGTAAAGTAAACGTTAAGCGTGCGTAGAGTTGTATCGGTCGTCGATAGAACTTGAGGGAATATTTGTTCTACCTTTAGCTCCTCGTTGGGTTCGACACTCTTACTTATCGAAAGAGGCTAGAATTGATCTCCTATACTTGTGGGTTATCAAGACCTTTTTCTAGCGTCGTTGCCGGGGAGCAATAGCGTGGGGTGAATATTCTCGTGTGTGCTTATTTGCTTTATCACTAAGTAATTTTTATTTGCTGTTCTTAGTTGTTTTCTATCTTTAGTTATGGGTAGGAAACACAAAATACCAAAAAAATTAGTTGTACCTACTGAACCAATGGTTGAAGAACCACTCAAAATCTATCACACTCCTGAAGCTTTTTACTTGGATCATCTTCGATCCCTTTGTGCTCGTGTTGAAACCCCAACTAGCTTAGTTGAGGGAAATCTTTAGATGAGCATGCTTGTTATGCACAACACCGAATATTTGAAAAAGGGGAAATTCTATTGGGTCAAATTCATCGTTTGCAATGCTATGCTTGGAATTTATGTGAAATATATGATGTTACTTATTGTTCTGAAAACCCTAAGAAACACCTCCCCTACCAATGTGAGTTTATTGATAATGGAATCCTATCTTCGTATGCTAAGGGTGTTTATAATTACTATGATATTCAACAAATTGAAGAATTTGTTGCTTTTAAGGGTGCTTACGAAATTGCTTCTTTGATTGAAATGTATGATGCTACTCTTTACAAATCTGAAAATTTTGCCATACTTCAATATTGCTATGATAATTATGCTTCTAATGCCTATGTTGAACCATATATTGAGGACTACTCCGCTGTCCAAGAAGAGACTAATATTTTGCAGGAGTCTATGGAAGAGGAAATTGATGAAACTGTGAGCTCATTGGATGAAAAAGATGAGGAGGAGAGCGAAGAACAAAAGGAGGAAGAGCGGATTAGCTACCCGTGCCCACCTTCTAATGAGAGTAACTCTTCAACTTATACATTGTTTAATTCCCCTTCGTACTTACCGAAGGATGATTGCTATGATGATTGTTATGATCTCGTTGATTCTTCCCTTTTTGATGATGCTTGCTATGCTTGTGGCCAAGATGCCAATATGAATTATGCTTATGGAGATGAACTTGCTATAGTTCCTTATGTTAAACATGAAATTGTTGCTATTGCACCAACGCATGATAGTCCTATTATCTTTTTGAATTCTCCAAATTACACTATATCAGAGAAGTTTGCTTTTATTAAGGATTATGTTGATGGGTTGCCTTTTACTACTACACATGATGATTTTGATGAGTATAATATGCATGTGCTTGCTGCTCCTACTTGCAATTATTATGAGAGAGGAACTACATCTCCGCCTCTTTATGTTTCCAACACGAAAAAATTGCAAGAAACTGTTTATACTATGCATTGGCCTTTACTTTGTGTGCATGAATTGTTCTTTTATGACATGCCGATGCATAGGAAGAGAGTTAGACTTCATCATTACATGATATATGTTACTTTGTGCTCACTACTAAATCACAAATCATTGTTAATTAAAATTGGCTTTGATATACCTTGGGATCTGGGTGGATCCATTACTTGAGCACTTTATGCCTAGCTTAATGGCTTTAAAGAAAGCGCTGCCAGGGAGACAACCCGGAAGTTTTAGAGAGTTATTTATTTCTGTTGTGTGCTTTTATAAAGATTAAAAATAAAAATAATGTGCCAAGGTTTGCCTTTAGGATGTTTACAATGCTTGTTGGTTTGTACGGTGCGGGACAGAAACTTTGGCTGTAGTGCGCGATTTTTAATTTTTTTACTGGAACGTCAAACGGTTCTGATTCTTTTTGCACTGTCTTGCTATACAAATTGTTTATTTTTCGTAATTTTGGCAGAAGTTTTCAAGTATCAGAAGTATGGTGAATGTTCAGATTATTACATATTGTTCTGTTTTAGACAGATTCTGTTTTTGATGCATAGTTTGCTTGTTTTGATGAAACCATCGATTTATATCAGTGGATTAAGCCATGAAAAGTTATTACAGTAGACATAATGCAAAAACAAAATATGAATTGGTTTGCAATAGTACTTAGAGTAGTGATTTGCTTTATTATACTAACGGATCTTACCGAGTTTTCTGTTGAAGTTTTGTGTGGATGAAGTGTTCGATGATCGAGAAGGTCTCGATATGAGGAAAAGGAGGAGAGGCAAGAGCTCAAGTTTGGGGATTCCCAAGGCACCCCAAGTAAATATTCAAGGAGACTCAAGCGTCTAAGCTTGGGGATGCCCCGGAAGGCATCCCCTCTTTCTTCAACAAGTATCGGTATGTTTTCGGATTCGTTTTGTTCATGCGATATGTGCAATCCTGGAGCGTCTTTTGCATTTAGTTTTAACTTTTCTTTTATGCACCATGCTGGTATGAGATAGTCCTTGGTTGATTTATAGAATGCTCATTGCACTTCACTTATATCTTTTGAGTATGGCTTTATAGAATGCTTCATGTGCTTCGCTTATATCATTTGAAGTTTGGATTGCTTGTTTCTCTTCACATAGAAAACCGCCATTTGCAGAATGCTGTTTTGCTTCACTTATACTTGTTAGAGCGTGGGCATAGCTTTTGTAGAAAGAATTAAACTCTCTTGCTTCACTTATATCTATTTAGAGAGATGACAGGAATTGGTCATTCACATGGTTAGTCATAAAATCCTACATAAAACTTGTAGATCACTGAATATGATATGTTTGATTCCTTGCAATAGTTTTGCGATATAAAGGTGGTGATATTAGAGTCGTGCTAGTTGAGTAATTGTGAAATTGAGAAATACTTGTGTTGAGGTTTGCAAGTCCCGTAGCATGCACGTATGGTGAACCGTTATGTAACGAAGTTGGAGCATGAGGTGTTCTTTGATTGCTTTCCTTATGAGTGGCGGTCGGGGACGAGCGATGGTCTTTTCCTACCAATCTATCCCCCTAGGGGCATGCGTAGTAGTACTTTGCTTCGAGGGCTAATAAACTTTTGCAACAAGTATATGAGTTATTTATGACTAATGTGAGTCCATGGATTATACGCACTCTCACCCTTCCATCATTGCTAGCCTCTTCGGTACCGTGCATTGCCCTTTCTCACCTCGAGAGTTGGTGCAAACTTCGCCGGTGCATCCAAACCCCGTGATATGATACGCTCTGTCACACATAAGCCTCATTATATCTTCCTCAAAACAGCCACCATACCTACCTATCATGGCATTTCCATAGCCATTCCGAGATATATTGCCATGCAACTTCCATCACCATCATATACATGACTTGAGCATTTATTGTCATATTGCTTTGCATGATCGTAAGATAGCTAGCATGATGTTTTCATGGCTTGTCCGTTTTTTTGATGTCATTGCTACGCTAGATCATTGCACATCCCGGTACACTGCCGAAGGCATTCATATAGAGTCATATCTTTGTTCTAGTATCGAGTTGTAATATTGAGTTGTAAGTAAATAAAAGTGTGATGATCATCATTATTAGAGCATTGCCCCAGTGAGGAAAGGATGATGGAGACTATGATTCCCCCACAAGTCGGGATGCGACTCCGGACTTTAAAAATAAATAAAAGAGGCCTAAGAAGCCCACCAAAATAAAAATAAAAAAAGAAGAAAATAAAAAAAATGAGAGAAAAAGAGAGAAGGGGCAATGTTACTATCCTTTTACCACACTTGTGCTTCAGAGTAGCACCATGTTCTTCATATAGAGAGTCTCTTGAGTTATCACTTTCATATACTAGTGGGAATTTTCATTATAGAACTTGGCTTGTATATTCCAATGATGGGCTTCCTCAAATGCCCTAGGTCTTCATGAGCAAGCAAGTTGGATGCACACCCACTTAGTTTCAGTTTGAGCTTTCATACACTTATAGCTCTAGTGCATCCATTGCATGGCAATCCCTACTCCTCACATTGACATCAATTGATGGGCATCTCCATAGACCGTTGATTAGCCGCGTCGATGTGAGACTTTCTCCTTTTTGTCTTCTCCACACAAACCTCCATCATCATATGCTATTCCACCTATAGTGCTATATCCATGGCTTGCGCTCATGTATTGCGTGAGGGTTGAAAAGGCTGAAGCGCGTTAAAAGTATGAACCAATTGCTCGGCTTTTCATCGGGGTTGTGCACGATTTGAATGCTTTGTGTGGTGAAGATGGAGCATAGCCATACTATATGATTTTGTAGGGATGAGCTTTCTTTGGCTATGTTATTTCAACAAGACATAATTGCTTGGTTGCTATGCTTGAAGTATTATTGTCTTAATGTCAAATGATAGACTATTGCTTTGAATCACTCGTGTCTTAATATTCATGCCATGATTTGATACATGATCAAGATTATGCTAGGTAGCATTCCACATCAAAAATTATCTTTTTTATCATTTACCTACTCGAGGACGAGCAGAAATTAAGCTTGGGGATGCTGATACGTCTCCGTCGTATCTATAATTTTTGATTGTTCCATGCCAATATTATTCAACTTTCATATACTTTTGGCAACTTTTTATATTATTTTTGGGACTAACATATTGATCCAGTGCCCAGTGCCAGTTCCTGTTTGTTGCATGTTTTATGTTTTGCAGAAACCCCATATCAAACGGAATCCAAACGGGATAAAAACGGACGGAGAATATTTTTGGAATAGTTGGAGAATATGGGAAGAAGAATCAACGCGAGACGGTGCCCGAGGTGGCCATGAGGCAGGGAGGCGCGCCTGCCCCTGGGTGCGCCCCTGACCCTCGTGGGCCACCCGTAAGGCGGTTGCTGCTCTTCTTCGGCCGCAAGAAAGCTAATTTTCTGATAAAAATCTGGGCGAAGGTTTCAATCCAATCGGAGTTATGGATCTCCATATATATACAAAACGGAAAGGGCAGACCAGGAGAACGCAGAAACAGAGAGAGACAGATCCAATCTCGGAGGGGCTCTCACCCCTCCCATGCCATGGAGGCCAAGGACCAGAGGGGAAACCCTTCTCCCACCTAGGGAGAAGGTCAAGGAAGAAGAACAAGGAGGGGGCCTCTCTCCCCCTCGCTTCCGGTGGCGCCGGAACGCCGCCGGGGGCCATCATCATCACCGCGATCTTCACCAACACCTACGCCATCTTCACCAACATCTCTATCACCTTCCCCCCTCTATCTACAGCGGTCCACTCTCCCGCAACCCGCTGTACCCTCTACTTGAACATGGTGCTTTATGCTTCATATTATTATCCAATGATGTGTTGCCATCCTATGATGTCTGAGTAGATTTTCGTTGTCCTATCGGTGGTTGATGAATTGCTATGATTGATTTAATTTGCTTGTGGTTATGTTGCTGTCCTTTGGTGCCCATCATATGAGCGCGCGCGAGGATCACACCATAGGGTTAGTTGTATGTTGATAGGACTATGTACTGGAGGGAAAGAGTGACAGAAGCTTCAACCTAGCATAGAAATTGATGCATACGGGATTGAAGGGGGACCAATATAACTTAATGCTGTGGTTAGGTTTTACCTTAATGAATGTTAGTAGTTGCGGATGCTTGCTAATAGTTCCAATCATAAGTGCATAGAATTCCAAGTCAGGGATGACATGCTAGCAGTGGCCTCTCCCACATAAAACTTGCTATCGGTCTAGTAAAGTAGTCAATTGCTTAGGGACAATTTCACAACTCGTACCGCCACTTTTCCACCCTCGCTATACTAACTTTATTGCTTCTTTATCTAAACAGCCCCTACTTTTTATTTACGCGCTCTTTATATTCTTGCAAACCTTTCCAACAACACCTACAAAGTACTTCTAGTTTCATACTTATTCTAGGTAAAGCGAACGTTAAGCGTGCGTAGAGTTGTATCGGTGGTCGATAGAACTTGAGAGAATAATTGTTCTACCTTTAGCTCCTCGTTGGGTTCGACACTCTTACTTATCGAAAGAGGCTACAATTGATCCCCTATACTTGTGGGTTATCAACCATCCCCTGGCACTTGAAAACTTGTTGCTCCATTGCTTCGAGTCTTGTCTCCACGCTTCTGGTCCTCTTTGGTCCCTCAACATCGCGGATGTGCAGCACCCCCTCACGCATCTCAATGGTTTCAGGGTGTTGCAGCACCTCCGCGAGGTAGGGGTTGATGACCTTCTCGAAAAACTTGTCCTTGGGGCGCTTGAAGACGTCATGGTGATCTAGATCTGTCAGAAAAACAGCTTGAAATAAAAGCAGAGGATTTTGTCGTGGTACCGTGGTCAAAACCTTCGGGAGATTATATAATGAATTTTTACCGACCAAAAAAAGTATCGTACAAGAAAACGGAGTCCGGAGGGCACATGAGGTGCCCACGAGGCAGGGGGACGCGCCCAGGGGGGTAGGGCGCGCCCTCCACCCTCATGGATGCCTCGTGTCCTTTCCGGACTACTTCTTATTTTCCTATTTTCTGAAGTATTCCAAAACGGAGAAAAAAATGTTGTTAGAACTGTTTTGGGGTCGGTTTACTTACCGTACCACATACCTATTTCTTTTTAGAGTCTGAAACGTTCTGGAAAGTGTCCCTTATGTACTCCTCCGGGGTTACGGTGTCAATAACATTGGTTTCAACATTTATGGGATTACCTGAGATATAATGTTTGATTCTTTGACCGTTCACCTTCGAATTTGTGCCTTCAAAGTTGTTGATTTTATGGCACTGGAATGATAGACCTCGATAACGTAAGGACCTTCCCATTTAGAGAGGAGTCTTCCTGCAAAAAATCTTAAACGGGAGTTGTATAACAAAACATAATCACCTACATTAAACTCACGCTTTTGTATCGTTTTGTCATGCCATCTTTTAACTTTTTCTTTAAACAGTTTGGCATTCTCATAGGCCTGGGTTCTCCACTCATCAAGTGAGCTAATGTCAAATAGTCTCTTCTCACCGGCAAGTTTGACATCATAATTGAGCTCTTTAATGGCCCAATATGCCTTATGTTCTAGTTCGAGAGGTAAGTGACATGCTTTTCCATAAACCATTTTATACGGAGACATATCCATAGGATTTTTATATGCAGTTCTATAGGCCCATAATGCATCATCAAGTTTCTTGGACCAATTCTTTCTAGATCTATTAACAATCTTTTGCAAAATTAATTTAATCTCTCTATTACTCAGTTCTACTTGACCACTAGACTGTGGGTGGTATGGAGATGCAATTCTATGATTAACATCATACTTAGAAAGCATTTTACGAAAAGCACCATGAATAAAATGTGAACCACCATCAGTCATTAAGTATCTAGGGACTCCAAACCTCGAAAAAATAACTTCTTTAAGCATCTTAATAGAGGTGTTATGATCAGCACTACTAGTTGGAATAACTTCTACCCACTTAGTTACGTAATCAACAACAACTAAAATATGTGTATACCCATTAGAGGAAGGAAACAGTCCAATATAATCAAAGCCCCAAACATCAAATGGTTCAATAACAAGTGAATAGTTCATAGGCATTTCTTGACGCCTACTAATATTACCAATTCTTTGACATTCATCACAAGACAAGACAAACTTACGGGCGTCTTTGAAAAGAGTAGGCCAATAAAAACCGGATTGCAATACCTTGTGCAGTTCTATCTCCAGCGTGGTGTCCTCCATAAGCCTTGGAGTGACACTTGCGTAGGATCTGTTCATGTTCATGCCCAGGTACACAACGTATAATAACACCATCTACTCCTTCTTTATAAAGGTGTGGGTCATCCCAGAAGTAATGTCTTAAATCATAGAAAACTTTTTCTTTTGCTCGTATGTGAAACTAGGTGGTATAAATTTAGCAACAATGTAATTAGCATAATCAGCATACCATGGAGCAGTACGAGAAGCATTTATGACAGCTAATTGTTCATCAGGAAAACTATCATCAATAGGGAGTGGGTCATCAAGAACATTTTCTAACCTAGACAAGTTGTCTGCAACGGGGTTCTCAGCTCCCTTCCTATCAATAATATGCAAATCAAATTCTTGTAGCAAGAGAACCCATCTAATAAGTCTAGGTTTAGCATCTTTCTTTTCCATAATGTATCCAATAGCAGCATGATCAGTGTGAACAGTTACTTTAGAATCAACAATATAAGGTTTGAACTTATCACAAGCAAATACAACTGCTAAAAATTCTTTTTCAGTAGTAGCATAATTTCTCTGGGCACTGTCTAGAGTTTTACTAGCATATTGGATAACATTTAATTTCTTACCAACTCTTTGTCCTAGAACAACACCTACAACATAATCACTAGGATCACACATAATTTCAAAGGGTAAATTCCAATCAGGTGCTGAACAATAGGTGCAGAAATCAAGGCTTTCTTAAGTATTTCAAATGCTTCTACACAATCATCATCAAAGACAAAAGGAACATCTTTTTGTAAGAGATTAGTCAGAGGCCTAGAAATTTTTGAGAAGTCTTTAATGAGCCTCCTATAAAAACCGGCATGACCAAGGAAACTTCTTATACCTTTAATGTCCTTAGGACAAGCATCTTTTCAATAGCATCAACTTTAGCTTTATCAACTTCAATACCTCTTTCAGAAATTATATGCCCCAAGACAATGCCTTCATTAACCATAAAGTGGCACTTCTCCCAATTCAAGACAAGATTAGTTTCTTCACATCTCCACAAAACTCGATCAAGGTTGCTTAAGCAATCATCAAAAGAAGTTCCATACACGGAGAAATCATCCATGAAAACCTCAACAATCTTTTCACAAAAGTCAGAGAATATAGCAGTCATACATCTTTGAAAGGTAGCAGGTGCATTACATAAACCAAAAGGCATACGTCTATAAGCAAAGGTACCGAAAGGGCAAGTAAAAGTGGTTTTTTCTTGATCCTTCTTTGACACAGATATTTGAGAGAAACCAGAATAACCGTTTAGAAAGCAATAATGTGTATGTTTGGATAATCTTTCTAGCATTTGATCAATAAAAGGTAAAGGGTAATGATTCTTTCTAGTAGCTTTATTTAATTTGCGGAAATCAATTACCATTCTATAACCTGTAACAATTCTTTGTGGGACCAATTCGTCTTTATCATTAGGAACAACAGTAATACCTCACTTCTTAGGGACACAATGGACATGACTTACCCACTGACTATCAACAACAGGATAAATTATACCTGCCTCCAGAAGATTTAGTATTTCATTTCTTACCACTTCTTTCATCTTAGGATTTAACCGTCATTGGTGATCAACAACCAGTTTAGCGTCTTTCTCCAATTTTATTTTGTGCTGGCATAGAGTGGGACTAATGCCCTTAAGATCATCAAGAGTATATCCAATAGCAGCACGGTGCTTCTTCAGAGTTTTCAATAATTTCTCTTCTTCCTGCTTTGAAAGGTTAGCACTAATAATAACAGGATATATCTTTTTTTCATCAAGATAAGCATATTTAAAAGTATCAGGTAATGGTTTAAGCTCAAACACGGGATCACCCTTGGGTGGAGGAGGATCCCCTAGAATTTTAATAGGCAAGTTGTGTTTCAAAATAGGTCCCTGTTTAAAGAATACTTCATCTATTTCCCTTCTTTCATTCATAAACATATCATTTTCATGGTCTAGCAAATATTATTCTAAAGGATCATTAGGAGGCACGATAATAGAAGCAAGACCAATAATTTCATCTTTACTAGGCAATTCTTTATCATGGGGTTGTCTATGAAATTTAGCAAAATTAAAATCATGAGACATATCCCCTAAACCAACAGTAACAATATCTTTTTGCAGTCTGTCTTAGCAGTAACAATATTCAAGAAGGGTCTACCAAATATAATGGGACAGAAGTCATCTTGTGGGGAACCAAGAACAAGAAAATCAGTAGGATATTTAACTTTCCCACACAAGACTTCAACATCTCTAACAATCCCAATTGGTGAAACAGTATCTCTATTGGCAAGCTTAATTGTAACATCAATATCTTCTATCTCAGCAGGTGCAATATCATGCATAATTTCTTCGTATAAGGAATGAGGTATTGCACTCGCGCTAGCACCCATATCACATAAGCCATGATAACAATGATGTCCTATTTTAACAGAAACAGCAGGCATGCCAACAACAGGTCTATGTTTATTTTTAGTATCGGGTCTAGCAATTCTAGTAGCTTCATCACAGAAGTAAATAACATGCCCATCAATATTATCGACCAAGAGATTCTTAACCATAGAAATACTAGGTTCAACTTTAATTTGCATAGGGGGTGTAGGTGTTCTAGCCTTACTCTTACGAACCACAGTTGAAGCTTTAGCATGATCCTTTATTCTAACAGGGAAAGGTGGTTTTTCAATATAAGCGGTAGGAACAATAGGATCAACATTATAAGTGATAGTCTTTTCTTCAACTTTAACAGGTTCAACTACTTTTACTTCAATGGGAGGATGATATTTAAACCACTTCTCCTTAGGGAGATCAACATGAGTAGCAAATGATTCACAGAAAGAAGCTACTATCTCAGAGTCAAGTCCATATTTAGTGCTAAATTCACGAAAAGCATCGGTATCCATAAAAGATTTAACACAATCAAACTTAGGTGTTATACCTGACTCCTTACCTTCGTCGAGTTCCCAATCTTCAGAGTTGCATTTAATTCTTTCCAATAAATCCCATCTGAATTCAATGGTCTTCATCATAAAGGAACCAGTACAAGAAGTATCGAGCATGGAGCGATTATTGAGAGAAAGCCGAGCATAAATGTTTTGAATAATAATTTCTCTTGAGAGCTCATGATTGGGGCATGAATATAACATTGACTTAAGCCTCCCCAAGCTTGAGCGATACTTTCTCCTTCGCGAGGCCAAAAATTATATATAGAATTACGATCATGATGAAGGAGATGCATAGGATAAAACTTCTGATGAAATTCCAATTTCAATCGGTTGTAGTTCCATGATCCAATATTATCACATAGCCTAAACCATGTCAATGCCTTTCCCTTCAAAGATAAAGGGAAGACCTTCTTCTTGATAACATCCTCGGGCATACCTGCAAGCTTAAATAATCCACAAACTTCATCCACATAGATTAGGTGCATATCGGGATGTAATGTTCCATCTCCTGTAAAAGGATTAGCTAGCAGTTTCTCTATCATACCCGAAGGAATTTCAAAGTAAACATTTTAAGTAGGTTCAGTAGGTTGAGGAGAAACTCTTTGCTCTACTGGTCAGGGTGAAGATACCCCGAACAAGCCCCTCAAAGGATTATTTTCCATAGTAACAAGTGACAGTAAATTTCAGCACACTATATAAATTTTTCCTTACCAAATTCCACTTACCAAATGCGCTTCACTCCCCGGCAACGGCGCCAGAAAAGAGTCTTGATGTCCCACAAGTATAGGGGATCTATCGTAGTCCTTTCGGTAAGTAAGAGTGTCGAACTCAACGATGAGCAGAAGGAAATGACAAGCAGTTTTCAGTAAGGTATTCTCTGCAAGCACTGAAATTATCGGTAACAGATAGTTTTGTGATAAGGTAATTCATAACGGGTAACAAGTAACAAAAGTAAACAAGGTGCAGCAAGGTGGCCCAATCCTTTTTGTAGCAAAGGACAAGCCTGGACAACCTCTTATATAAAGGAAAGCGCTCCCGAGGACACATGGGAATTATCGTCAAGCTAGTTTTCATCATGCTCATATGATTCGCGTTCGTTACTTTGATAATTTGATATGTGGGTGGACCGGTGCTTAGGTACTGCCCTTCCTTGGACAAGCATCCCACTTATGATTAACCCCCCTCGCAAGCATCCGCAACTACGAAAGAAGAATTAAGGTAAACCTAACCATAGCATGAAACATATGGATCCAAATCAGCCCCTTACGAAGCAATGCATAAATCAGGGTTTAAGCTTCTGTCACTCTAGCAACCCATCATCTACTTATTACTTCCCAATGCCTTCCCCTAGGCCCAAACAATGGTGAAGTGTCTTGTAGTCGACGTTCACATAACACCACTAGAGGAAAGACAACATACATCTCATCAAAATATCGAACGAATACCAAATTCACATGACTACTTATAACAAGACTTCTCCCATGTCCTCAGGAACAAACGTAACTACTCACAAATCATATTCATGTTCATAATCAGAGGGGTATTAATGTGCATAAAGGATCTGAACATATAACCTTCCACCGAATAAACCAACTAGCATCAACTACAAGGAGTAATCAACACTACTAGCAACCCACAGGTACCAATTTGAGGTTTTGAGACAAAGATCGGATACAAGAGATGAACTAGGGTTTGAGATGAGATAGTGCTGGTGAAGATGTTGACGGAGATTGACCCCCTCCCGATGAGAGGATTGATGGTGGCGATTTCCCCCTCCCGGAGGGATGTTACCCCGGCAGAACAGCTTCGCTGGAGCCCTAGATTGGTTCCGCCAAGGTTCCGCCTCGAGACGGCGGTGCTTCGTCCCGAAAGCTTTCTTTTATTTTTTCCAGGGCAAAAGACACCTTATAACAGAAGATGGACATCGGGGGGCTTCCAGGTGGCCCACGAGGTAGGGCGCGCGCCCAGGGGGGTAGGGCGCGCCCTCCACCCTCGTGGACAGTGGGTGGCCCCCCTCTGGTGCTTTCTTCACCCAATATTTTTAATATATTCCAAAACTGACTTTCGTGGAGTTTCAGGACTTTTGGAGTTGTGCAGAATAGGTCTCTAATATTTGCTCCTTTTCCAGCCCAGAATTCCAGCTGCCGGCATTCTCCCTCTTCATGTAAACCTTGTAAAATAAGAGAGAAAAGGCATAAGTATTGTGACATAATGTGTAATAACAGCCCATAATGCAATAAATATCGATATAAAAGCATGATGCAAAATGGACGTATCAGGTCTCTCCAAGGCATGGTGGGGGAGGCGATATTGACAGCATGTCATGTCCTAAACCAAGTTCCCGCAAAGAACAAAGAGATAACTCCATTCGAGGAATGGGAGAAGAAAAGGTTAAAGCTCTCTTATTTATGAACCTGGGGTTGTTTGGCGAAAGTCAATGTGCCAATTCCAAAGAAGCGCAAGCTTGCATTGGACCAAAGACTGTGGATTGTGTTTTCCTGGGATATGCTTTTCATAGCATTGGTTATAGATTCTTGGTTGTAAAATCTCAGGTACCTGACATGCATGTCGGTACGATCATGGAGTCGAATGATGCGACTTTCTTTGAAGATATCTTTCCCATGAAGGATATGGCTACCTCATCTAATCAGGAGATGCCTAGTTCATCGAATCAGGAACCAGTTACAATTACTAAACCTGCCATTTCGATGGAACACTTTGAAAATCCTATGGAGCAGAACAATGAAGTTCCTACTAGGAGCAAGAGACAGAGGACTGCAAAGTCCTTTGGTGATGATTTTCTTGTGTATCTCATAGATGACACTCCCAGTTCTATTTCAGAGGCCTATGCATCTGAAGATGCTGACTACTGGAAGGAAACGGTCCGTAGTGAGATGGATTCCATCTTGGCAAATGAAACTTGGGAGATAACTCAACGTCCTTATGGGTGCAAACCTATAGGGTGCAAATGGGTATTCAAGAAGAAGCTTAGGCCTGATGGTACTACCAAAAAGTACAAGGCACGTCTCGTGGCCAAGGGTTATACCAAAAAGGAAGGTGAAGACTTCTTTGATACCTAATTAGCCGTGGCTCGACTGACCACTATTCGAGTTCTACTTTCACTAGCTGCCTCACACGGTCTTCTCGTCCATCAAATGGATGTTAAGACTGCTTTCCTAAATGGAGAGTTGGATGAGGAAATTTACATGGAACAACCAGATGGGTCTGTACTAGATGGTCAGGAAGGCAAAGTGTGCAAGTTGCTGAAGTCTTTGTATGGACTTAAGCAAGCACCCAAGCAGTGGCATGAGAAGTTTGAAAGAACTTTAACAGCTGCAGGCTTCATTGTAAACGAAGCTGATAAATGTGTGTACTATCGCCATGGTGGGGGCGAAGGAGTTATTCTTTGCTTGTATGTTGATGACATACTGATTTTCGGAACAAATCTGAATGTTATTAAGGAGGTCAAGGATTTCCTATCTCATTGCTTTAAGATGAAGGATTTAGGAGTGGCTGATGTCATTCTGAACATCAAGTTGTTGAGAGACGATGATGGTGGGATTACATTGCTTCAATCTCACTATGTGGAAAATATCTTGAGTCGCTTTGGTTATAGTGACTACAAGCCCTCTCCAACACCATATGATGCAAGTGTGTTGCTTCGAAAGAATCAAAGAATTGCTAGAGATCAATTGAAACATTCTCAGATTATTGGTTCGCTTATGTACTTAGCCAGTGCTACAAGACCTGACATCTCTTTTGCTGTTAGCAAACTGAGTCGGTTTGTCTCAAAACCAGGAGATGTGCATTGGAAAGCTCTAGAGAGAGTTTTGCGTTATTTGAAAGGCACTGCGAATTATGGAATTCACTACATTGGGTACCCAAAGGTACTGGAAGGGTATAATGACTCATACTGGATCTCAGAGGAGAGTATCCTTACCGTTAACAATACCACTCCATGAAGATGCAATACTCTCCTAAATCTGCATGGCAGGTTGATGTATATCTTAATTTTTTCTAAGTGGCTCATTGAAGCAAAGATGTTGTCCTGCAGAACATCTTTTGAAGAACGCACCTATATGAGTCTGATTGTTAAACGTCACAATCTATGAGAGTAGGGTTCTCTCTAGTAAACTCATGAAAGGTCTCGGAGTATGACGCATAAGCTCCACCCGTGGGGAAGACCCACGGTAGCCACGTATCGGTCAAGGCTTTGTGTGAAGCTATATTCGTAGAAAACTTGCAGTTCAAGGCTCAGTCTGAAGGAAATATGCCCTAGAGGCAATAATAAAGTTATTATTTATTTCCTCATATCATGATAAGTGTTTATTATTCATGCTAGAATTGTATTAACCGGAAACATAATACATGTGTGAATACATAAGACAAACATAGTGTCACTAGTATGCCTCTACTTGACTAGCTCGTTAATCGAAGATGGTTGAGTTTCCTAGCCATGGACATGAGTTGTCATTTGATTAACGGGATCACATCATTAGGAGAATGATGTGATTGACTTGACCCATTCCGTTAGCTTAGCACTTGATCGTTTAGTATGTTGCTATTGCTTTCTTCATGACTTATACATGTTCCTATGACTATGAGATTATGCAACTCCCGTTTACCGGAGGAACACTTTGTGTGCTACCAAACGTCACATCGTAACTGGGTGATTATAAAGGTACTCTACAGGTGTCTCCGAAGGTACTTGTTGGGTTGGCGTATTTCGAGATTAGGATTTGTCACTCCGATTGTCGGAGAGGTATCTCTGGGCCCTCTCGGTAATGCACATCAACATAAGCCTTGCAAGCATTGTGACTAATGAGTTAGTTGCGAGATGATGTATTACGGAACGAGTAAAGAGACTTGCCAGTAATGAGATTGAACTAGGTATTGAGGTACCGACGATCAAATCTCGGGCAACTAACATACCAATGACAAAGGGAACAACGTATGTTGTTATGCGGTTTGACCGATAAAGATCTTCATAGAATATATAGGAGCCAATATGAGCATCCAGGTTCCGCTATTGGTTATTGACCGGAGACGTGTCTCGGTCATGTCTACATAGTTCTCGAACCCGTAGGGTCCGCACGCTTAAAGTTAGATGACGATCGGTATTATGATTTTTGTGTTTTGATGTACCGAAGGTACTTCGGAGTCCCGGATATGATCACGGACATGACGAGGAGTCTCGAAATGGTCGAGACATAAATATCGATATATTGGACGACTATGTTCGGACACCGGAATGGTTTCGGGGAGTTTCGGACACATACCGGAGTACCGGGGGGTTACCGGAACCCCTCGGGGAGTTTAATGGGCCAAGATGGGCCTTAGTGGAGAAGAGGAGGGGCGGCTAGGGCTGGCCGCGCGCCCCCTCCCCCTCTAGTCCGAATTGGACAAGGAGGGGGGCGGCGCCCCCTTTCCTTCCCCCTCTCTCCTTCCCTTCCTTTCCCCCTCCTACTCCAACTAGGAAAAGAGGGAGTCCTACTCCCGGTGGGAGTAGGACTCCTCCCTGGCGCGCCCTCCTCCTGGCCGGCCGCCCCCTCCCCCTGGTCCTTTATATACGGGGGCAGGGGGCACCTCTAGACACAACAATTGATCTCTTGATCTCTTAGCCGTGTGCGGTGCCCCCCTCCACCATATTCCACCTCGATCATATCGTAGCGGTGCTTAGGCGAAGCCCCACGACGGTAGCATCATCATCACCGTCACCACGCCGTCGTGCTGACGAAACTCTCCCTCAAAGCTCGGCTGGATCGGAGTTTGAGGGACGTCATCGAGCTGAACATGTGCTGAACTCGGAGGTGCCGTACGTTCGGTACTTGGATCGGTCGGATCGTGAAGACGTACGACTACATCAACCGCGTTGTGCTAATGCTTCCGCTTTCGGTCTACGAGGGCGTGGACACACTCTCCCCTCTCGTTGCTATGCATCACCATGATTTTGTGTGTGCGTAGGAATTTTTTTTGAAATTACTACGTTCCCCAACAGTGGCATCCGAGCCTGGTTTTATGCGTAGATGTTATATGCACGAGTAGAACACAAGTGAGTTGTGGGCGATACAAGTCATACTGCTTACCAGAATGTCATACTTTGGTTCGGCGGTATTGTTGGATGAAGCGCCCCGGACCGACATTACGCGTACGCTTACGCGAGACTGGTTCTACCGACGTGCTTTGCACACAGGTGGCTGGCGGGTGTCAGTTTCTCCAACTTTAATTGAACCGAGTGTGGCTACGCCCGGTCCTTGTGGAGGTTAAAACAGCACTAACTTGACGAAATATGGTTCTGGTTTTGATGCGTAGGTAAGAACGGTTCTTGCTCAGCCCGTAGCAGCCACGTAGAACTTGCAACAACAAAGTAGAGGACGTCTAACTTGTTTTTGCAGGGCATGTTGTGATGTGATATGGTCAAGACGTGACGAGATATAAATTGTTGTATGAGATGATCATGTTTTGTTAAAGTTATCGGCAACTGGCAAGAGCCTTATGGTTGCCTCTTTATTGCATAAGATGCAAGTGTCATGTAATTGCTTTACTTTATCGCTATGCGATAGCAATAGTTGCAAAAGCAATAGCTGGTGAGACGACCATGTGACGACACGTTGATAAAAGATCAAGATGATGGAGATCATGGTGTCATGTCGGTAACAATGGAGATCATAACAGTACTTTGGAGATGGAGATCAAAAGCACAAGATGATGATGGCCATATCATGTCACATATTTTGATTGCATGTGATGTTTATCTTTTATACATCTTATTTTGCTTAGTTCGACGGTAGCTTTATAAGATGATCTCTCACTAAATTTCAAGGTACAAGTGTTCTCCCTGAGTATGGACCGTTGCCAAAGTTCGTCGTGCCGAGACACCACGTGATGATCGGGTGTGATAAGCTCTACGTTCATCTACAACGGGTGCAAGCCAGTTTTGCACACGCAGAATACTTGGGTTAAACTTGACGAGCCTAGCATATGCAGATATGGCCTCGGAACACTGAGACCGAAAGGTCGAGCGTGAATCATATAGTAGATATGATCAACATAGTAATGTTCACCATTGAAAACTACTCCATCTCACGTGATGATCGGACATGGTTTAGTTGATTTGGATCACGTGATCACTTAGATGATTAGAGGGATGTCTATCTAAGTGGGAGTTCTTAAGTAATATGATTAATTGAACTTAAATTTATCATGAACTTAGTCCTGATAGTATTTGCATAACTATGTTGTAGATCAATAGCTCGCGATGTTGCTCTCCTGTTTTATTTTGATATGTTCCTAGAGAAAAACTATGTTGAAAGATGTTGGTAGCAATGATGCGGACTTGGTCCGTGATCTGAGGATTATCCTCATTGCTGCACATAAGAATTATGTCCTTGATGCACCGCTAGGTGACGGACCTATTGCGGGAGCATATGCAGACGTTATGAACGTTTGGCAAAGCTCGGTATGATGACTACTTGATAGTTTAGTGCACCATGCTTTACGACTAAAAATCAGGGCTTCAAAGACGTTTTGAACGCCACGGAGCATATGAGATGTTCCAATAGTTGAAATTAGTATTCAGACTCATGCCCATGTCGAAAGGTATGAGACCTTTGACAAGTACTTTGCCTACAAGATGGAGGAGAATAGCTCAGCTAGTGAGCATGTGCTCAGAATGTCTGAGTACTACAATCACTTGAATCAAGTGGGTGATTGACAGAATTCTCTAGTCACTATCACCAAGTTACTAGAACTTCGTGATGAACTATAATATGCAAGGGATAACGGAAACGATTCCCAAGCTCTTCGTGATGCTGAAATCGACGAAGGTAGAAATCAAGAAAGAGCATCAAGTGTTGATGGTTAACAAGACCACTAGTTTCAAGAAAAGGGCAAAGGGATAGAAGGGGAACTTCAAGAAGAATGGCAAGCAAGTTGCTGCTCAAGTGAAGAAGCCCAAGTCTGGACCTAAGCCTGAAACTGAGTGCTTCTACTGCAAAGGGACTGGTCACTGGAAACGGAATTGCCCCAAGTATTTGGCGGATAAGAAGGATGGCAAAGTGAACAAAAGTATATTTGATATACATGTTATTGATGTGTACTTTACTAGTGTTTATAGCAACCCCTCGGTATTTGATGCTGGTTCAGTTGCTAAGAGTAGTAACTCAAAACGGGAGTTGCAAAATAAACAGAGACTAGTTAAGGGTGAAGTGACGATGTGTGTTGGCAGTGGTTCCAAGATTGATATGATCATCATCGCACACTCCCTATACTTTCGGGATTAGTGTTGAACCTAAATAAATGTTATTTGGTGTTTGCGTTGAGCATGAATATGATTTGATCATGTTTATTGCAATACAGTTATTCATTTAAGTCAAAGAATAATTGTTGTGCTATTTACATGAATAAAACCTTCTATGGTCATACACTCAATGAAAATGGTTTGTTGGATCTCAATCGTAGTGATACACATATTCATAATATTGAACTCAAAAGATGCAAAGTTAATAATGATAGTGCAACTTATTTGTGGCACTGCCGTTTAGGTCATATTGGTGTAAAGCGCATGAAGAAACTCCATGCAGATGGGCTTTTGGAATCACTTGATTATGAATCACTTGATGCTTGCGAACCATGCCTCATGGGCAAGATGACTAAGACTCCGTTCTCCGGAACAATGGAGCGAGCGACTGACTTATTGGAAATAATATATACTAATGTATGCGATCCGATGAGTGTTGAGGCTCGCGGCGGGTATCGTTATTTTCTGACCTTCACAGATGATCTGAGCAGATAAGGGTATATCTACTTGATGAAACATAAGTCTGAAACATTTGAAAAGTTCAAAAGAATTTCAGAGTGAAGTGTAAAATCATCGTAACAAGAAAATAAAGTTTCTACGATCTGATCGTGGAGACAAATATTTGAGTTACGAGTTTGGTCTTCATTTTAAACAATGTGAAATAGTTTCGCAACTCACGACACCTGGAACACCACAGCATAATGGTGTGTCCGAACGTCGTAGTCGTACTTTACTAGATATGGTGCGATCTATGATGTCTCTTACCGATTTACCACTATCGTTTTGGGGTTATGCATTAGAGACAGCTGCATTCACGTTAAAAAGGGGCACCATCTAAATCTGTTGAGACGACACCGTATGAACTGTGGTTTAACAAGAAACCTAAGCTGTCGTGTCTTAAAGTTTGGGGTTGCGATGCTTATGTGAAAAAGTTTCATCCTGATAAGCTCAAACCCTAATCGGAGAAATGTGTCTTCATAGGATACCCAAATGAGACAGCTGGGTACACATTCTATCATAGATCCGAAGGCAAGGTATTCGTTGCTAAGAATGATCCTTTCTGGAGAAAGAGTTTTTCTCGAAAGAAGTGAGTGGGAGGAAAGTAGAACTTGATAAGGTAATTGTACCTTCTCCCAAATTGGAAAGTAGTTCATCACTGAAATCAGTTCCAATGATGCTTACACCAATTAGTGAGGAAGTTAATGATGATGATCATGAAGCTTCGGATCAAGTTACTACCGAACCTCATAGGTCAACCAGAGTACGTTCCGCACCAGAGTGGTACGGTAATCCTATTCTGGAGTTCATGTTACTTGACCATGACGAACCTACGAACTATGAGGAAGCGATGATGAGCCCAGATTCCGCGAAATGCCTTGAGCCATAAAATCTGAGATGGGATCCATGTATGAGAACAAAGTATGGACTTTGGTTGACTTGCCCAATGATCGGCAAGCCATAGAAAATAAATGGATTTTCATGAGGAAGACGAATGCTGATAGTAGTGTTACTATCTACAAAGCTAGACTTGTCGAAAAAAGTTTTTGACAAAGTTCAAGGTGTTGACTACGATGAGATTTTCTCACTCGTAGCGATGCTTAAGTCTATCCGAATCATGTTAGCAAATTGCCACATTTTATGAAATCTGGCAAATGGATGTCAGAACTACACTCCTTAATGGATTTCTTAAAGAAGAGTTGTATATGATGCAACCAGAAGGTTTTGTCGATCCTAAAGATGCTAACAAAATGTGCAAGCTCCAGTGATCCATCTATGGACCGGTGCAAGCATCTCGGAGTTGGAATATACGCTTTGATGAGTTGATCAAAGCATATAGTTTTATACAGATTTGCGGTGAAGCCTGTATTTACAAGAAAGTGAGTGGGAGCACTACAACATTTCTGATAAGTATATATGTGAATGACATATTGTTGATCAGAAATAATGTAGAATTTTCTGGAAAGCATAAAGGAGTATTTGAAAGGAGTTTTTTCAAAGAAAGACCTCGGTGAAGCTGCTTACATATTGAGCATCAAGATGTATAGAGATAGATCAAGACGCTTGGTAAGTTTTTTCAATGAGTACATACCTTGACAAGATTTTGAAGTAGTTCAAAATGGAACAGTCAAAGAAAGAATTCTTGCCTGTGTTACAAGGTGTGAAATTGAGTAAGACTCAAAGCCCGACCACAGCAGAAGATAGAAAGAGAATGAAAGCCATCCCCTATGCCTCAGCCATAGGTTCTATAAAGTATGCCATGCTGTGTACCAGACCTATTGTATACCCTACACTGAGTTTAGCAAGAGAGTACAATAGTGATCTAGGAGTAGATCACTTGACAGCAGTCAAAATTATCCTTAGTGGAATAAGATATGTTTCTCGATTATGGAGGTGACAAAAGATTCATCGTAAAGGGTTCCGTCGATGCAAGTTTTGGCACTGATCCAGATGACTCTAAGTCTCAATCTGGATACATATTGAAAGTGGGAGCAATTAGCTAGAGTAGCTCCGTGCAGAGCATTGTAGACATGGAAATTTGCAAAATACTTACGGATCTGAATGTGACAGACCCGTTGACTAAAATTATCTCACAAGCAAAACATGATCACACCTTAGTACTCTTTGGGTGTTAATCACATAGCGATGTGAACTAGATTACTGACTCTAGTAAACCCTTTGGGTGTTGGTCACATATCGATGTGAACTATGGGTGTTAACCACATAAAGATGTGAACTATTGATGTTAAATCACATGGCGATGTGAACTAGATTATGGACTCTAGTGCAAGTGGGAGACTGAAGGAAATATGCCCTAGAGGCAATAATAAAGTTATTATTTATTTCCTCATATCATGATAAATGTTTATTATTCATGCTAGAATTGTATTAACCGGAAACATAATACATGTGTGAATACATAGACAAACATAGTGTCACTAGTATGCCTCTACTTGACTAGCTCGTTAATCGAAGATGGTTGAGTTTCCTAGCCATGGACATGAGTTGTCATTTAATTAACGGGATCACATCATTAGGAGAATGATGTGATTTACTTGACCCATTCCGTTAGCTTAGCACTTGATCGTTTAGTATGTTGCTATTACTTTCTTCATGACTTATACATGTTCCTATGACTATGAGATTAGGCAACTCCCGTTTACCAAAGGAACACTTTGTGTGCTACCAAACGTCACAACGTAACTGGGTGATTATAAAGGTACTCTACAGGTGTCTCCGAAGGTACTTGTTGGGTTGGCGTATTTCAAGATTAGGATTTGTCACTCCGATTGTCGGAGAGGTATCTCTGGGCCCTCTCGGTAATGCACATGAACATAAGCCTTGCAAGCATTGTGACTAATGAGTTAGTTGCAAGATTATGTATTACGGAACGAGTAAAGAGACTTGCCGGTAACGAGATTGAACTAGGTATTGAGATACCGACGATCAAATCTCGGGCAAGTAACATACCGATGACAAAGGGAACAACGTATGTTGTTATGCGGTTTGACCGATAAAGATCTTCGTAGAATATGTAGGAGCCAATATGAGCATCCAGGTTCCACTATTGGTTATTGACTGGAGACGTGTCTCGGTCATGTCTACATAGTTCTCGAACCCGTAGGGTCAGCACGCTTAAAGTTAGATGACGATCGGTATTATGAGTTTTGTGTTTTGATGTACCGAAGGTAGTTCGGAGTCCCGGATATGATCACGGACATGATGAGGAGTCTCGAAATGGTCGAGACATAAAGATCAATATATTGGATGACTATGTTCGGACACCGGAATGGTTTCGGGGAGTTTCGGACACATACCGGAGTACCGGGGGGTTACCGGAACCCCCCGGGGAGTTTAATGGGCCAAGATGGGCCTTAGTGGAGAAGAGGAGGGGCGGCTAGGGCTGGCCGCGCGCCCCCTCCCCCTCTATTCCGAATTGGACAAGGAGGGGGGCGACGCCCCCTTTCCTTCCCCCTCTCTCCTTCCCTTCCTTTCCCCCTCCTACTCCAACTAGGAAAAGAGGGAGTCCTACTCCCGGTGGGAGTAGGACTCCTCCCTGGCGTGCCCTACTCCTGGCCGGCCGCCCCCTCCCCCTGGTCCTTTATATACGGGGGCAGGGGGGCACCTCTAGACACAACAATTGATCTCTTGATCTCTTAGCCATGTGCGGTGCCCCCTCCACCATATTCCACCTCGATCATATCGTAGCGGTGCTTAGGCGAAGCCCTGCGTCGGTAGCATCATCATCACCGTCACCACGCCGTTGTGCTGACGGAACTCTCCCTCAAAGCTCGGCTGGATCGGAGTTCGAGGGACGTCATCGAGCTGAACATGTGCTGAACTCGGAGGTGCCGTACGTTCGGTACTTGGATCGGTCGGATCGTGAAGATGTATGACTACATCAACCGCGTTGTGCTAACGCTTCCGCTTTCGGTCTACGAGGGTATGTGGACACACTCTCCCCTCTCGTTGCTATGCGTCACCATGATCCTGTGTGTGCGTAGGATTTTTTTTTTTGAAATTACTACGTTCCCCAACACAGTCCACTGTTCAAGTTGCTTACTAGTGTAGCATAGAGTTCTAGTTGGAAGTTCAACTTAACAGTCTCCACTGCAGTACCGGTATATAAAACAGTGTTTTGGAACTAAAGGCAAACTCTATGTGCCTCTAGGATCTGGTGGGGGATTGCTGGAATTTTATCTATTTATAGGCCAGCCCAATAGCAGTTTCAGAAATTCCTAATAAATCCTAGAGGCCCACGCAGCCCATTCGTGCAAGACAAGAGGTGGAACTAAAGTTTAGTCCCACATTGCTAGTTTAGAGGGAGTTGGACCTCTTTATAAGGGAGGTTCTTTCCCCACATGTATGAGGATGAGAACAAGATGGACATCCACGCGCGCTCCTCCTCCGCCGCCCACTTCGCCACGCCTCGCCTCGCCTCGTCACGACGCGCTGCGGGTTGTGGGAATGAGCCGAGCCGATGTCTAAATTTTTGCCACGCACGACGGGTATACGAAAGGTCGCACGGGAGATGAAACTTTTTTCTGTAGTGGACACTGAATCCGAACGGCCCGCCTCTTCAGCTGAAGTCTGTTCGTTTCGTCTCCCTCGTTCTCTTCAGCTCCCGGCGCAGCCTCTTGCCTCCTTCTCTTGCGCCTATAAAAGGGAGGTCGCTCCTCTCAGAGAGACGTATCAGAAGACTCTCTTCCTCTCGCTAGCGAGTTCCTGAGCACTGCACTACTGCCACGATCTTCCCCATCTCGGCTTGCGGCGTGCACCGCATGTCGGGATAGTAGGCCTCCGAAACCTCACCTCTTCGAGTCCTATACGGGAGAAGGGTGATATGATTTTTGGGGAGCGCTCCGCGCGACTACTGACTTCTTCGTCATCGACGCCCCGGACTCCGACGACTACTTCCCCGACGATGACTTCTTCCCCGACGTTGACAACATCTTCGACGACATGGCTGGCGGGGATGTCGACCCCAAGTCCAGTGCTTCTACTGCCGCTGTTGTCCCGTACGTGTTCTTGCTCTTTCTGTTAAAGGTCCTGTCGCAGTTCTTTGTTCTAGTGTCTGTCCTACATATGTTAGGTTCTACTTCATATATGCAACCTGTTCTATTGTCTGCTTTAGACATGTTTGGTTAAAGTTCATATTTGTAGATGCTATTTACCTTCTCACTGTCAGACTGCATGACTAGTTTCTCTAGTATAATAGTCATGTTTTATCTAGTATTTCTAGTAATAAAATCATATGGTAAATTGCTCATATTTCCAACAAATTATGCGTTTGGCCACCTACTTGTGCTTTTCTAGCTTAGGTGTGATTGGGCGAAATTAGGCATAGTTAGGCGTCTGTACTGTATGATACGTCTCCAACGTATTTATAATTTTGATTGTTCCATGCTATTATATTATCAACCTTGGATGTTTTATATGCTATTTTATATGATTTTTGGGACTAACCTATTAACCTAGAGCCCAGTGCCAATTTCTGTTTTTTCCTTGTTTTTGAGTATCGCAGAAAAGGAAAACCAAACGGAGTCCAATTGACCTGAAATTTGACGGAGATTATTTTTGGACCGGAAGAAGCCCACAGAGCATTGGAGACGGACCAGAAGAGTCCCGGGCTGCCCATGAGGGTAGGGAGCGCGCCCCCTGCCTCGTGGACAGCCCGGAGACCCCCCTGACTTGTTCCCGACGCCAATACCTCTCATATATACCCAAACTTCCAGAAAGAAACCTAGATCGAGAGTTCCGCTGCCGCAAGCCTCCGTAGCCACCAAAAACCAATCGTGACCCTATTCCGGCACCCTGCCGGAGGGAGGATCCCTCACCGTTGGCCATCTCCATCATCCCGACGCTCTCCATGACGAGGAGGGAGTAGTTCACCCTCAGGGCTGAGGGTATGTACCAGTAGCTATGTGTTTGATCTCTCTCTCTCTCTCTCTCGTGTTCTTGATTCGGCACGATCTTGATGTATCACGAGCTTTGCTATTATAGTTGGATCTTATGATGTTTCTCCCCCTCTACTCTCTTGTAATGGATTGAGTTTTCCCTTTGAAGTTATCTTATCGGATTGAGTCTTTAAGGATTTGAGAACACTTGATGTATGTCTTGCATGGGATACCCGTGGTGACAATGGGGTATTCTATTGATTCACTTGATGTATGTTTTGGTGATCAACTTGCGGGTTCCGTGACCTTGGGAATCTATGCATAGGGGTTGGCACACGTTTCCGTCTTGACTCTCCGGTAGAAACTTTGGGGCACTCTTTGAAGTTATTTGTGTTGGTTGAATAGATGAATCTGAGATTGTGTGATGCATATCGTATAATCATACCCACGGATACTTGAGGTGACATTGGAGTATCTAGGTGCCATTAGGGTTTTGCTTGATTTGTGTCTTAGGGTGTTATTCTAGTACGAACTCTAGGATAGATCGAACGGAAAGAATAGCTTCGTGTTATTTTACTACGGACTCTTGAATAGATTGATCAAAAAGGATAACTTTGAGTTGGTTTCGTACCCTACAATAATCTGTTTGTTTGTTCTCCGCTATTAGTGACTTTGGAGTAACTCTTTGTTGCATGTTGAGGGATAGTTATATGATCCAATTATGTTATTATTGTTGAGAGAACTTGCACTAGTGAAAGTATGAACCTTAGGCCTTGTTTCCTAGCATTGCAATACCGTTTGTGCTCACTTTTATCATTAGTTACCTTGCTGTTTTTATATTTTCAGATTACAAAAACCTATATCTACCATCCATATTGCACTTGTATCACCATCTCTTCGCCGAACTAGTGCACCTATACAATTTACCATTGTATTGGGTGTGTTGGGGACACAAGAAACTCTTTGTTATTTGGTTGCAGGGTTGTTTGAGAGAGACCATCTTCAACCTACGCCTCCCACGGATTGATAAACCTTAGGTCATCCACTTGAGGGAAATTTGCTACTGTCCTACAAACCTCTGCACTTGGAGGCCAACAACGTCTACAAGAAGAAGGTTGCGTAGTAAACATCACTGTAGCTTGAAGGGATAAGCTAGATGGGTTGGCCTAGCCCATTAAACAACAGGCCCATCTTCCTATTCTCCTACTAAAGCTTCCATATGGCGCACAGTCAATAGAAAATCTAGGTTTCCTTCTCACGCCGTCACTCTCCCTTGCTACATGATGCCGCCTCTCTCCCTCTTCCTTTATCCCTTGCTTACACCGATGGGAACCATCCAGTGAAGCTCAATATCTTGCCGAAGAATCTTGTTCCTCGCCGGAATCAGTAGATTTGTCGTCGGTGTGGTTGAATCCTCGTTGGAGAGATTGATTTCTTGCCTGAGAAATGTGATTCCTTATCGGAAATGCTAATGTCTCACTGGAGGACCTCGCCGGACGCTTTTTTGAGCACCTAGGGCCAAAGCGAGGCGCTATGTCAACGCCCAAGGCTTAAGCGCGCCTAGGAGAGCGCCTAATAGCGCCTTTTTGAACATTTGCATTACAGTTAAGTGCAAGTGTTGTACTCCCTGTGCATGGATTTGTGGGAATGCTGGTGGATGTTATGCATGGATTTGTGGGCATGCTATCAATTAGTGGATGATCTGTTTAATTAATGGGTGATCTGTTTAATTAGGGGTACTGAATTCGTTACAATTGATGCTTGGGTATTGAACTAGTGCATGGTTTGAAGGAGTAGTCAAGTACTCGGATGTTGCATTGTTGTTGAAATTGATGGTTCCAGAGGAAAGCAGATGTTGGATGCTTGCACCGCACGATGTGGATGCAGTATGTGATGTGTTGCTAGAGTAGTCATAGGGATGCTCTAGAGTACTCCATGTTAGACACATAGCACTGTGGTTTGAAGTACTCCATTACAAACCAAATTTTAAAAAAGCACTAGGCGTTAATTGTGTATTTGGCCACCTACTTCCGCTTTTCTAGCTTAGGCGTGATTAGGCGAAATTAGGTGCAATTAGGCGTTTGTGCTGTAGTTTGAAGGGATAAGCTAGATGGGCCGGCCTAGCCCATTAAACAACGGGCCCATCTTCCTATTCTCCTACTAAAGCTTTCATATGGCACACACTGACAGAAAATCTAGGTTTCCTCCTCACGCCGCCTCTTTCCCTTGCTGCATAATGTCGCCTCTCCCCCTCTTCCTCTGTCCCTTGCTTAGACCGATGTGAACCAGCCAGTGAAGCTCAATATCTTGCCGGAGAATCTCGTTCCTCGCCAGAATCAGTCGATTTTTCATCGGAGTGGTTGAATCCTCGTCGGCGAGTATGAATCCTCGCAGGGGAGCTCAAATCCTCGCCGGGGAGATTGATTCCTCACCTAACAAACGTGATTCCTTGCCGGAAATGCTAATTTCTTACTAGAGGACCTCGCCGGCCGCTTTTTTGAACGCCTAGGGCCAAAGCGAAGCGCTATGCCAACGGCGAGTAATTTGCAAGAAACCACCACTTTGAGGGCCAGGTTTGCAGAAAGCACTATGCTACATTTTTTGACAGAAATCACCATGTCTACGGTAATCTTTTTGCAAATAACACTGATCGGCGGATTAAGCTCGTTTGAGCACGTTTATGACAGGTGGGTCCATTTTTTTGCTTACGTGGCATAACGTTTCGTGCCAAATGGGTTTTGATCTAAAGTTAAAAATGAGTCCCTGAAATTTTACATAAATACCACTGAATTAAAAAGTAAAAAACGCAATTAGGCCCCCTGTGTGCATAGAACCGGTAGCATGGCGCCCATGGCTCTGGTCGCTCACTTGGGGCAGCGCCCATGGCGGCTTGGGCGGCGGATGGACCTCGCCGGCGTCGAGGTAGAGCACCTCCTCTTCTCTCTGGTGGCTTGGGCGGTGGACGGACCTCGCCGGCGTCGAGCCTGATCTGGATCTCGGTGACGACCAGGATCTTCGGTGTTGCTGCTCCTTTTCCGCCTACTCGCCGTCGCCACTCAAGGACCGCTGCTCGCCGCTGCCCTGTGTTGCTGCTCGCCGCGGCCTCGTCCTGCTACCAGAGCGTTGCAATGGTGTCCGGAGCGTTGCCTCGCTCGCACGAGTGGGCCGCACCGAGGGCGATGCCGAGCAGTTCTCCACCGCACCAGCTGTGCCTGTCCCGCGCCATTATGTGGAGGTTGCGGCGGCCTGCCGTGCGGAGTGACGGGTAGGCTTCTCTCCCTTGCGGCGCACCTGTTGCTGCCGCCGCCGCTACTGGGGGCGAGAGATGGCGGTGGTGTGCGGCGATGTTCGAGCGGTGGATGCAGATGTCGTGTACCGGGAGAAATCCTAGGATTCGTCGGGGCAGCAGCGTCGTCATCGTCGCATTCCTTCTTGAAGGTGGTGCTTGGTACACGGCAACTCGGTGGCTTTGGAGCGTGGTGGTTATCTTCGGTGGGCGCAGCGGTCGCGGTGTGCCGTAGCTTTCGTTGATCCAGCGTTGTTGGCATTTCTTCTCTTATTTTCTCTTGTTATTTCTTTTGGGCGTGCTTGTGCTGTTTGCCCCAGCGTTAATCGGAATGTTGTATCGGGTGGTTGCTATATCAATATAGCGGGGCGAAAGCCTATTTCGGCAAAAATGTTCGAGCGGTGGATGCAGATGTCGCCAGATCCAATTTGAAGCGCGGCGGTGGAGGCTGTGAGCTCCGTGGTGGCGTGTGGAGGGCCTGGGTGGCACGCGGAAGAATGTTGGGGGTATTTTTGCTTTAAACCCCATCTAACACCGTTTTGTCAAACCGTTATGCCATGTAAGCAAAAACTGGGTACCCACCTATCATAAACGCGCTCAAACGAGCTTAATCCACCGATCAGTGTTATTTGCCAAAAGATTACCGTGGACATGGTGGTTTCTGTCAAAAAATTGTAACGTAGTGTTTTCTGCAAACCTAGCCCTCAAAGTGGCGGTTTCTTGCAATTTACTCGCCAACGGCCAAAGCTTAAGAGTGCCTAGGCGAGCAACTAATAGCTCCTTTTGAACATCTGCATTACAGTTAAGTGCAAGTGTTTGTACTCCCTCTGCATGGATTGTGGGCATGCTGGTGGATTTTATGCATGGATTTGTGGGCATGCTATCAATTAGTGGATGATCTGTTTAATTAGTGGACGATCTGTTTAATTAGGGGTATTGAATTCGTTTCAATTGATGCTTGGGTATTGAACTAGGACATGGTTTTGAAGGAGTAGTTAAGTACACTGATGTTGCAGTGCTGTTTAAATTGATGCTTCCAGAGGGAAGTAGATGTTGGATGCTTGCACTGCAGGATGTGGATGCAGTATGTGTGTGCTACTAGAGTAGTCGTAGGGATGCTCCAAAGTACTCCATGTTAGACAATGATCACTGTGCTTTGAAGTACTCCTTTACAAACATATGGAATAAAAAATGATCATACAAACGGAGTAAAACTATGGAGAAAAAAATTCCACTCCACACAAGCTTTGCGAACATATGGAGTAAAAATGATCATACAAATGCTCAATGGACATCTTGTTAATTCTTGCAAACATATGGAGTAATCAAGCCTTTGCAAAGCCTTCCATCACAAACATATGGATTACAACATTCTTACAAACATATGGATTACAAATGCAAGTTCAATGAAAATGAAAAGTGAACATGGGGCACTAATGCAAGTTCAATGAAAATGAAAAATGAACACGGGGCACTAATGCAAATTCAATGAAACAAGTTCAACTAAAACTGCGAGTACTCCTACAAGTAGTTAACCAGGCTCTTCTCCAGTTTAACTTTAAATTCAGTGCAATATTACGAGTATCTTGCTGATAGGCATGCACATAACAGGGGTACAGCAACTACTACTCCAGCAAGTTTAATTTACTGAAATTAAACTCGAAATTTATTTTCTTTACTAAAATTTGGTCTATTTACTGAAATTGACTGCTACTCTAGCAGGTTCTAATGCATATTTACTTGGAGTACCTACTTCTTTTCCTCCTGAAATGTTATTGACGTCCTCTTGTGCTTCTTCTCCGCCAGGTGCTTCTTCTTCTTCAGGTGGAGTGCTATTGAGGTCTCAGAGCACCATACTGCAGGTATTGTTCTGAACTTTTTCTTATTGAATTGGCACTGCTCAGCAAGTACTCCAAGGACTCCAAAAGTACTCTACTGCTCTTGATCTGCTTGGAGTAGTGGTAATGTCTTGCAGGTAAGAAGTAACTTGGGTTACTCCTATCTTTATGTGATGTTGCATCATATACTCCTAATTGGAGCACAATCATTTCACTTAAGTTCACAATCTGGGCTAGCATTAGATCAACAGTTGCATACTTAGTGATAGACTAAATATGCACACTTAGTGATAGACTACTCATACTGCAGAAATATGCATACTTACTGATAGATAAATGTGTACAACAAATTGCTGCAGATTTTGCATATTTCGTGATACGTTTGCTGAATTCGATGATTTTCAGTAGTAACTGTACTGTTTGCTGAATTTCATAAAATTACTGAATTTTCAACAGTAGCTATACTGTTACTATTTTGCATACTTAACGTAGACAAATCACTGAATTTCAACAGTAACTATACTGTTTGCAGAATTTCAACAGTAACTGTACCGTTTACTGAATTTCAACAAATGAGTGAATTTTGATAGCTGTATCTACTCATACTGCAGGAGTAGATTTCAACAATAACTGACAACAGTTAAAGTAGATTTCTACTCCAACAGTTGCTGAATTTGTACTCCAACAGATGCATCTACCCATAATAATATTCAGCATGGAGTATATTGCTTGCCCTATCCATGCAACTTCAAGTGTACATGCAACAATCCTCATAATTCACTTCAAGTCAACATGATTGTACAAATATACTCCATGTTCACTTGCTGTTGCATCTACAGAGTGAAGTTGCATGGATTGTACTTCTGGAGTAGAAATATACTCCATGTTCACTTGAACTAGTAGAACAGTTGCATGGATATACTGTTTGCTGGTTTTGACAGTTGCATCTACCCCAACAATTACTGTATATTTCTAAAAAATTATGATGGCTGTATGATCTCCTGTATTGATCTCCTACTATAGTTTATGATTACTCCAGTTCGATTACTCCATGAGTACTGTATTGCAGTTAAAAATTACTCCTGGAGTACTTTATTGCAGTTCAAAATAACTCCAGCTCCTCACTACTCCGTATGATTACTGCAGGAGTACTGTATTGCAGTTTGAAAAATATGTTGTATGCTCGTGTTTCCTTTGTGGCTCGCCATAAACTGCAGATGTTCCCGTACTCCATACACGCGCCCTTGTAGGCAGCAATTCCTATTTACCGCGTACTGTGGCGGTTAGCATGTATTATTAAAGTTTATCAAATTATAAAGCACCTCAAACATAATAAAGTTACATCAATGTCTTTTGCACTTCCGTTACAGTTGACAAATATATAGTTTTCGAGAAGAAAAATATGGTGTATGCTCTTGCTTTCCTTTGTGGCTCGCCATAAACTGCAGATGTGTCCATACTCCATACACGTGCCCGTGCAGGCGGCGATTCCTATTTGCCGTGTACTGTGGCGGTTAGCACGCAAAAGCGCACCCATGTAGCGGCACCGACGATACATGGGTCGACCCATTTTGTGGTTTTCATTGTGTGTTTCTTCCGGTTTTGGGAACCTCTACTGAGCCGATTTATTTGTTTTTATTTTGGTTTTCTTTCGATTTTGTCTTTCTCTCTTTTTTAAAACTATTTTCATTTCTTTTTTTACATGTACAAACTTTTTGAAATCCCAAATAATTTCGAAATTAATAATTTTCTACATCATGAATTTTTTCAATTCATAAACTATTTTTTATAATCATGAATAATTTTCATATTTTTGAACATTTTCCAATCTTTGCACTTTTTAAAATATGTAAACAATTTTCAAACTCACAAAAAATATTGCAATGATGGGTCTCCTCCCATAACTTCCAATTACGAGTACGATAATTGAAAGACATGAAATTTCTCAGTTCTCTATGGCATCTAGTAGATAGATAGATTATTTTTAGGAACAAGAAAATCAGAAGAATCTTTCTCTCTATTCACTATCATTCCACATCTTTCACTTCTATTTGTTTCTTTTTCTTTTCTTTAATGTAATAGCTATAGTTTGATATAAGAATACATTTCTCAAAGTAATGCAAACAATTCTCTTATAAGAAATGGTTCAAAAATCGTCATTCCACCTTTTAGGTATCGTGAAAAGTGATACGTTTGAAGATTGTGCATTTCAGTCATATTCAGATCCCTTTTTCGAGTCCATGATATAATACAACCAAACTGAATAGATATTCCACCTATTTAGCTAAGAAAGAATAAACACAAAAGTGTATAATAGATTGATATAAACATGATGAGCTGCCCCATAATGAAACCTCTAGCAGTCGCGAATATCTCTTTCTTTTCCCTACTCTAAGATTGGAGAAACAAGATCTAAGAGGGACATATGGAGAATGTAGTCAGAAATCCATAATAGAGTCCGACCACAACGACCGAATTAATTATCCTCATCGAGAAACATAGACTACTAAATAAAAAATATTTAAAACTCATGGGATGGGTCTCTCTTTTTTCTTTCTCTAGAGTTTTCTATATGCACAAGTTCTCGATGTTACGATGATAATTTCTTGACTTTCCATATATAGAAAGAGATGGATTATAAATGACCTCTCTGATTTGTGATGTTTTTCGAAATTCATGAACAATTTGGAACTCACGAATATTTTTGCAAAATTTTAAATATATAACTACTTTGCGAATATTTTTTAATTGCGAACTTTTTCAAACTCATGATATATTTTCTGAAATTCATGGCATTTTTTAAAATCGCATACATGTTTTCTGAATTCATGAATATATTTGAAATGCATGAAAATTTTATGAATCCATGAATATGTTTAAAAAATCGTGAACATTTTTAAGTTTATAATATGTTTTCAAGTTCGCGAAGATTTTTTTGATCCGTGAACTACTTCTGCAATTTGTAAAAAATATTCAAACTTACGAAAAAAGTTGCTTAGAATTTTTTGTATTCGTGATTTTAAAAAATTCATGAACTTTTTTTATTTCACAAACAGTCTTGTACTGTGCGTATTTTCTGAATTCGCTAAATGTTCAATTTGACGACAATTTAAAAAAAATTGCGAACATTTTCTTAAATTTTTTGAAGTATATTAGTAGAAAGCAGGGTGAAATGAATAAATTCTTTCCCGCAAAAAATAGAAATGAAGAAATTCTGCTTAAAACCACCATTAAAAATAAGAACGCAAACAATAGTGTCCAGCGCGCAGGTCGCTGTATAGAAGTTCCTGTGCAGGCGTCCCATCACGGCCTAATAAATCTCTGGTACAGGTGTGCAGCTCCAGTGTCTCAAAAATATCACGCGTGCGTGCCGGCCACCACGCGACGCGACGGGGGCGAACGCGACCCCCGCGCCATCGCCGTGATCGATTCGATCCCTCCACTCCACCACGCTTTTACTATACAACATGTGCAATGTGCGCGTCTTCTTCTTGACGACGCTCCTTCTTTTCTTTGTAAAGCGTACGTACCGTGCCGTACGTGTGCTTTATGTTACACACGCAACTTATGAAAGAAAGGCAGACGCATGCATGCATGACGGCACGAGCCAATTTGTAGAGGGGCAGATCTTTTTTTTAAAAAGACTTTCAATCTATTCATCTTCAATCCAGGCCCGTTGACAAGGATGTATGAGTAGTGCGATGGCATAGCCCCCAAAATTGAGGGGCCCCGAATGAAGTGAAAATCGGTAAAATCGTCCCGGTTCGTCGCCTGCCGGCTGCGTTGCCCCTGCCTGGTTCATGATCCAGAGAAAAAACTGTGGCCGGTCGTTCCAACAAAAAAGACAGCAGAACCCATGTTAGCCCAATCCAATGCCCCACTCCGTTTGGGCCTATTTGTAGAAAGGCCTTGTAGAAATCAGATAAAGGAAACAACGCCGGACTCCTCGCTACGATCTGCCGAAATCGCTAATTGAAGAGTACTCGTTGCAAAGATCATTTGCGATAAGTGGCGCACATCCAGCACGCCACTTGACGCAACCTAGCAGTTTTCCTTTTTTTCGTAGATCCGTTTATTCAAAACGTTTTATCTCTCAAACCGTGCGTCCAAATCTCGAACCGCTTTCACCGTTGGATTCCTTGCGTTGAGATCTTCAAAACTAGATCCCACGTTGATAGGTGTTGATGAATTTTTTTCACGAAAAAAACCGAAAGAAAAAAACGAACCGGGAGCACGGGTTTTTCCCTTCCGAAAGAGGCACGCCCATGCCTCTCACGAAATCACAACCGTGCTTCTCGCGGAAGCAAAACCGTGACTCTCGCGGAAGAAAAAAAAAAAGAAAAAAACGCGTTTTTTTCCATTTTCGAGGAGGCACGGCCATGACTCTCGTGAAAGCACAACCGTGCCTCTTGCGGAAGCAAAACCGTGACTCTCGCAAAAGGAAAAAAACAGAAAACGCGTTTTTTTCTTTCCGAGAGGCACGGTCGTGACTTTCGCAAAAGCAAAACCGTGACTCGCGAAAAAAAAACAGAAAACGCGTTTTTTTTCGTTTTTGAGAGGGCCGTGACTCTCGCAAAAGCACACCCGTGCCTCTCTTGGAAGCAAAACCTTGACTCTCGTGAAAGAAAAAAAAACGGAAAATGCATTTTTTTTTCGTTTTCGAGAGGCACGGCCGTGCCTCTCGCAGAAGCAAAACCGTGACTCTCGCGAAAGAAAAAGAACGTGTTTTTTCACGCAAAATTTTTTTTTCAAGTTTTTTGATTGAAAAGCTGAAGACCGGTGGAAAACCAAAACGTCGAAAAACCCCGCGAAAAAACCGTTTAAAAAGCCGAAAACACGTGCGGAAAAATAAAATAAAAACAAAATCTGAAGGGAGCGCCCAGAGCGCGACACGTGGCGAATAACTGAGAGCGCGCCAAGTGGCGCTGATCGTTGTGAGGCTCCCGAAGGAGCGATCGTTAACTAGTTGCTCTCACGATTTGCGCGTCGCTACGATTTGGTGAGCGAGAATAGCGAGGCGCTGCCTTGACTCCTTCGGTGATGAGATCGATCGCGATCCACCGTGCATCTCGCCGCCGCCGCCGGCGGCTTTGCTACTGCAACACCTCGTCCAGTCATTCCCAAATATATCTCAGGTAAGCAGTAAGTCATAAGCTCTTAATCAAAATCAATGGGCGATGAACACTGCATTAGGTTATATGTTTATACAATCTTCCTCTCTTATTCTTTTGGTACTTTCATGCCAAATCAAACGCAATCCCTACTAGTATTGTATTACTCCTCAGTTAAGATTGCACGTGGTTCTAATCCAATTAATAGGATTAGAATGTGATACGCGGCTCGTAATCCAATTTCTAATTCTAGTACTCCATATTCCAGCAGTACTAATTCTTCATACCCATGTGCTAGCTAGCCATACTAGCATATTTCACTTCAAGAAAGACCCAATGTTTTGATGACAATAACAGTGGAAATGATGTCTTGAAGAAAATAACTTTCAAAGATATAAGAATTCAAGAAAGTCCGAAGAGAGTAAGCTTAGCTACATTAGGTTTTAGTTACATGGTCTTCTTTAAATTTTGGGCCCCATTTTGCATTTCGCACCGGGGCCTCGAATTTCTGGAGACGGCCCTGCTTCAATCATGGTAGTACAACGAACACCAGAAATAAAAATTATTAGAGGGGCTGATCTAGATGTATGTATTCACGGGCTTTAACGAGGAAAAATGTTTTTACAGACACTCTAGCTAGATTTCAGTCAGCTGAATTTTAGTTTTGTGGTCAATCGATTTTCTGACCCTTGGATTGTGCTTTAAGATTTGTGTAACTTTTCTTTTTTCTGTCAATTTTTGTTGGTGGTATTGGGTTGTTTGGATTCGATTGACACCTATTTTGGTTCAGTCGATTTCCTTCTTGGGCTGGATTTTGGTGTGTATGCTTTTTTTTCATGTGTTTACTTTTGTATTCTGCACGTGTATGCTTTTATTTTTTATTTTTCTGTTGAGTTTTTTCTTCTTCTTTACGTGTATTTTTGGATGTTGAGTGCGTGAAAATGTATACATGCAAGTACTACATGTACAAATTACATCAGAGTATAGAAACTTCATTCTTATATATTTAGTTTGCATATTATAAAAAGTGCAATTTTTGTGCTAATTGTGTGGAAACTTTTGGTTTTTTTTTTCTTTATTCTTTAAGGGTAATACCAATGCTAATTGTTTTGTGCAATTTTTTGGCTAATTAAATACATTTTTCTATTATTATGTGTATGTATGCATGAAAGCACAATACAATATGTGTGTGTAAATTGTACTAGACTGCTAAAGTTGCATTATTATATGTGTATTCTCTGCATTTTATAAAAAGTGCAATTTCAGTGCAAAGGTGTGTGCAAGTTTTTTCTTTATTTTCTTTCCTCTTAAGAGTAATTCCAATGTCGCTAATTTATTCTCTCTTAGAAAACTCTATTTGTTTTTATTATGTTTAGTTTTTAATTCATTTCATGTTTTTAAGGACGATACCAATGCCACTTATTCGTTCCCTGTTTAAATTTTTTGTTTTTATGTAACATTCACTATAATATGTTTATTCTTACATAACTAAAAAGTGCAAGTTATGTGTAAATTGTGTGCAAATTGTATCTTTTTTTTTTGAATTTCTTTCTTCTTAAAGGGTGGTACCAATGCCACTATATTTCATTTCTTCTTAAAAAATATTTTTTGTGTTTGTAAGTAACTATACACGCAGGTATGATACACCATGTGTGTAAATTATAGATCTTCTAAAAAAAATGTGTGTAAATTATAGTAGAAGCAAAAATTGCACTGTATATGCTTATTTTTGGCATATTTGAAAAGTGCAATTTCAGGGCATACTTCTATGCAAGTTATTTTTTAATTTTATTTCTTCTTAAAGGGTTTCATTTTCCCAAAACTTCATTAGTTTATTTTTGTTTTTGTTTTTATATTTTATTTCTTCTTAAAGGGTTTTATTATTACATTGAAAACTTCATTGTTTTGTTTAGTTTTAGTTTTCGCATTTTGTTTTCTTAAAGGGTTTCATTCTTTCATAGAAAACTTCATTGTTTTGTATTTGTTTTATTTTTTTATTTTCTTTTTTCTTAAAGGGTTTCATTCTTCCCTAGAAAACTTCATTATTTTGTTTTCATTTTAATTTTAATTTATTTCATTTTATCTCTTTAATGGTAATACCTTTATTTTTGCATATTATAACAAAACGCAATTTATGTGTAAATTGCTTGCAGATTTTACCTTACCTGGTTTTTATCGCCTTTCTTCTTAAAGGGTATTGTCAATGTTCAGTTTTTTTATATTCGTTCTTCTTCAAGGGTAATACACGGGCCAGGGAGTCCACCGGTGACCTTGGGATTCAGCAAACACGTCAATCATTCAACTGAAACGAGTTTGGGTCAGTCGACTAACCCAAAAAGAAGTCAGTCAACTGACCCGTAGCCGCTCCCGAAACATACCAAGCGGTGCATCATCGACCCATGGCATGCACACCGTCCAGTTGCACGTACGCGTATACAGTATACGGTATACTGATGTGTTCGGATGACATGACACATGGGAAATGTATGTAAACAACTAATCAAATGGCGCGTATGTACGTACGTGAGCGACTACGTCTGAACATAATCTGTACTCTGCAGCAGCTGCGGGAACAGACCAGGATATGTATGTAGACGGCCGGTCGGTCGCCTACGATGACGACGGCCGGCAGCGGCCTGCCACGGCACAGCACGTCGTCGTACCCGCGGGAGGATGGGTGGTTGGCGGCGCCGGCGACACGACGACGAGGGCGCGGCGGCAGGACGGGCAGGTGGAGCTGGAGAGGAGCCACACGTCGACGCAGGCGGCGTGGAAGCCGTGGCCGCAGTGCGGGAGCACGCGCACCTCGTCGCCGCGCGCGAACTCCGCCAGGCAGATGGCGCACTCCGGCCGCTCCCCCTCCTCCTCGTCCACCTCCCTCTGTTGCGGCCTCCACGACACGGTCGGCAGCGACTGCAGCGCCTTCTTCTCGAGGCCACCGCAAGGCGCCTTGGCCGCCGGCCCGTCGACGGAGAAGGCGGAGGGGTTGCAGAGCAGGGAGCAGCGCGCGACCATGGCCAGCCCGACCACGCACAGCAGGAAGCAGAGCACCGCAATCACGATCAGGACCGTGTCCGTGTGCGCGCTCGTCCCACCGCCGGCCATGGCGGCCGCCGGCGGCGCGGCCATCGCGGCCAGGCGGTCGACGGACTGCTGCAGCAGGTGGCGCGGCATTGCCTGGTTCGTTCTCGGTGGCCGGTGGGTCGACGGGCCGACAGGATGAGGAGATGAGCACCGTGCCAACGAGCGCGCGGGGCCAATTTAGGTCGTCTCTCAGTGTGCTCACTGTGTAGTGCGAGTTGCGAAGGAGGGAAGAGTTGGGTGCTCCTGCAGCGGTTTTTATAGCTAGTGTCAGGATTAGCCGGGTCATACGGTAGTAGAAAGTGGGTTGCTAAGCTTAGGTAGTAGGGATATGATTGATAATTAAGCTGGTATAAGTGGGAGTGTCACTCTCGACCAATTCTTGTTTGAATACTCGTTGAAAAATGTCTTCATTGCTACACTCCCTGCATTTTTCTTCGCCTTTTTAGCTGCAACTGGGTACATGTCACTCTCAAAAGTTAGGTGCGACCGATCTGGACTAATTAAGTGATTGATCTATTCTTACTTCCCGTCTTCTTGTTTGTAAGATATACTTCCTCCGTCTCATAATATAAGAGCGAAACCTAGAGAATTGTACTCGAGTGGGACAACTTTGCTAGTGCTTGGTCAGGGTCAAAGTGGTGTACAAGTACGTACGTACGTATCAGAATGAACAGGCTATCTCAAGTGAGCCGACCGATCGAGCGCGTGCTGTTTTCCTCGCCCCTGGCGGCTGTAATCCTAGCCGCCGCCAGGAGTGGCCGATCTTCCGGCGTCGAGCTTGGTTGTCGGTGGCGAGGGGGGTCGCTAGATCCACGTGTGTGGATCGTTTTTACCCCCTTGTAGTCTAGGTTTTTAGGTTGTTCATCGTCTTTGCTTCGGTAGCGACGATGACTGCGTTGAATAAAGATTTTTCGGATCCTTCCCTGACGAGGCCATCGGTCCTATGGTTGGTGATGGATTTGGAAATCAGTCTGTTCAATCAAGGGTGGCGTACCGGCGACGGCATCCTCGTGGTGGACCTGTGTCCTCGGGCTCCGTCGTTGCGACGACGTTTGCTCCAGCGTCGGCACGGAGCTTGGGAGGTAGTCCAAGAGCGGATGCAGATTGGGGTCTACATCGACGACATCGGGAAGACGAAACATGTGTTGGACTCGTGGTTCGTGGATGGCAGGTATGATTTCCTCCTCCGGCGTCTTAGTCGTGTGGGAGTGCCAGATCTGGAGTTTGATTGCGTGTGCGGGGTGTTGCCCTGGTCTGATTCGTTTAACGGTAAGGGCTTCACTTTTGGTGAGCCACCTTGGAGGTCCGCAAAGCTGTATATCAGCGATGAAGCCGCGTCGAGCTCGGGTGAGGAGGTGATTCGTCACTCTTTTTTTCGGTGGGGCAGATGACGGGTGTTGGTGTCAAGCTCAGAAATGTTCTACTATCTTTTCAGTTTTGTCATGTCGATCTTTACATGACTTGTACTTTATTCTTTATGATATGAATGAAACACGTATTATCATGAAAAAAATGGAGCGCGTACGTACGATGAAAAGCAACAACTCCTACTGCATGGACTAGCTAGGAGTAGGACAGGAATAACGAGAGGTGAGAGCGTGACCGACCAGACCCATGTGTGTATTGTCGTCCGGCACGTCAGATACGTGTGCCAAAGCAAAGCCAAGATCTATCTATCCGGATAACATATCCGCCGCGCGCCGTACCTACGCTACTCTATGCACCAACCTTTTCTTCCAGGCAAGGAAAATATGCACACACACACACCCACTTGTACACTCACTTTTGGCGCTGGTTGCTACTACTACAAGCGCCACATGGTGATGCAAAACCCAAACCCGTCTTGATTCAATGCATGAACGTGGAGAAGAACGTTGTCATCGGTCAAATTGCGCGGCAACACGTACGTGCGCGGGGCCTAAGGGCATGTTTGGTTCCAAATAAATCACCAACTTATAAGTCGGAAAGTGAAAAAAGTGACTTATTTTGCCAAACAGATCCAACTTATAAGTCACCCCAACTTATAAGTCATAAGTTGCTCCACCCCAACTTAAAACTTATAAGTCACCCCCTTTTGCATGGGTTCCATCAGCTTTACGTAAAAAAACAAGATGGAAAGATGTGTTCAGGTGACTTAATGAAACCAAACAGGCCCTAAAACCGTGGCTCACTCCGAGTCGGGACTCGGGACGCGATAAGGAAGTGATCAGGTGGAGCTAGTCTACCACTATGGCCTATGGGCCTAGGGTAGTGCAGTGGCGACCCGAGCCCGACGGACGGCATGGACGCCGGCAGCACGAATTGGTGCGGCCCGCTCTGCGCATGCAACTTGGGACACTCTGCATGCCCTTTTGGATTCTATTGGATCGGCCGATCACGTTTTCTTTTCTTTTAGCTGCTCTCCTTTTGCTGCCACTTGTGATCTAATCTAGTAGTGGTTAGAATAGGATCGAAAGGGGGCGAAACAAAGCAAAGCAAAGCAAAGCGTAAAGGAGGCCCGACCGACCGACGGGATAACCCGATCGATGCCGTAAATAAAGGAGATGAGTGCCTACTAGATCGATCGATCGATCACCCGCACCCACGCAGGGCGCAAGATAAGATTGTATACATGACAATAATCCCATTGTCAACACCGACCTGGACGTGGTTGGTGGTTGCCATGCACTTGACTGGAGAAAGCATCCTCTTTTTACCGGTCTACGTGGATAGACCGATGCTGCTTGCTGCTTCGCCGTGCCGCCGGCCGCCGGTGCCGGGGCCAGGGTAGAAATAGTACTTGAGGGTACGGAGCGCGAGAGGTCAAAGAACCCTCGAATCGAATCCATGGAAGCAATTCGAAGAGAGTTGGTGGCGCGTCGACTGGTTGTTGCATTGCACTTGCATGCTCTGGGTAGCTTGGGTGGTCGGAATGGGCATCGATCATTTGTATACGTGAGGTCGACGGGTTGCCATGAACCGCACGAGGGGGAGAGAGAGAGACATCCCTCGATCATTCATGGCGATGGATGGCCCGGTGTCCGTCCGTGCAGGTGCAGGCGGGCGTACGCACCACAATCATCACGGCGGCCTAAAATATCCCGCGTGCCCGGCCGGCGCCACCACGTCGCCGACGCGACGGGAGTGAGCACAACCGCCGCCATGATTGACACTTGACCAGACTGAAGCCATCGGTCGACATGAACATGTACGCATCTTGGTGACGAGGATGATCTTTACCGAAAGCGTAGGTGCCGGCCGGGCCGTACGTGTGCTTTGTATACGCAACATGCAGCACACACGTCCGTGTCTTCTTCTTCTTCTTTTCTAGACCGCATCGCCGGCCAGATTTTGTTAGTAATCAATCAACTGAAAGTGACCGATCTACACAAGTATTTACAGATGAAATATGTTACAGGCAGAAATTAGCCGAGTGATGCACGATCGCACGCGGTACAGGTGCATTTTGTACGTACGTGTACCTACCAGCTACACAAAGTACCAACCAAAAGAGCTAGCTGACAGAAGAAAGGTCAGAGGTGGACGCGCCCTGTCCGGTCTCGTCGGCTACAGCGCCGGCGGCCGAGGCCTGCGCAGCCGCGACGGTGTCGGCCCGCTCGCAGCACGTCTGAGCAGGGGGCGACTCGGTGGCTGCCGGCGAGGGGGCGGCCGCGACGACGAGGGCGCGGCGGCAGGAGGGGCAGGTGGAGCTGGACAGGAGCCACACGTCGACGCAGGCGGCGTGGAAGCCGTGGCCGCACGTCGGAAGCACGCGCACCTCGTCGCCGCGCGTGAACTCCGCCAGGCATATGGCGCATTCCGGCCGCTCCTCGTCCACCTTCCTCGGCTCCGGCTGCCACGACATGGTCGGCAGCGACTCCAGCGCCTTCTTCTTCATCCCCTTGCACGGCGCCTTGGCCATTGCGCCCGGCACGTACTCGACGGAGAAGGCGGAGGGGTTGCACATGCGGGAGCAGCGGGCGACCATGGCCAACCCGACCACGCAGAGCAGGAAACAGAGCACCGCCGACAGGATGAGCAGCGTGTCCGTGTGCACGCTCGTCCCACCGCCGGCCACCGGCGGGGCGGCCATCGCGGCCAGGCGGTCGACGGACTGCTGCATCAGGTGGCGCGGCATTCTCGTTCTTTCTCGGTGGGACAGGATGAGATCGGACTTGAGAGCACTGTGGCAGGAGGGATGGAGGGGCCAGTTTTAGGTCGTCACCGTGTTGTGTGTGGTGGGGATTGCGGAGGAGGCAAGAGTTAGGTGTTTGAGCTGCGTTTGTTATAATGTTAGGATTAGCTAAGCTTAGGTAGAGGGATACGATTCGTAGCGATGCTAAGCAGGAGTGTCACTTTCGAACCATTATTATGGAATATTTTCATTGCTACATTCCAATCTCTCTGCCTTTTCCTTCATCATTTTTGCTACAACTGGATACATGTCACTCTCCAAATTAGGTCCGACGTATCTGAGCTAATAAATCTATGCATTGCTACTTAGGAGCACATTTATTTAAGATTTAGAATCTTGTACTCGAGATGGAGATACAAGCATCTCCCGCACTTTCCCGGAAAACCTTTGACCCTTGAAGATTTTCTGGTTTGAATACTTGATCACAGTCACAAAATATGATACCAGTGTACTATACGATCGCACATACGCATCTGAATATTTAAGCAAACCAACCAACCATAGAGAAATTGTTATTTCTATCTCTCTCCGTAAAGAAATATAAGAGCGTTCAGATCACTACTTTAGTACACTAGTGCAGAACCGGACTTTAGCGCCGGTTCGTAAGGACCTTTAGTGTCGGTTCCACACGTGGGGACTAAAGGTCCCCCCTTTAGTACCGGTTCATCACGAACCAGCGCTAAAGTGCCACCACGTGGCACGAGCCAGGCCCGGGTGCGTGTAGGACATTAGTACCGGTTGGTAGCACCAACCGGTACTAAATGTTTGGGGGGTGTTTTGGTTTTATTTTTTATTTTTCCTTTAATTTTGTGTTTTCAATTCAATTTAGTGATTATTTTAGTTGTTAAATCATTAGGTGAAAGTACCGCAGATTAGTTTCGACTGGATGCATGTGAATCCTAACTAGCTAAGTGATCAAGTACACTAGTGCAGAACCTGACTTTAGCGCCGGTTCGTAAGGACCTTTAGTGTCGGTTCCACACGTGGGGACTAAAGGTCCCTCTTTAGTACCGGTTCATCACGAACCAGCGCTAAAGTGCCACCACGTGGCACGAGCCAGGCCCGGGTGCGTGTAGGACATTAGTACCGGTTGGTAACACCAACCGGTACTAAATGTTTGGGGGTGTTTTGGTTTTATTTTTTATTTTTCCTTTAATTTTGTGTTTTCAATTCAATTTAGTGATTATTTTAGTTGTTAAATCATTAGGTGAAAGTACCGCAGATTAGTTTCGACTGGATGCATGTGAATCCTAACTATACTTGATCATAAGTGATCAAGTATAATATGGATATGGCATATACTTGGATATATGATCAAGTATAATATGGATATGGCATATACTTGATCACTTAGCTAGGATCCATCCAGCTGAAACTAATCTGCGGTTTCTTTCATAAATGATATAATAACTCATCATCATCATCATCATATTAATATAAAAACTCTTGCATCATATCATCAACAACAGTATACTAGCTAGCTAAAAATCATCATAGTCGTCATTACCACTGTTTATTCATCATAGTCATTACCGCTATCTAATCACCACCAACACTAGCTTAAAGAAAAAACATTCACTTGTACCAGAAGCAAAGATATCATCGAGTTCAACATGGTCATGATATTATAAGCGTTCATAACACCACAAAAGCAAATCACTCTTTGAGATTAAGTTCAGGACGAAAAATACGGACATGAGAGGACAAGTACTAAGAGTATGAACTAGCTAAATCACTCCTGCTGCTCTCTCTCAGGTAAAATAGCATAGAACACGTATAGCTCTCCTGATTCATCATACTGGAGCATGCACATGAACCTGTCTCCTAATCGTGGGCTGCGCTTCTCATTGCTGCCCCCTAGTACTTCTCTGGGATCGTTAACAATTTTGCTCCAATCTTTCACTATTAAGCATTCATCGCTTTTAAAAATCCTGAATGCACTCATGTGCACTGTAGGATATCTTGGCCGTAAGCTAACAATTGACATGTGATCGGGAGTCCCTGTTGAAGAACATCGTATAGTAATTAATATACTTAACAATGAAAGTTTAGCAAAAAAAATGTATGCAAAAGATGCACTGAGGACAAATAGTAAAAATCTTACCATCTTTCGTAAATAGATGTGACCGTAGTTCAATACGATCACTATTGGTTGCAGGTTTTGATTACTAACATTTCTAAGTGCAGGAAAAAAATTGTCTTAACAGTATGAAGATCCTCAAGCCATGAAACGTAATGACTTATCTCCTCGCAGTTTAGTTCAGCTCCGGGACAGTAGTAGGTCCTGTCTACCAAGCGCCGGACATGTTTGCTTGAATGGAAATAAGCTGTCGATAGAAATTAGTTGTCAACTATTTTTGAATAAACAATATCAAAGATATAAATATGGTTGAGAAACTCACATAATGGTAGAACTGGAGGCGTCTGCACATCGACCCAGATGTCTCTATTACCTTCAATATCATCTTCCGGACGAATATCAAAGGTGATAACCATATTAGACTCAAATGCATAAGCCTTGCATAGTGATTGCCAAGTTTTGCATTCAAAATAAGTGTTCGTGTCTGCATTGTATAATTTGACGTTGAAAGTATAACCATGTTCGGTCTTCAGTTAAACTCTCTTTACCTCCATAGTTTCCATAACACTGAAACCTATCTTATCCAAGACAAAAATTCTAGCATGACAGGGGATGCGCTAGTAGAATAGTGAAAATTTAAAATTATAAGTTGAAGCAAATGAAGCATATATAAGTCATGCTTAATTACGAAAAAAGACTTGTCGTTGTGACTTACTGTATCCACTTCGAAGGTCTCATCCAGCTTGATGCTGAAGCGCTTATCATCAACAAGGAAATTTCTGTCGCACAGGCCGCGCTGGTCTTCACAATATTCGCACTTAATGAAATTTTTTTCGTCGTCAGACGACATTTCCTATGTTCATATAGGTGAAACATTAAACACTTACTAGTTCTATTAATTCAACTACTTATATTAATTCAACTAGTTCTATTAATTCAACTAGTTCTATTAATTCAACTAATTCAACTAAGCATTTACGAAAAATAAACTTATTCTATTAATTTTCTTACTAAAATAAAGTAGCTGGTTCTATATAGTAATATTTTAATTAGATCATCAAATCTTAGATATCTAAATTTTCATACTAAAAATAAAATAGTTCTATTAATTCAACTAATTCAACTAAGAATTTACTAAAAATAAACTAGTTCTATTAATTTTCTTACTAAAATATATAAAGTAGCTATATATAGTAACATTTTAATTAAATCACCAAATCTCATATACCTAAATTTTCTTACTAAAAATAAACTAGTTCTACTAATTCAACTAGTTCAACTAAGCATTTACTAAAAATAAACTAGTTATATTAATTCAACTAGTTCAAATAATAATCTCATATACCTAAATTTTCTTACTAAAAATAAACTTGTTCTATTAATTTTCATACTAAAAATAAACTAGTTATATTAATTAAACTAGTTCAAATCTCATATATATACCTAATTAATATCTAGCTAATTCATCTAACAATTGACATTAATATTTAACAACTTTTCCATATTATTCATCTAACATTAACATTCTAACATTCTTATCTACGTAATTCATTTAACATTAATCTAAACAACAGAAAACAGAAAATACGTAAAAAAAATATGTGTGTATGTGTGTGTGTCTTTGTGTGTGTGTGTGTATGTGTGTGTGTGTACGAGCGGGGGGCGGCGGCATACGGGCGGCGGCGCGAGACGGCGACGGCGCGACGACGGGCGGCGGGCCGGGGGCGACGGCACGATCGATCGAGACGACGACGTAGTACGGGGCGGCGGCGACGGGCGGCGGCGGGCGGCGGGGACGGCGACGACGGGCGGCGGGGCTGGCGAGGGCGGCGCGCGATGGGCGACGGCGCGGCGGCGGCGGCGAGGGCGGCGCGCGATGGGCGACGGCGTGGCGGCGGCGGCGATGTCGCGCGAAGAAATTGGAGAAGTGGTGGTCGATGAAACTGAATTTTTCGTAAGTGTCATATATATAGGAGGGGCCTTTAGTACCGGTTGGAGCCACCGACCGGTACTAAAGGCCAACTTTCGCCAGGCCAAGCGGCGGGAAACGGCCCCCTTTAGTACCGGTTCATGGCATGAACCGGTACTAAAGGCCCATGCATTAGTACCGGTTGGAGCCACCAACCGGTACTAATGGTTGTGCGCTGCCACCCGCGGTGCACAATGTTTAGTCCCACCTCGCCGAGCGAAGGGCAGCCGCACTGGTTTATAAACCCAGCCGCGGCTGCTCCTTCGAACTTCTCTATATAGCAGGCTTCTGGGCCTAACTATGGCGCGCTGCCCTGTGAGCCTGCTTGCCCTTCTGGGCCTGAATTTGCACACCCTAGGTCTAGCAGGCCCACTGGGCAGCGCCCCAACAATTTTTTATATAGTTTTTTTTTCTTTTCTGCATTATTTATTTTCTTCTATTTATTTTGGAGTAACTTTTTTATATAGTTTTTTCTTTTCTGTTTTATTTATTTTCTTCTATTTATTTTTGAGTAACTTTTTTATATAGTTTATTTTGTAGTGATTTTTAATTTCACGGTCATTTAGCTCTCTAAACAAATCGGTAAATGACTGAAAACAGCAAATGATGTCAGAACGTGTTGGAAATTGATGACGTCACTTTAAATGTTGCATACTAAACGCAAAAATAGGCTGGAGTTCAAATAAGTTTAAAAAACATTGAAGTGCCCGTGTAACAGATGAGTTCTCGTCCGAAACTCTGATACTGCGAAAGAGATTGTCCAGTTTGTACACGAAGGGCGTCCAGTTTTCGCCGTGACCCTCTATACTCTTTTGCACATGCTATGCGGGTGAAATGATGATACCATGCCAACATTTTCAGAATACATTTTGTAGTGATTTTCAATTTCACGGTCATTTAGCTCTCTAAACAAATCGGTAGATGACTGAAAAACAGCAAATGATGTCAGAACATGTTGGAAATTGATGACGTCGCTTTGAATGCTGCATACTGAACGCAAAAATAGGCTGGAGTCCAAATAAGTTTAAAAAACATTGAAGTGCCCGTGTAACTGATGAGTTCTCGTCCGAAACCTTAATACTCCGAAAGAGATTGTCCAGTTTATACACGAAGTGCGTCCAGTTTTCGCCGTGACCCTCTATACTCTTTTGCACATGCTATGCGGGTGAAATGATGATACCGTGCCAAGTTCCAACATTTTCAGAGTTCATTTTGTAGTGATTTTCAATTTCACGGTCATTTAGCTCTCTAAACAAACCGGTAAATGACTGAAAAACAGCAAATGATGTCAGAACGTGTTGGAAATTGATGACGTCGCTTTGAATGCTGCATACTGAACGCAAAAATAGGCTGGAGTTCAAATAAGTTTAAAAAACATTGATTATCAATGATCTTTTTGTGTACAATCTGAATTGTTAATATGAGTCCTCAACGGTTTAGAAACCGGTGAAGACTCATATTGTGACCACAAATTCTACACATAGAGTTCAATGAAGACCAAGTGCTTGTGATAGTTTGAGAAGTAACATATTTAAGGTGGTAAAAATCTTGCTAGGGGAGCGAGGTGGGACTAAAAACAGTCTGCCACAACCTCTTTACTACCGGTTCATGCCACGAACCGGTACTAAAGGGGCTGGCCGGGCACCAGCCTCTTTAGTATCGGTTCATGGCATAAACCGGTACTAAAAGTTCGCACTGAACGGGTACTAAAGATCTCCTCCCGCCTAGCCGTTTGAACCGGCACTAATGGACACATTAGTACCGGCTCAAATGCAAACCGAACTAATGTATCTCACATTTGACCCTTTTTCTACTAGTGGTACATGCTAATTTTAAAATGAGAATTGTGCAAATACACAACATTTAGGGCCCGGGTAACTGATAACCACAACTCTAGGGAACAACAACTATAGGACTAACCAGTAACAAAAAAACACAAATTATATCAGAACAACCATTTCAACAGAAATCTGATGACCGGGTCCCATCAGTAGGTGGTGCTCTTTTTTAGCCTGAGCTCAGTAACTATAGGAGTAACCAGTAATGAAATTAAAATGTGATTGAAAATTCAAACTGGTCAAAATATATCCAAGATTGTTGTCTATTTAAATATCTTGTCAACCTGAGTTCAAATATGTAAAAAGTTTGGAAAGCTAAAATTCGATTCAAAAGTTATGATCAGTTAAAGATGCCATATTGAAAATAGACGCAAGTTTTCTGTTTGGAGAGAGAGGAGGACACGACGTGCATGCAGCCACCACTCAAGGTGGCAATGAGTTGGGGACGAAACCCGTCGGGTTTTCGCATGCCCATCCTCGTTCCCGTGAGAAAACCGTAAGCCCGTGTCCGTCCTCATGCACGGATCCTGTTTTTTGCCCATTCCCTAAACCCGTAGAGTTTCGTGTACCCACGGGAACCCATCCCCGCAAACGGTCAGCAAAAATAGCAGCATTTCTCTAGAAAATAAAAGTATATTTCGGCAAATAGCAACAACAAAATCAGCACATTTCAGCAGCAAAATATGGGACCAATAGTAGCCACAAAGAATAGCATTTCAGTAGCAAACATGGGTATATTTCAACAGCATTTCAGCAATAACAGCAGCAAAAAGGAGCATATTTCAGCAAGAAAACACGAGCATTTTCAGCACAAAAGAATAGCATATTTCAGCAACAAACATGTGTACTTCAGCACAAAACAATAGCATATATCAGCAGCAAATATGAGCATATTTCAGCAACAAACATGAGCATATTTCTGCCATACATAGTTCAACGAGATGGAAATTCATGGTTAATGTTTTGCTGGAGGTGGGATGGATTTAAAATTAGGGGGTTAAAGCAGGCTGCTAAGTTTTTGCCGGCTCATGTCTATTCCAGGGTCCATACCTCAACAATTTCATGGGTATGGCGGGTTTCGGGTTTGGGTACTGCTGGAACGGGTTTAAACCTGAGAGATGAGCCAGATTTTATAATTTTCCCAGCAGCAGCCCCATGGGCTTAGAAACACGCTCATTACCGTCCCCTAATAGGGTAAAAAAAACGCGAGGGCGTGGGTTTCATGGCCCCATTGCCATCTTAGCCACCACCCATCCCTCGTGTGTGGTACTCTTCTCACAAAAGCAACCCTCGACTCTACTACTCTGCCTGACAAAAGCCTGTGCATGTCGGCCGTATTACTATGTACTCACTTCATTCTGAATTACTTGTCGTAGAAATGGATGTATATAGACGTATTTTTAGTTCTAGATAGTACATCAATTTCTACCCATTTATACGGAAAGTATTTCGAGACAGAGGGAGTATATTGCAGCAAACTCATTTGTATAGCAACAATTGATATTTAATAGGTGGGTCCCAACACGAATCACAACACAGATATGGACGATGGATTCTCTGCCGCTAGGTATCGGAACCATTAATAATGTCTTTGCTAGCCAATATATCCTCCTTTTCTCCCTCAGTTCACACATCAGCCCCCAAGAAAAGGTGGCGGCATCTTTTTTTTTGCGGGGAGAAAACATTTCATTACTTAAGCAATATCAGTTTTACAATCATCGGTAATGATAACGATAATCTCCTGGGGAGCATTTGCAAGCCAACAAGCTATGCGATGTTGTCCACGACCAATTGCCGCCATTGCATGCCCAGCTTTATTTTGCCCACGACTAATTTTATGGATTTCAGTGTGGTGTTCCTTGAGCAGATGCACTATCTCAGTAACTTGGTGCATATTTCTGGATCGATCACCCCGCCCAGCTTTTACAAGGGTGATGATCTCGGCACAGTCCGTCTCAACCTGAAGCGGGGCTTGAGACCAATGCAGAGCTAGACGGAGACCTTCCTCACAAGCTGCTAGTTCTGCTTCTAGGGGTCCCTCGCAATCAAACAGCCATCTGCAGGCAGCAAAGATAACCTGCCCTTCATGGTCCCGTAGAATCATTCCGACACCCGCAGCACCATTTTCTGCCACAAATGAGCCATCAAAATTAAGCTTCACATGTCCTGCTGGTGGGGGTTCCCATTTAACTTCAGGTTTTGAATGGGTCACGGTATGAACTACTGTTGTGGTATTTGCACTGAGGTTAGCAGGAACCTTGCCTTTGGTGAAATCAGCGTGTGGATAGTGTGTGATCATTAGTAGGTGGTCTGCATACCCACACAAGAATTTCTTGGAAGCTTCAACAGGAATCAATGGCTTGTCATGTGTTAGCTCATTGTGCACATGCCACACCCGCCAAAGTACCATGAGAAGGAGCATGCGTTGTGTGTCATTGAGCTGCTGGATTAACATGAGCAACCAATCAGGTTCAGAGTTCCATAGTGCTTCATCTGATGGGAGATCCCACACAGATTTCATTGCATCCCATAGGTGCATAGCATGAGGACATCGTAGGAGTGCATGGTGTGTCGTCTCTTCCTCTAGCCCACAGATCGTACATATACCATCAGGTTCCATGTGCCTACGCTGCATGTTGCTCCGAGTGGCTAATGCTTCGCGCACAGCTTTCCAAGCAAAGATACGTACTTTAGGTGGTGCTCCACATTTCCACAGGAGGTTCCATGCTGGTCTGAATCCATCAGGTCTTGTGCTGGACTCACCGACACACTGTCGGGCCATGATATTATCTCTGATCATGTTATACGCTGAGCGGACTGAGAAACACCCATGTTTGTCTGGTTGCCATGCGATAACATCATCCCCCAACCGCTTAGATGCCTTGATTTTCAGTATATTTGCGACGTCTATTGGGAAAAAGTGTTGCCTGAGGATTGGAACATTCCATGTGCCATCCGCGTTCAGAAGTTCGGCCACCCATTTGAGTCTGCAGCGGCGCTTAGGCGTGATCGGTTTGAAAGGTGCACCATTTGGGATCCAGGGGTCGCGCCATATTCTGATGTTTGCTCCATTTCCGACACGCCATATATACCCTTGCTTTACCAGTTCCAAGCCATGTTCAATAGCCAACCAAGTGCTTGACCCATTACCTGTAAAAACTGTATCTGTAATATTGCCAGACGGGTAGTACTTCGCACGGAGAACCTGAGCACAAAGGCTATCCGGAAATTCTATGAGACGCCATGCTTGACGTGCTAACAGAGATTGATTAAACAACCGAAGATCCTTGAAGCCCATACCACCTCTTCCTTTAGGCCGTAGCATGCTGTCCCAACTGACCCAGTGGGTCTTGCGTTTTCCTTTCTCTGCTCCCCACCAATACCGATGGATCATCTGTGTTAAATCATCGCATAGGCCAACTGGGAGTTTGAAGACACTCATAATATACACCGGTAGTGCTTGCGCCACCGCTTTGATTTTTATCTCCTTCCCGGCCATGGATAGATGATTATCACCCCATTCCATTAGGCTCTTTGCTAGCTTCTCCTGTAGGCTCTTTAGTTTCCCTTTGCTCATCCTGCCATCGGGTGTTGGTAGGCCAAGATATTTGGCTTCGAAGGCGGTTTGTGTGACTTGCAAGATACTCCTAATACCCTCCTGAATTCCTTGCCGACATGCCGGGCTGAACAAGATTGAGCACTTTTGTGGATTTATCATTTGTCCCGTACCTTTAGCATACACTTCCAGAACATGCTTCACTCTATGTGCTTGCCCCACTTCTGCTTTAAAGAACAAAAGTGTATCATCGGAGCAAGTGTGATATACCTGGTGCTCGCCGGCATACCTTAAGAGTAGTTATTGTGCGTTGTGTTGCTTCACGTTGCATCAGTGCAGAGAGACCATCAGCAATAAACAAGAACAAAAACGGAGACAGTGGATCACCTTGGCGAAGACCTCGAGTTGGGGAAAACGAATCAAGCAGGGTTCCATTGAATTTTACGGAATAGCTCACCGAGGTCACGCAGGACATGATCCAATCTACCCATCGGGGAGCAAAACCCAAGCTTTGCATCGTTCTTCTAAGAAAATCCCAGTCAACTCTGTCATACGCCTTTGATAGATCCAGCTTGTACGCACAGAAAGAGTCTTGTTGTTTCTTGCAGTGTTCAATAGTGTGAAAACATTCAAATGCCACCAGTGCATTATCAGTCATCATACGTCCAGGAACGAAGGCACTTTGGTTTAAGGAGACAATCACACCCAACAATGGACGCAGTCTGTTCACCAGGCATTTGGCGACGATCTTGTACAACACCGAGCACAAACTGATGGGTCGGAAGTCCTTCAATGTCTCTGGTTGATCAGACTTGGGGATCAAGACAATAGCGGTTGCGTTTGTTTCGGATGGCATGTGTCCAGTTGTGAAAAATAACCTTACCGCAGCAACCACAGAATCCTTCAAAACAGCCCAATTTCTTTGATAAAACCTAGCTGGAAACCCATCTGGTCCTGGGGCCTTCAGTGGTCTTATTTGGAACAGTGCATCTGCGATTTCCGTCTCCGAGAACTCCTTGCATAATGTCTCATTCATCTCATCTGTCACCTTCTTCTCTATGAGACCAACAATCTCATCAGCATTTAGAGATGGGTCACGCGTGAATAATTCCTGAAAAAAGGATGAGGCCATTAGTTCCATAACTGACGGAGTAGACTGCCAAACACCGTCGTCATTTTTCAGTTTTGAGATTTTATTTCTGCGTGCTCGCCAAACCGATCTGTTATGGAAGAACTTGGTGTTACGGTCCCCCTCTTTTAGCCAATCTATGCGTGAACGTTGTAGCCAGAGGAGTTCTTCCTGGTAGAGCAGCTCGTTCATGTTATCAGACAATTTTCTTATTTCATGTTGGTCACCATCAGTTTGCAACAGATGATCCAGTTTCGTACGTGTTTTCTCAAGCTCACGCATTACATTACCAAATCTCCTTCGGCTCCAACCTTGTAGATTTTGCGTGACCGCATGCAGACCAGCCGTAACAGATGCTAGATTGCCATTAGTCTGGGTGGCTTCCCACATTTTCTCCACTAGCTCAGGTAGCTCTCCAGCACGTTCCCAGAGTATCTCGTATTGGCTTGTTCGCCGACGCACCGAGGTGCGCTCTTCCCTTTGCATGTGCACTAAAATTGGCAAGTGATCCGAGCACGGCGATACTAGGTGTACCACGTGAGCACCAGAGAAGATATCTCGCCATCTCTCATCAGCCAAGGCCCTGTCCAATCTTACTTTCACATTAGCTCCACCTCTCCTCTTATTATCAAACGTGAACGGTGCCCCAGAAAAACCAAGGTCATGCAGTTCACAATCTTGCACCACTTCCCGAAAAGCAGCTATCTGATTGGCCGTTCCCGAAAAGAGGCTGGAACAGTAATGAGCTCCGGGGAGAGAGCTTTGCCACCGATTTGTTATTGTTTAATTTATTCGCATTTAAACATTTGTTGTAATTAAGATGATTATTGTATTGTATGAATTTGCCTAAAACCCCGAAAACGGTTTTGCGAATATGTTTCGCCAGAGCCTTGGTGGTACCGAAAAATCATTTTTGGGAGAGCCTTAAAATGGATTTTCCAGAGGCCATTTTGCAGTATCCGCTAGAGATGCTCTAATCAATCAAAAGCTACAAACAAGCAAACAAAGCTGACGGGAGAAATTGGTTCGTCGAGATTGGCGTGCGGCCTAAAACCGCCACTGACGATCGACGGCGATCAGGTGGAGCTAGTGTAGCCTAGTGGCGAGGCGACCCCAGCTAGCCATGGATGGACGCCCCCGCCGGCTGGCCGGCGGCCCGTTCTACCGGTCGAGTTGGGAGTTGGGACATGCCCCCTCCCCGAGTTTCCACCTCCCCTCTGCCTTTGCGCTTTGGGTCTAATTGGGTCACGTTTCTTTTACTCTTTGCCCACTTGTTATCTAGATGACAATCATGGTGAGTAGAACTAATGGCATCGAAAAGGGAACAAACAATACTACGTACAAAGCAATGCGTACGTGAAAAGGAGACGATAAGCCGATTTGTAAAGCGCAGTGCCTACTAGACCCATCACAAAATTTTACTCCTACCATAAACCCTCCCTCCTGATTGGTAGCTCCTCGCTCGCCGCCGTAATCGGAAAAGGCTCGCTCTTCTACCGGCCGACGTGGATCCATGCATGCCGCCGCCGCCGGGGCCAGAGAAGAAACATTGTAGCCAAGGTATGGAGCGCCGGAGGTGGAGGAAACAGTCGAAGCGGTTTGATTTGACGTGGAAATTAGGTGCAGAGTTGTTGCATCTGCTTGCATGGGTAGCCCATCATCATTCCTCGGCGGGGTCGACCGTCGACGGATGGCGATGAACCGCACGAGAGCACCTCCCTCGACCAGCGATGGGGCCGCCGTCCTCCGTCCGTACGCACACGTGTCCGTGCAGCCCGGAGTACGTACTGTGCCCACCGCATCGCGGCACATCACATCACGGCCTAAAATATCCGGCGTGCGTGCGTGCCCGGCGCCACCACCTTGCCGAATGCCGGCCACGACGCGACGGGGGTGAGCACGACCGCGGCGCCGCCGCCATGATCGGCACTTGATCACACTTCGCCGCCCCTCTTGCGGTAAAGCGACCGGTCGGTCCACATGAACACGTCCTGGTGACGAGTGACGACGATGATCTTTACCTAAAGCGTAGCTGCCGTACGCGCGCTTTATGTATGCCACGACCTACGGCACCCACGTCTGTATATTCCTTTTTCACTTTTCTGAGTTCCTACTCTTTTTGTGAACTGATGAAATTGATTTGAAAGTACCGTCGGAAAAAAGAAGGTGATTTGAAACTATTTACCGATGGGTGATAATGTTACCAACACAAGTCAAGCGAGATGCGCCATCTCGCACACTGTACAGTTGCATTTTGTACGTATACGTACGTACTACCTGCTGGCCAAGATCCATTGACAAAGAGCGGCTATATACGTGTCACGTGTGTGTGTGTCGTATGCACGTTGCGAGCATACTAAGTTGCTGCGGCGGAGACGCTACTGTGCCAACGGCCGGCAGCGGCCGGAGCCAGAGACGGCGGCCGAGGCCTGCGCCGCAAGGACGTCGGCGCGCTCGCAACATGTTTGGGGAGGGGGCGACTCGGTTGCCAACGGCGCCGGCGACACGACGAGGGCGCGCCGGCAGGAGGGGCAGGTGGAGCTGGAGAGCAGCCAGACGTCGACGCAGGCGGCGTGGAAACCGTGTCCGCACGTCGGGAGCACGCGCACCTCGTCGCCGCCCGCGAACTCCGCCAGGCAGATGGCGCACTCCGGCCGCTCCCCCGCCTCCTCATCATTCTTCTCCTGCTGTGGCCGCCACGACACGGTGGGCAGCGCTTGCAGCGCCTTCTTCTTGATCCCCTTGCACGGCGCGGCGACTGCCCCCGGCGCGTCGACGGAGAAGGCGGAGGGGTTGCACAGGCGGGAGCACCGGGCCACCATGGCCAGCCCGACCACGCAGAGCAGGAAGCAGAGCACCGCCGCCAGGATGAGCAGCGTGTCCGTGTGCACGCTCGTCCCGCCGCGCGCCATGGCGGCCGCCGGAGGCGCGGCCAGCGCGGCGAGGCGGTCGACGGACTGCTGCAGCAGGTGGCGCGGCATTTTCCTCGTTGGTTCTCTGTGGGACAAGATGAGATGAGAGCAGGGGCGCCTCTGGTCTCTGTGTGGAGTGGGAGCTAGGGAGGGAGGAGGGAAGAGCTGGGTGCTGCGGTTTTATAGGGTCTGGGATACTCCAAGTGGCTTAATCAGGTGGAGAGATATGATCCATAATGAAGCTCATGCTAAGTGGGAGTATCACTTTCGAATGAGCCATGCATTGTCCTGCCTTGAAAAATTCCTGTGGCATGTTTTCATTGCTGGCTAGCCCCATTCTCTCTGCCATTTTCATTCCCGAGTATAGTCCACTCTGTTCACATAGAGAAACCGTCTTGGTTCAGTGCATGCGTGCTTCTTTGAGAGTTCATTGGTGAATACAGGCCATGCCAATGAGACTTCATTGGTAAATACAGGCCCATGCCATGTCCACCGGAAACTAAATCAAAGAGCCCTTGACGGGGAGGATTGGCCGGCCGGCCTGCGTAGCACACGGCACGGCGCAAATTGCCCGGCAACACGTGCTCCGCTGCGCTCCGGCGCTGGCCTAAAACCGCCACTCACGACCGAGATAATTGGTGTTGCCGTAGCTAGTGGCGGCCCCATGCCGACGCCATGCATGGACGGGCGGACGGACGGCGGCCCGCCCGGCCACTCCGCGCGAGTTGGGACACCCTCCCCCCAGCTGCCACCTTTGCCCTTTGGCTTTTAACTGGATCACCGATCACGTTTTCTCCAAGCCCCTTTTCCCCACTTGTTATCTGGATGTCAATCGGCAATCATGTGTGGTTAGAACTAACCAACGGGATGGAAAGGCAGGCAAATTGGCAAAGCAAAGCGTAAAAGAGAATGAATGGTCTACTCGATCGAGCACCACACCTCACCCGGGGCGCAGGATAAGATTGTATATCTATCTAAACCATACACGGTCAAACGCCGGCATGATTGGCGTAATTTGTTCGTCGCCCAGATCATCCTCTGCTGACTGGTTAGCCAGCAAAGCTTTGCTCTTTAGTTTACCGGACGATCGACGTGGATTTGATCGGTGGCGCTGCCGCCGGCGGGGGCCGGAGAGAAATAGTACTTCGGGCAGGTTCTGTATGCAATACCTGTAGTATCTGTCTCCCTCTGTATGTACGTGTATTTTACGAGACAAGATACCGGTCGCACCCTTGTACATATATCTATATATGTGCCTAGTGCACGATCAATCAATTATCGAGCACCAAATCATTCTCTACATGGTATCTATCGCAAGTCGATTTTCCAGCTTCCGCTAACCCTAGCCGCCGCCTCGGGCCACCGCCGCCGCCGCCCCAAGCCGCCGCCACCACCCCTCCTCCCCGCGCGCCGCCTTCCCACCGCGCGCCTTCCCCTCCACGCCGCGCCGCCCCTTCCCGCCGCGCCGCCTACCTCCCGCCGCCGCGCCGCCTCTCCTCAGCCGCGCCGCCGCCTCCCTCCCCACGATCTCCTCGCCATGTCATCCAACGCCTCCACCTACTCCAACCCCTTCGCCGTCGACCCTGCCGAGATCCGCGACATCAACGTTCATGCACGCGTCCCCGTGATCCTCGACGCCTCCAACTCCACGTATTTCGCGTGGAAGACGTACTTCACGCTGCTCTTCCGCGAGAACAATCTCGTGGATCACGTGGATGGCACCGTGGACTCCCGCGCCATGGTGGACGACGCCGAGTGGACCGCGATCGACGCCACGATCATCCGGTGGTTCTTCACCACCATCTCCAAGGACTTATTCCACACCTTCGTGAGCGCCGGCGACGACGCCCGCGCCCTGTGGGTCAAGCTGAACGGCCTCTTCACCGACAACAAGCTTCAGCGTCGCGTTTTTTTGCAGCAGGAATTTTTTGACTGTCACCAGGATGAACAGTCCATTGATGACTACTGCCGCCGCCTGTAGACGTTGGCGGATGAGCTCCGTGACATTGGAGCCAAGGTGGACGACGACCTCCTCCTCAGCACGCTCTCCGCCGGCCTCAACGAGGACTTCGGCAATGCCGCCTCTAACCTCACCTTGATGCCGGAGCCCTCCTTCCCCAAGTTTGTGGCGTACTTCAGGTTGGAGGAGCGCCGGATGAAGGGGCTCAAGAAGCGTGTGCAGCACCACGCCCTCGCCGCCGGCACTTCCCGTGGCGTCCCTCCACTGACCGCCCCACCCGCGCCGCGCCAGCAGCCGCCGCCACCAGCGCCTCCAGGGTACTTCCCCCTCCCGCCCGCGCCTCCCGCCCGCGCCTCCCGCAAGCAGCAACAGGCGCCGGGGGGGGCCTCGTCAGCAGCACCAGCAGGTGACTCCCCCATGGACGTACGGCACTAACCCGTGGAGCGGCGTCGTCCAAGCGTACTCCATGCCGGTCCCTCGGGCTCCGGCTCCGGGCATCCTTGGGCCCCGCCCGGCGGGTCACTAGGCCCTCTTCGCCGCGCAGAACGCCGCTCCCTACAGAGGCTATGGTGCCCCCCCCCCCCCCCGGCGCCCGCCTACGGGTCCGTGCCGGCCTATGGCACCGCCGCCGCGCCGGCCTATGGGGCCGCGGCCGCCTACGGCGCCGCCGCCGCCGCTCCGGCCTTTGGGGCTGCTCCCGCGCCGGCCTACGGAGGGTGCTACCCTCCTCAGGTGCCGCCGCCGTGGGACCCGGCCTTGCTCGCTGCACTGCACTCCGCCCCGTCACCGAGCTCCTATGGTGGCGGTGGTGACTGGTACATGGACTCGGGCGCCAGTGCTCACATGACTGCTCATCCCGGTAACCTCACATCTGCCACTCCTGTTCATACTCCCACCCGTATCACCGTTGGTAACGGTTCCTCCCTACCCATTACTCACGTCGGTCATATATATTTTCCTTCTACTTCCACTCCTGTGCATATGTCTAATGTTCTTGTGTCTCCTGACTTAGTCACTAATTTTGTTTCCGTTCGTCGCCTTGCTCGTGAGAATCCTATAACTGTTGAATTTGACGATATCGGTTTTTCTGTGAAGGACGCCCGTACACGGATGGTGCTCCACCGATGTGATAGCCTGGACGAGCTTTATCCAGTGCATCCCTCCGGCGCCACCACCACCCGTCGCCCCGCCGCCTTCGCCGCCAGTGTCGATCTTTGGCATGCCTGTCTCGGTCATCCCAACTCCACCATTATGCGTCAGATTCTTCAGAGTTTTTCCTTCTCATGTAATAAGGTCGACGATCACACTTCTGAGGCTTGCCGTCTTGGCAAGCACGTTCGTCTTCCCTTTAGCGAGTCTATAAACATTTCCACCTTTCCGTTTCAGTTATTGCATAGTGACGTTTGGACGTCCCCGGTTGCTAGCAACACGGGCTACTTATACTATTTGGTGATATTGGATGATTTTACTCATTATGTGTGGACCTTTCCTCTCCATCGCAAGTCCGACGCTCTTGCCACACTCACCGTTTTTTATTCATATGTCACCACACAGTTCGGTCGTCCCATTCTCGCCTTGCAAACTGACAACGGCAAGGAGTTTGTCAACGTTGCCGTCCGCAATTTACTTGCGTCCCACGGCACCATCTTTCGCCTCACCTGCCCCTACACGTCTCAGCAGAATGGTCGCGCTGAGTGTGTCCTTCGCACGCTTAATGACTGTGTCTGCACGTTGCTCTTCCACTCCTACGTGCCTACTCGGTTCTGGCCGGACGCGCTCGCGACCGCCAGCCTCCTCATTAACATTCGCCCATGTCGTTCCCGCTGGAACTACACCCCTCACCAACTCCTCTTCGGTGTGGTTCCATTTTATGATGGTCTTCGCATTTTCGGGTGTCTCTGTTATCCTAGCACCGCGTCCACTGCTCCTCACAAACTCGCGCCCCGGTCACTCCCTTGCATCTTCCTTGGCTATCCTCCCAACATCAAAGGTTACCGGTGCTATGATCCAGTCTCCCACCTCGTTTTCACTTCGCGGCATGTGTACTTTGATGGGCTCGTGTTCCGTTTCAGCAGGTACCATCACCTTCGGAGTCTTCTGGTGGACCGCCCAGCCGCGCCCCGGGTTCGGCCCTGCCCGCGCTCCCCGCGCCGGCGGCCCCTGGCGCTGCCGCCCTTGCAGCGGCCTCCTCGGCCGCCCCCGCCGCGGCCCCCGTCGCCGTGGCCCCCTCGGTCGGCCCCGCCGCGGCCCCCGTCGCCGTGGCTCCCTCGGCGGCTCCCGTCGCCGCGGCCGCACCCCTCACCGGTGTGGTCACTCGGGCTCGGACTGGGACCCTGCGTCCCAGCACGCGCTACTCATCGGACGAGTACGCATGCGCGGCTTCTACCTCGACGCCGTCCCCGCTCCCCACCTCCGCTCGCGCAGCCCTTCGGAATCCGAACTGGCTAGCTGCGATGCGTGAGGAGTTTGACACCCTGCAGCGCAACCGTACGTGGCAGCTTGTCCCGCGGCCACCCCGTGCCAATGTCATCACTGGCAAGTGGGTCTTCCGCCACAAGACTCGCCCCGATGGTTCTCTCGAGCGCTACAAGGCGCGTTGGGTGGTGCGCGGCTTTCGCCAGCGCGCCGGCGTGGACTTCACCGACACCTTCGCCCCGGTCGTTAAACCGGGCACGATTCGCGCTGTTCTCCAGCTTGCTGTTTCTCGCGCTTGGCCTGTCCACCAGCTCGATGTGTCTAATGCTTTCTTGCATGGCCATCTCGACGAGCAGGTGTTCTGTCAGCAACCGACTGGTTTCGTCGACACCGACTATCCGGACCACGTGTGCTTGCTCTCCCGTTCTCTTTACGGGTTGAAGCAGGCACATCGGGCCTGGTACCAGCGGATCGCGGCCTTCCTTCAGCAACAGGGGTTCCGGTCCACACGGTCCGATGCCTCCATGTCTGTCTACCACCAGGGCCCCGCCACCGCGTACCTCCTACTGTACGTCGACGACATCATCCTTACTGCGTCCTCGCCAGCGCTTCTTCAGCAGATCACAGCTCGCCTCGGCACAGAGTTCGCCCTCAAGGACTTGGGGGCTCTCCACTACTTCCTCGGCATCGAGGTAGTGCGCCGGGCTACTGGCTTCTTCCTGCACCAGCAGAAGTACGCCTACCAGCTTCTGGAGCGAGCGGGCATGCATAACTGCAAGCCTGCTTCCACGCCTGTCGATACGAAGGCTAAGGTGTCCGCCGTCGAGGGCTCTCCGGCGTCCGACGCTCCCTTCTACCGCTCCATCGTCGGTGCGCTTCAGTACCTCACACTGACGCGTCCGGACATTCAGTATGCTGTCCAGCATGTGTGCCTTCACATGCATGCTCCTCGTGACAATTGGGCTCTCGTGAAACGTATACTTCGGTACATATGTGGCACCACAGCCATGGGTCTCACCCTGACGGCCTCGCCTACTCCGACGCCGACTGGGTTGGGTGTCCCGACACTCGACGCTCCACTTCCGGCTACTGCGTCTACCTCGGACCCTCTCTGATTTCGTGGTCGTCTAAACGACAACCCACGGTCTCACGATCGAGCGTCGAGGCCGAGTATCGGGCCGTGGCTAACGCCGTCGCGGAGTGTTCCTGGCTACGACAGCTACTCCAGGAGTTGCTATGTGAGGTCACCAAGGCGACGCTCGTCTACTGTGATAACGTCTCCGCGGTGTACCTCGCTGCCAACCCTGTCCATCACCGACGGACGGAGCACATTGAGCTCGACATCCACTTCGTCCGGGAGCACGTCGCACTTGGTCGTGTTCGTGTTCTCCATGTGCCCACCGATCAGCAGTTCGCCGATGTGATGACGAAGGGACTACCCACCTCGACTTTCGAGGGCTTTCGGTCCAGTCTTTGCGTCACCGGCGACGCTTGGACTGCGCGGGGGGGGGGGGGGGGGGGGGTTGAACATGTGTACATGTACGTAGGTCCGGGTTCTGTATGCAGTACCTGTAGTATCTGTCTCCCTCTGTATGTACGTATATCTTAGGAGACAAGATACCGATCGCACCCCTTGTACCTATATATATATGTGCCTAGTGCACGATCAATCAATTATCGAGCATCAAACCATTCTCTACAGGGGGTACAGGGCGCGAGAGGTCAAGGAACACTAGCTCGAATCGATTCCAAGGGGAAGTTGGTGCCATGTCCCGCGTTGCACTTGCATGGCGATCGAGTAGTCAAATGCTACTCAATTCGTACGTGGGGTCGAGGGTGACGGCACGGGAGCTTTGGTGCTGTCCTGCCGGCATTGGGTTTCCAGGAGCTGTCACTGCTTGCTACGTGGGGTTTCCAGGATCGTTGATTACCACCATTGCCCGGTTGAGCACTACCGTTCAGCTCTGTGCATTCCTTGACATTTGGCAGCTTCTGCAGACCGCCGATATTGACCCCTCCCGTCGAGACTCCATCCGCTGGAACTGGACGGGTTCAGGGGAGTACTCCACCAAGTCTGCCTACCATATGCAGTTCTGTGGTCGTCTGGTGCCTTTCCGCTCTACTAATGTTTGGAAAGGACAGGACACCCCCAAATGCAAGCTCTTCGACAGGCTTGTCCTGCATGGAAGAATCCTCACGGCCGAAAACATGGTAATTCGTGTTGGCCACATAGTTCGACGTGCCGCCTTTGCATGGCATCCGATGAGACTGTCGCTCATCTCTGCAGAGATTGCCCCTTCTCGCAGGCGGTGTAGAGGACAGTCAATTCCGCCGATGGAACACCTGACGCGAGCCCATCGGATGATCCAAGCTCCATCAACACGTGGTGGGAGGGCTTCCTTGCCGGTGTTCCAGCTCGGAACGTGCGGGAGCTTAGAGGTGCCATGATCTACACGCTCTAGAACATCTGGAAGGAGAGGAATCGTCGGGTTTTCATCGGCACGAGGATGACCTACCAAGAAGTCGCCCACCTAGCATTGACAGATATTTGCTTGCACAGTTCTAGTTGCTTTCTCATTCGCGAGTAGTCCGCATGCCGCTGATGTTTGAGAGGCTACCCCGTCTACCGACTCTTATATAGGAAAATGCCTTGTGTAAACCGTTTGTAACACCCTCTCTTCTTCTAATTGAAAGGCAGTGCTCCTGCCAGTTTCTCGAAAAAAAATTGTCAACAAATTCTGAAACAAAATTCATCCATACTTCTCCGCAAAAATATGTGCATGGCACAAAGTTTTGTGAAAAGCTATTCTTTTATTTTGTCTCTGCAAAAAAGACAAATTTAGTGCTAGAAAATAGCATTCCACGAGGGATTTTCTTTGTCTTTTTAGCACATGCCAAAAAAAGTCTTTTTTTCCACGAATCTTCTTGTGGCTACATAGAACGTGAAGATGTAACCGTGCAACTTTTTTCAGATTTTTTTGGCTTTTTTTTCAAAATGGATGCATATGTACCCAGGTTCATCCATGTATTTTCCGCACAAACAACCAGATACGAATGCACAAAGGCAAACACGCGCATAGTTGATGGCGCGTACGCCGACCGGTCGTTGCATTTGTTGCACGTCGCCATGAACCGGACGAGAGCCCTTCCTCGATCGTTCATGGCGACGGCCCGGCGTCCTCCGTCCGTACGCACACGGACACGCGTCCGTGCAGCCCGGCGTACGTACTGTACTCATCACATCACATCAAATCACGGCCTAAAATATCCCACCCGGCGCCACCACTTTTGCCGAATGCCGGCCACCACGCGACGCGACGGGAGTGAGCACGACCGCCGCGCCGCCGCCGTGATCGACGCCTCCCTCCACTTGACCACGCTTTACTTTACCCACCCCTCTTGCGCCAAAGCGATGGATCGGCATGCATGCATCTTGGTGACGACGGACGATGATATTTTTGTTTAGCTCAAAAAAGCGTAGGTGCCGTACGTGCGCTGTATATGCAAGAGCACAGGCGTACCTTTGACCAGCATTTGTCAGAGACCGTATAAAAACCGTCGAAATTAACTGAAGGTGATGTACAAGTATTTACACATCGACGAAAATGTTACAGACACTAATCAAGTGATGCATCGTCGCACGCTGTACAGTTTGCATTTTCTACGGGTGTACGTGTGCGACCATATATATACATGCGTATGTCGTATATGTACGTTGCGAGCATACTGCATACTACCATACGACCGAGGCCTGTGCAGCCGCGACGGCGTCGGCGCGCGCACAGCACGTTTGAGGAGGGGGAGACTCGGTGACCGCTGGCAATTGGGCAGCCGCGACGACGAGGGCGCGGCGGCAGGAGGGGCAGGTGGAGTTGGAAAGCAGCCAGACGTCGACGCAGGCGGCGTGGAAGCCGTGGCCGCACGTCGGGAGCACGCGCACCTCGTCCCCGGGCGCGAACTCCGCCAGGCAGATGGCGCACTCCGCCCGCTCCCCCTCCTCCTCGTCCGCCTCCGTGCTCTGCTGTCGCCGCCAGGACACGGTCGGCAGCGCTTGCAGCGCCTTCTTCTTGATCCCCTTGCATGGCGCCGCGACTGGCCCCGGCGCGTCCACGGAGAAGGCGGAGGGGTTGCACAGGCGGGAGCACCGGGCCACCATGGCCAGCCCGAGCACGCAGAGCAGGAAGCAGAGCACCGCCGCCAGGATGAGCAGCGTGTCCGTATGCACGCTCGTCCCGCCGCGTGCCATGGCGGCCGCCGGAGGCGCGGCCAGCGCGGCGAGGCGGTCGACGGACTGCTGCAGCAGGTGGCGCGGCATTTTTCTCGTTCGTTCTCTTCTCTGTGTGTGACAGGAGATAAAGACGAGAGCAGGGAGGTCTCTGTGTGGAGTGGGAAGTAGGAAGTGGGAGGAGGAGGGAAGAGCTGGGTGCTGGTACCGCGTTTTATAGGGTCTGGGATTGGCTCATACTCCAAGTGGCTTAGGGTGGAGGGATATGATTCATAATGAAGCTCATGCTTAGTGGCACTACCACTTTCTTGTGGCATGTTTTCATTGCTAGCCTCATTCCCTGGCTCTCTTTTTTGCTACAACTGGGCACATGTCACCTTCCAAATTAGGTGCGACCGGTCTGGACTAATAAATCCATGCCACTCCTAGTCTTTCTTTTCTTAATTTTTGTATAATAATACCGAATCAGTAATGCTGCAGCTTCAAGCGGAGCTGCAGACGTTACAGTTTCACTATCACTTTGCTCCTAGTCACAGTGCATGCGACAGCCATGCATGCATCTTAAGTGTAGTGAACCGATCTATCAGACGTGGAAATGACCATATGCTGTCGTCTGAAAGAGGGGCACGAGTAGGAGAGATTCCACGGCCAAAGGCCGGAGCAGAAGACAAACAAAACGCCGATGATCGAAGGGACGGACAACTGGAGAAAGAAGAAAAGTAGCCTCGCGCGTGGCGCCCACGTAGCATAGAGGAGGAGCAACGTGATGTGAGAGTGAGACGAGACCGACCAGAGTCAGCAGACCCATGTGTAGGATGGTCCGCCACGTCAGGTACGTGTGTCAAGCCAAACCAAAACCAAAAGTCGATCCGGATAACATAGGCGCCGTACGCATGCACATGCCCGCCTGCCAGGAGTAGCTTGTGATCGATCCCAAGGACCGACGTACACTTGGTCACCTGTACTACTAGCGCGTCCTATAGTCCACGGTGTTCACATAGAGAAACCGTCTTGGTTCAATGCATGCATGCATGCTTCCTTGAGGGTTCATCGGTGAACACAGGACCATGTCCAGCGGAAACTAAGCAAAGAACCGTTGACGGGGAGGAATGGACGGCCGGCGTGCGTAGCACACGGCACGGCGCAAATTGCCCGGCAACACGTGCTCCGGCGCTGGCCTAAAAACCGCCACTCACGACCGATACAAGTGGCCATGCCATAGCTAGTGGCGGCCCCATCCCGACGCCATGCATGGATGGACGGACGGACGGACGCCGGCTGCCGGGGTTGGGACGGCGACCCGGCCACTCTGCGAGCGTCGGGACACCGGACACCCCACTGCTCTGCCTTTGGCCCTTGGCTACTACTGGACCACGTTTCTTTTTCCGCCACTTGTTATCTACCCAGATGGCAATCATGGTGGTTAGACTAATGGGGATCGAAAGGCCGGGCAATCAATGTAAAGCAAAGAGCAAAGGAGACCGGCCAGATGAACTGAGCTCATATTATGGAGAGGTAAATTAAGTGGCGACAAGATGGCTCTGGCTGGCATGGCAACGCCCACAGCGGCCATGGGCGGCCTTTCCTCTTCCCTGCGATAAGATGGACATCACGGCATTCTAGAAGTCCACGCAAGTACTGGTCGGAAACGGCCAGCAGGCGTGCTTTTGGACGAGCCATTGGTTGGGTGCGGCCTCTTTGGCTGCCGCCTTCCCGAGCCTCTACAACCACTCCAGGCGCAAGAACCGCACAGTGGCCGCCGCGCACGCCAATGACCAATGGATCAGAGACCTTCATCACGGCAACACGTCGCTTATCGTCGTCGAGTATCTGCAACTCTGGAGGCAAATTCAACAAGCTGGAGTGATCCTTGACAGTCTCGTTCCAGATCGGATTCAGTGGACAGCGGGCGGCGGTGATCGCTATTCGGCAAAGGCGGCGTACCGCATGCTCTTTCAGTCCAGGCCGAGCACGACTAATGACAAAGTGATCTGGAAAAGCTGGGCGCCGGGATCTGCCAAGGTGTTCTCTTGGCTCATGTTCAGGAACAGGATCTGGTGCAACGATCGGCTGCAAAGGCGAGGTTGGCCAAACGGATATTTCTGCAGCCTGTGCCTCCGAAACCTGGAGTCTGCGGTCCATCTCTTCTGGGAGTGCCCGTTCTTCCACCAAATTTGGGCAACCTTCTCCGTTGGAGCTAGCTGCGAGGAAATGGCCGCCGCCAAATCGCCGCTCCACTCTTCCATGCAGCACTACCTGCAAATGATACGTCGCACGCCAGCGGGGGCGCGAAAGGGCTTCAGAATGATGCTAATCTTGATTGCCTGGAATTTATGGAAGGAGAGAAACGCCTACGTCTTCAGGGGGAAGCTACCATGCCGCAATGACGTCGCCCGCGCCATCAGGCTGGATTGCGACCAGTGGCACGCCGCCGGTGCAGCCTGCCTAGAGCCCCCGTTCGGGGTCTATCCTGCGAGATAGCATCTCCACGATCGCTCCTTGTGAGCTCTAGTTTCCCTTTCCAATTTTTTCATCTCCTTTTTGCAACCATGATCACTTGATCCTCCATGTATTTCCCACTGCTTTCTCCTAAATCAATGAAGCCGGCCAAACCGGATCTTTCAAAAAAAATTTAAGTGGCGACTCGATCGGGCCGATCGATCGCCCACACCACACCCACCCAGGGCGCAGGATAAGATTGTATATCTAACCCTTTCATGGTCAAACGCCCAAATCATCCTTTGCTGACTGGTTAGCCAGGAAAGCTTGCTCTTTAATTTACCGGCGGATCGACGTGGATTGGATTGATCGGGGCTGCCGCCGGCGGGGGCCGGAGTAGGAATAGTACTTCGGGGGTACGGGGCACGAGAGGTCAAGGGACACTCGAATCGATTCGGAGCGAAAGTTGGTGCCCCGTCCGGCGTTGCACTTTGCATGCCCGGGTGGTCAAATGCTACTCAAATGGGCATCATTCGTGGTACGTGGGGCCGACGGTGGCGGCACGGGGGCTTTGGTGCTGTCCTGCCGGCATTGGGTCTGGACGAGCGTCACTGTTCGGTCGCGATGCCTCATGTCTCTTCTCATCTGCATGCCCGCCCGCGCGCTCATCCTATAACTGCACTTAATTGTCGCGATTTTTCTATAGCTTGCGTGTTCTTAAAAAGTAAAAAAAAAGTATTTAAGAACAAATGAATTAAGCGCAGTTATATTACCTAAAAGAAGAAAGAAAATGAAAAATGGGGTGATTGTGTGTCGCGTGACTGATTTTTGTTGGCGTTCAATAAAATTAGTCTCCACCATTTGATCTAGATCCAAAGGCCTAGTTGGCTTCTTCATTCTTCTTCCCACTATGTTAACACTGAAGTTAAAACAAGAAACAATCATAGAATTAAATTTTCCAAAGAAGAATGAATAAGTGGCATTGGTATTTTACACATAAAGAAGAAAGAACATGGCCAAAACGTAAAACAAAAAAAATCTTGCACACAATTTACAAGGAAATGACGCTTTTATAATATGCAACAATAAACATATAATATGCAAGAATGAACCTATTATAGACTTAAAGAATAATGAACAAAAAATCTAGCTCTCTAGGAATAGTGTTGATAGAAATGAATTAGTGCCATTGGTATTGCACTTTATGGGAAAAAGAATGAAACAAATAAATAATGAAAATGCCCACAATTTACACAAAAATACATTTATCAATATGCAAGAATAAACATATAATAGTGGAATTCTCGCAAAAGACGTTTTCTAAGAAGGAATAAATTAGTGGCATTGATATTACACTTAAAAAGAATGAAAATGAATTAAAAAACAAATGAAAGTTTCTATAGAAAAATGAACTAGTGATGTTTGAATTACCTGTTAAGATAAAACAATATATACATTTTATAAAAATAATGAAAAAATTGACCGTTCGGTCGCGATGCCAAAACTTATAAAATAAATATAATGGCATTGGGTTTGGAGGACCTTCACCGTTCGGTCACGAAGCCTACCATCTCTTCTCATCGGCATGCCCGCCATGTTACTATATATCGACAGCGCAGATTGCGTCTGGAGGTCACGTGTTTTTACTTTGAAGGACAAAACTATTTGTGGCCTCTACAACTGCATGATGCAAGCAACCACAATTTGTAACATTTGGGGTATGGCCACCGATGGCGGGATCAACTACTACGAAAAACAAAGGGGGACCATAAATGGATGAACGGCCTGGTTGGTGATTATCAAACAAAAAAAACATGTTTTGTCCAGAGCAACACCTTGGAAGATAATATTTTGTGTGCATAAACCAACCGCGCATTCACACAAGTTCGAGCAATCTTACAATTGTGTCCACCATGTCCGCGTGCCCGGGAAAGTAGCACTACCTTCAACTTTGATGCACCAAAAGAGAGGGGCAATGCCCGCCGAACACATTGACCAACATTGACTGAGAAGGTAGCCTACCACGAGGCGATCAAAATAAGTGGTGACGGACATATATGACACTGTTTAACAATGGTCTGAACAATGATTATCAAACCAAAAAGCAACTTTCGTAATAAGTTGTCATTACAAAGCTATGTTTTCAAGACGAAGAAGGGGCACACACATCGATATTGTGTTGCAAGGTAATACTATGCATAAACCAACCACGTATTCAGACACTCCTTTCTTCGATAATGTACATCGAGGCGAATCAACTCATTCTTGTATCCACCCCATTTATGTGAACAAGGAAGCAACACTATCTTCAACGTGGATGCATCTAAAGAGAGAGGCTAGTCTTGTCGACAAACAACCGGATCGCACATAGCAACATTGGTGGAGCATAGTAAAAGGAAAAAAAGTACTCTTGAAGCTAGCAATATGTGATGCCATATAACATTACCTTTGGTAAATCTGTAATAAATTTAATTATATGCATCTATGACATAGATGACGTGGATAATAAAAGTTCTCATTATCTTAAAAAGAAATCACCACTACTAGAAAAAGGCTTACTAGTGGCGCACCAGTTTTGCCTACTAATGGCGCACTACTGGTGCGCCACTAGCATCACGCCACTAGTAATTTTTACTAATGGCGCATCGCTGGTGCGCCATTAGTAATTAGTATCTGGTACTCTAATGGCGCACCAGGCAGTGCGCCATTAGTATAGGCCTCGGTGCGCCATTAGTATGCCTCCCAGTGGGCATGTGCTTTGCCATCCTAATGGCGCACTGGTGGGTGATGCGCCATTAGTATCCTTTGGCATACTAATGGCGCACGTCTGGGTGATGCGCCATTAGTATGTATATTAGGGATTTTTTCTTTTCTGATATTTGCACAGATTACAAAATATATTATTGGACAGAATATAAACAGCACCACACAGCAACAGCAGATTCATCGAATACAATAGAAGATTAGTCTCCGAATACAATTCATCATATTAGTCTCCGAAATCAAAAGACCGAACAAAGATAGAACATTACAAGTCTCAAGACCGCGAGTAGCGACTTTGTCGAAATTAATACTAATCCTAACAAGTCATACTAATCATCATCATACAACTTCTACTCGTTATTAATAACAAGTCATACAATCATCATCCTGATAGTCATCGAACCAACCCTACTTAATTGTTTTTAGCACATGATCATCAGTATTAGGCAGGACCTAAAATACCCTATTTAAGGTAAAATAGCATAAAACAATATAGACCCTGACTCTCCATTATGGAGAATGGAGATCATCCTGTCTCCAATTCTTGCGCGGCGCTTCCTTTTGCTTCCAAGAACCTCCTTACGACTGCCCATACATTTTTCCATTCTCTGATTAGCATGTCTCCACTTCTTCTAGAAATCCGGTATGGACAGTTGAGATTTGTAGGATGACCTGGATATAAGTTCAAAACTTGAAGGCTGCCATTCTGATACATCAAATGAGGCACACAATCCTCTGGGATTCTCTGTTGAAAAACATAGTAATAACTTCATAGTTAGCAATGATGTACTAGTTTTAGAAGTATGCAAAAGATGCACGAATGTCGTAATAGTACAAAATCTTACCAGGGTATCTCCATGATAGTTACCGTAGTTCAACACGTGCACTAGTGGCACGTATTGACCATAATGTTGAGGAGTTTGATTGTAGATATTGTAATTCTCAAGATCAGTACAAAATCCGACCAGATGATTTTTCTCCTGATAAGTTAACTCAGAGCCATCGGTGTAGTGGGTTTTGTCTACCATTTTCCGCACATTTTTGAACAATCAAAATAAGCTGTCAATGGAAATAAGTTGTCAACTATTTTGAAATAAACAATATAGATTAGTTAATAATTAACTATGTTTGAGAAACTCACATAGCGGTAGAACTGGAGGCGTATCAACAAGGACCCAAATGTCCATATTGTCTTGGTCGATGCCAGGATCACCAAGATCCATGGTGACAAGCATACCCTCATCAAAACCATACATCTTGCAAAATGCTTCCCAATTTTTGCAACCAAAATGGGTTACGCTCTCAGCATTATACAGATTTACTTCAAAATCCACATCATGATGTGTCCTTAGGTGAATTTTCTTCGTTTCAAAATTTTCATGATCTTCAAAATCCATCCTCTCCAAGACATAGCGTCTTGCATGGCATGGGATAAACTATACTCGAATTGTAAAAGATGAAATTACACGTTGGAATAGTTGAAGTCATGCTTAATTATGAAAAAAACACTTGTCGTCGTTGCGTACCGTTTCAACTTCGAAGGTCTCCTCGAGCTTAATGCTGAAGCGCCGATCATCGTCCAGGTGAGGCCTGTCGCACAGACCTCGACCGTCGTGGCACCAGTCGCACTCCCCCGAGAGACTTTCGTCGTCCGATGACGACATTTCCTATGTTCATAATTCAAAACTACATCATCTCTGTTGGGTCCAATAAGATAATCCACAGTGTGGTGAAAACACGCCCTTCGAACTGGTTTGAGCAATTGGTGAATGGAGATGGTCTATGATTTTCAGTAGTAAGAAGTGAAGTGGTAATTTTGAGAGCTAATGGTTAGGATGAGTGGTTCCTCTTTCCTGTTTAGCTTTACAATAGAATATTGTTAGTCATGCACACTTGTGCATTTTCAGCCAGGCCCAGTGGAGTTGGCCTAAAAACATTTCTTTCTTTAAGCCTGCTACATCCATCTCAAGTATTTATGGTCAAGGGTTAGCAGGGCCATCCAAATAGAATATGTTGGGGTTTGTCGACGCCGAGGCACCCTAAAAGCCTAAGCTTTCATCATTTAGGTTTTTATCGACACCGAGGCACCCTAAAAGCCAAGGTTTTATCCTTTAGGGTTTGTCGACGCTGAGGCACCCTAAATGCTAAGTTAAGTTTTCATCATTTAGGGTTTATCGATGCCGAGGGACCCTAGGTTGACTGATATATATGGGTATCTTCTAATAATACACCCTATCAAGAAAAGGGAAGGAGAATTCTAAGTTGGGCCTAATCACTTGGCTCTATTGCCACCTATGGTTTAATGCAGCAAGAATAAAGGGGCAGTTGATCCTACTTAATTAAGTACTAAGATACCCCGGCCCATGCATTAGTCGCAAGTGCCCCATATGTCCTATTTTTAGCAAAGTCATGCTAAAATTCACGGAAAATTTCAGCATGACCTTTGCTGAAAATAGGACATATGGAGTACCCGAATTTGCCGGAACGGAAGTCAATCGACATTTCGGCAAACTCAAGGGCCTCTCAGGGTACAGCAGCAGCATCACAAGTTGACAAAATTCCCAAGTAGTACATTTCTGCAAGTAGAAGCACAAGCACCACTCAAGGGCTAGTAGTAAAGCATTGATGTATATAGCAGCAGTAGTAAATTAGATTGTACCACTCATGGTACATTTCTGCAAGTAGAAACACAAGCACCACTCAGAGCAATGGAGAGGAAAATCTGACAATAACTTAACTTAAACCAAAGAAAGACCAAGCAAACTATTGCAAGTACAGTACACTAACTACTTCACTAAACACAAATTCTAATGTTCTCCATGAAGTTAATTGTGCAGCACAACTCCACGAAGTGTCCCAAACCGATGCCACAAATGCAGCAAATCTGAGAGGCTGCATTTGAAACTTTTTTGAGTGAGGGTCTTGTTTGAATGGAGCTACATGAATTTTGTCTGGTGTTTTCTGCTTGATATATTTTTGAGTGAGGGTCTTGTTTGAATGAATCTGTTTTCTGCTTGATATATTTTTAGTAAGTGGTGTTTGCCACCTTGTGCAACAGTGCAAGCCATGTTTGTCACTCCTCGAAGGTTTTGTCTGGTGTTAAATGCTATGTTGCTGAGTGTCTTGGCAGGTCTTGGCAGGGACCTCGAAGGTTTGTCACTCCTCGAAGGTTTCGTCTCTAAATCACACTTCTACTTTTTATTATTACTCAAACAATAATTAATTATCTGGAGGTTATTCATGCCAAACATGGCCAGGACCTAAAGAGTAACAGATTTCATGGGCAGCAAAGCTTGCTCCCTTTAAACTAACAACATCACTGCTTTCAACAAACAAACTGTCAAGCTGGAACATAAACTAACAAATTGATGTGGGCATTATAGGTTCTGATTTGGACCAAGTGAAGCTCTGTAAATATTGCCTATACTCCTTATGATAATGAGAAATGAGACTTGCTTGAGATACAATATGAATCTACTTTTCAGAACTGGAGATACCATATGAAAGTGCTGAACTTGAACTTGAAAGGCGGGATGGGCGCGTCGGGGCCGCGCTCGCCGGCTGCTGCAGGGGCTGGAGGAGGCCCTCGCTCGTCGGAGGGAGGAGGAGAGGAAAGGAGCGGGCGGCGCGCGCTCGGCCGATCCCGTTCGGGGGGCGCGGGGGTGGCGGGGGTGGAGTCCCGCGGGGGTCGGGGCGGCGGCGTCGAGGCAGCGCAAGACCACAGCGGCGGCGGCGTCGCCGACGGCGTGCAGGCGCGGCGGACGGAGGGGGCGGAGCAAGGGGGCGGCGGCGTACGGTTGGGGTCGAGGAGTGGGGGATCTGGCGAGCGAGGGAGGGAGGGAGGCGACAGTGCGAGGGGAACAAGTATAAAAATTCTAATGGCGCACCTCCCCCTGGTGCGCCATAAGTACGTCGATTCTAATGGCGCACCTCCCCCTGGTGCGCCATTAGAATTTTGTTTTACTTACTAGCCCGACTGGTCAGGTTATATCCCACCTAACCCTATCTCCATCAGAACACGCCCACTAGCCCGACTGGTCAGCACGCAGCACACACACTAGGAGGTCCTGGGTTCGATTCCCAGGCTCCCAATTTTTTTTATGCATTTAAAATGCTGTTTGATATTTATTTGTGTTTAAATATGTTCAAACTTGTTTAAATCATAACAGTAATATTTTTTTATAAAAACAGTAATAATTTTTATAAAAAATGCATTTAAAATGCTGTTTGATATTTATTTGTGTTTAAATATGTTGAAACTTGTTTAAATCATAACAGTAATATTTTTTTATAAAAACAGTAATAATTTTTATAAAAACAGGGTGCGGGGGAGGGTGCGGGGGTGCTCGGCGGCGGTGGAGCGGGGGAGGGTGCGGTGGGTCGTCGGGGGTTGCGGGGGGTGCTCTGTCCTTGTCGTTACCGGTGTAGGATTCCATCGTTACCCCGGAGTTCTGATAACCATCGCTCTTCATGTCCTTGTCCTCGGTGTAGAATGTGTAGCTGTTGAATGCGAGGCGGAGGTTGCGGCGCGCGCGGGCGAGGGCGAGGTTGGTGTCGGCCCTGCGGCGCTGCTCCGGCGAGAGTGGGGTGGGGTCGGAGGGGAGGATGGGGAGAGGGAGGCGGCGGGGGCGCGGATTGGGAGCGGACGGAGAGGAACTGGCGCGGGGGAGAGGGACGAAGGGGAACTGGCGAGGGAGAGGGAGGAATTAGCTATAGCATTCATTTGTGACGGTGGAGCAGGCCGGAGAGGGTGCAGGGGGTCGGCGGCGGCGGTGGAGCGGGCCGGGGAGGGTGCGGTGGGTCATCGGCGGCGGTGGAGCAGGGGAGCTAGGGTGCGGTGGGTCGTCGGCGGCGGTGGAGCGGGGGAGGGTGCGGTGGGTCGTCGGCGGCGGCGGTGGAGCAGGGAAGGGTGCGGTGGGTCGTCGGCGGCGGTGGAGCGGGGGAGGGTGCGGGGGGTCGGCGGCGGCGCCCGGTGGAGCGGGGGGGGGGGTGCTCGGCGGCGAGGGGGACCGGATCTGGCGAGGTGGGATAGCGATCGAGATGGAGGGGGATCGAGATCAAGTGTCCAGGAAATATACACTAATGGCACACGGGGAGCAGTGCGCCATTACTAGCTTAACTAGTAATGGCGCACTGCACCAGGTGCGCCATTAGTAGTTTTGCAAAAAATAAAAAAAATAAAAAAATTTAGTGGCGCACTATGTTGCTGGTGCGCCATTACTAGTTATAACTAGTAATGACGCACTATGTCCTGGTGCGCCATTAGTATGTCTGGCAAAGTAAAAATAAATAAAATTTGTTACTAATGGCGCACCGTTTGTCTGGTGCGTCATTAGTGTCTTTCACACTAAAGGCGCACCAGCACATGGTGCGTCATTGCTATATAGCAATGGCGCATCACATGTCTGGTGCGCCATTAGTGGCCATTCCATCTATAGCCCTTTTCCTAGTAGTGCACATTGCCTAGTTCTGGGGACTAGCGGAGCCAATGATAATATGATAATACTTGTACTGCCACTTCCATTTCCCTATACATTTGATGGAAGACGAATATCTTTGACGTGCAGATTACACAATTTACTCCAACATATTATGAACACGAACCAACCTGCTCAAGGAAATTTCCATATGTGGATCACAGGCAAATTATCTGCGAATTCGAGACTAGTAGTAGATGTGAATATCCTACAGACCGGTAGGCCCATGGACAATGGGCTATGGATCACGTTGTGGTTGCAGGCTAGGTGGACCAAACTGATTGTCTCCTCGGTGAAGAGATCCGGGCTGCTCGGCGGGAAGCGAGCGCTACGGGACAAGTAAGTCTGCAAGGGGATTTCATCTAGTATGGCAAAATATTGGTGGAGTAGTTCTCTCGACCGGCGTTCGTTGCACTGGGTTGATTGGCAAACACTCGCATCACCGAAGGTACAAGGAGGGATGGGTTTTTGGAGTCTTGAGATGTTTGATTTAGCCATGCTAGGTAAGCACGGATGGAGACTGATCACAAACCCAGACTCCCTCTGTGGTCGTGTGTTGAAGGGGAAGTATTTCCCTCTCACGGACTTCATGCATGCTACTGTACCAAAGAACGCCTCGGCTACCTGGAGTGCTATTATAGCAGGGAGGGAGGCGCTCAAAGTGGGTTTGATCAGGCGCATTGGGGATGGCTCCTCGGTGTCGATCTGGAATGGTACCATTGCGGCAAGGGGGAGGTGAGGACTTCTGGGCATGGGCGTGGGAGAAGATGGGTGTCTATACTGTAAAATCTGCGTATCAGGCTCGTATGACTCACAACGAGCACTTAGCTCTATAGGAAGGGACGACTACGGGTACTTCAGAGACAGAAAAACAGTTATGGGCAAGGTTGTGGAAGCTACAAGTGGTACCTAAAGTTCGTGTGTTCTGGTGGCGAGTTCTACGGGGAATCCTTCCTGTCGAGCGAACACTGCAGCACAGACACATAGTCACCACAGCTAGATGTAAAGTCTGCCTAGCTGCAGACGAGGATTTGATGCATGCGCTGATTAAGTGCACTCATGCAGAGAGGTTCCGGGGGAAGCAAGAGAGTGGTTACAAGTGAAACTTCCTGCTCTCCACCCAGAAACATGGATGAAAGATATACTTTGTGACCCAAGGTTTCAAGAAACTGATAGGGCAAAAATTGTTTCTGTCATGTGGGCGATTTGGACTTCCAGAAACAATATTACACATGATAAGGAAAGTTCAAACCCAGTCCAGTTTATGAGAACGATCAAGGATGCTTTGGCGGTGCTAGAACTTCCTGTGGAGCACACCAAAGTCCTGACCAGCTACGGATGGAGACCACCTGAGGGTGATTGGATTAAGATCAACACTGATGCAGGTATCTCCAGTGAGGAGAGAAAAGGGGGTGCAGGAGGGATCGCTCGGTCTTCGACTGCCTTCCTTGCGGCCTGGAGCAAGCCTTATCCTGGAGTGACGGATCCATTGGTAGCAGAAGCTTTGGCCCTGCGTGATGGTGTTCTTTTTGCTCATCTCCGAGGCGTCATGCGAGTGGTTATGGAGGTTGACTGCAAGGAGGTAGTCGATCTGTGGGCTTCTCGCACTTTTTCACGCTTGACGGTAGCGCCAGTTCTATTGGAGATAGAAGGACTAGCTTTATCTTTTCAGTCTTTTGTTATTCAATCTGTATCAAGAAAAGCCAATGCTCCAGCCCACCTTTGTGCCAAGTTTGCTTGCACATTAGGGGTTACGAGCTGTTGGATGGATTCCCCTCCTAGTTTTCTCATGACTAGCGTTATGGCTGATCATGCAGGAGCTAGAGATGATTGAATAAAGTTCTCATTTCCCTGCAAAAAAAAAAATACGGGACAAGTAAGTGGGTGTGTTTGTTCCAGGAGGTACGGTCCAGATTAGCAGGACCTTGCCGTCGGTGGTACAAGTCACTTGGTTGGACCAGTTGGAATTTACGGAAAGAGTTGGAATTTACCGACGACAGATCGATGCATATGCGTCCATAGTCCATTGGGCATTTCCCCTCATCACGCAAGTACCACGTTTTCTCTTGCTTGCCTTCCATGCAACAGGGCCTTTTTTTTTTCCGAACCAACCACAGGTTAGGAGGACAATGCTATCCTCTGCCCATCAGGATTCAAGTACTGATGCGCCTTCAGTGGAAGGAGACATCTCCGTCGACTACGACACACCTATGGTGACTTTATAAAATCTCACGATGATATGCCGGCTCAACCTTTCAGATCCGCGTCTTCACAGAGATGGAGCATATACGCGTGTATATAAGTGCTTGTGTCTGTATTTTTTTAAAATAATAGAGCTTTTTTTTTACGAATACCATTCAACAGGGCCTTGCTCCGTGTATATATGTTGGCGTGGAGTGGAGCTGCAAGACGCGGGAGGGAGGACGCATGGCGTGTGCATTGTTATTGCACTGACGGCGAACGCCGGCCGCCACACAGGATGATGTGTCTGGAGAATGGATGCATACATATCAGCCTGATTTGACAGTGGAGCGTCAGAGCTGAGCTGATGGTCACGCGTTAATTAAATTATGATGAATGATGTGATGGCTCGCATCGCATCGCACCTTGCTCCCCTCCCTGGTATGCATTTCCCTGGCGGGCAAGTCAAGTCAAGCCAGGCCAAGCCAAGCCGGCGGTCCAGGAGCCAGCAAGGCCGAGAGAGAAAGGCCTAGTACGCACGTACGTCATGGCTGACTCACACGTAGTAGCCCTCCGGCCAGCCCGGCCAAATGAAAGCAGCCACAGCCCAGACCGACCGACCGGAGTGCCGCCGCCGACGGGGATTTCGATCTGCGTACCAACAAGCGATTTCGAAGAGCTCGCGCGTGCGTCTCATGGCCTTAATCACACAGGCAGAGCTGCTTGGGTTTGATTTTTCTTTTTCTTTCGTGGCCCTAGTACGCCCGAGACGTGTGCGCCAGTACAAAAAACCACGTACGCTGGGCTGGGTCGACTCGTCGCGCTCGCGTGCAGCGCACGGCCGCTCCTCATCACACAGACAACGATCTACAAAGTCGCGCAGAGAGACGACTCGGATCGATCATGGATATCCAATTTCATTTCGCTTGCTTCGCTTCAGCCTGAAAATCATGCCAAGCGTTCGCCCGTGGTCACGAGCAGATAGATAGATAGATAGATAGATAGATAACCACGTGTTTTTTAGCTTGTCCGCCACGGGATTAGCTTAGCATAACCGGGCAGGGGAAGGGGGAACTGTCGAGTCGCGGCATGTATACATCACCTCCATCTTTCTCTGGCCGCCGCATATATACGTCCAAGCCCGGGATGCCATCCACACATAGGAAGTACAGAAAACTGTGCAACACACAAATCATACGCCCAGAACTAACAAGTCTTGAATCCTTGTGCAATTTGTTATTTTCAACACAAACATAGCAGAAGAGAACACGAGCACCAGGTCAAAGTGAGTTGTTTTAATTATCGGAAAAGCTGTATTTTCCGGACGGCAGGATTTTAGCAACAGGTGCGGACGATTCGCACGACGTCAGATTCGAATCCTGCGCGCCTGCTTGTTCCTTTTTTTTGCCAAATTTTCCGTTCCCATCCGCAGGTTAATCGCTAGGAAGAAAAACAACCACTAGGCCATGCCTTAATTACAAGAAAATAAAATGAAGTGTTTGCAGTGGGATTCAAACCCATGTCGCCTAGGCTGCTCGAAAAGCCAACAACCATCTCAGCCATTTCGACTTTGCTGTCAAACTACTTCCCGTTATGTGCATAACTCAATTTTTTGGCATTGTAATTAAGGCATGGCCTTTCTCATAATTTTTTTTGACGCATGGCCTAATGGTTGTTTTTCCATTCTTAAAGTCTACTGCTGTTGGGTTGCATAATAGCTCACGTTAGTGCAAGGTATTTTTTGTGTCTTCCACTCGTGTGTGTTGACATGTTAGTATTCATTGATTCACCATGACGAAAAGTTACCGCTCCATCGAGAATGGAGCCGATAACTCACGTACAAATAATACGGTAACTCTTTCGAACCATGGAAAAAAAGTTGTTGAACCCATACCCCCGGTAACTTCTGTGAAAATAACATGGTAATATACGCACACCAAAGCTGATAAATCGCGGTAACTTCTGTGGAATTAACATGGAAAAAAAGTTGCTAAATCCATACCCCCGGTAACTTCTGTGAAAATAATATGGTAATATACGCACACCAAAGCTGATAAATCGCGTACAAGCACCATGATACCTTTTTTACCGGAAAAATGTAAATTAATATAACCCGGTAACTTGTGTGTAAAAAACATGATAATATAGACATAACAAAGGTGATAAGTCACGTACAAATACTACGATAACCTTTTTGTCCTGGGACAATTTTATTGTAAAACAAAACCAGGTAACTTCTATGTAAATAGGTTGCTAATATACCCATAACAGAGCTGATAACTCATGTAAAAACACCGTGATAATGACCCCAGGATAAAATTTGTTGGAAACCATACCCCTGATAACTTCTGTGCAGATAGTGCAATAATATACACACAACAGAGCGGGTAACTTTGACTAGGGAAATTTTCTCTTTGAAAAACATAACTACGATAACTTTTGTGTAAACGACATGATAGTTTGTGCACCGCAACCTTAATAATTTAGATACAAACATGGTGGTAACATTCGACACGATGGGTGCTTGAAATGTATCCTTGCTAATTTATGTGTAAATAGCATGATAATTTATGCACTGCTGACATGATAACTGATGTACAAACATCATGATAACTTAGGTACAAACACCATTATAATTTTTATCGACGAACAAAATGTTTGAAGACACATCCTTGATAACTTTTGTATAAATAGCATGGTAATATAGGCACAACATGCCTGATAACTTAGATACAAACACACTGATAATATTAATCTGAGGAAAAATGGTTGTTCAAAACATAACTCTGGTAACTTTTGCGTAAATATCAAGGTAGTACACGTACCACAGCTCTGATAACTCAGGTTCAAACACCACGGTAGGGGGGAGGGGTGTTGTTGTGCTTGAGTTACCACGGTGTTTGTGAGCGAGTTATCAGGTTCGTGACGTATATATTACCATGCTCTTTACAGAGAAGTTATCGGGGTGTGTTGCAACAACTTTTTTTTTCTCTGGGCCGAAAGTTACTGCAGTGTTTGTGATTGAGTTACCAGGTTTGTGGCGTATATACTACCATGCTTTTTAGAGAAGTTATTGGGATGTGTTACAACAACTCTTTTTTTCATGTGGTCAAAAATATTACCATAGTGTTTGTGTGCGAGTTATCAGATTCGTGGTGTATAATTACCATGCTCTTTTATAGATAAGTTATCACAATGTATTACAAACAACTATTTTACCTAGGGTCAAAAAGTGAATTATCAGGTCTGTGATGCACAAATTACCGTGTACTAAAGGAAAAAATGGTAAAAAAAGAGAGAGAAAGAGAGAGGGCTTGTTTTTCTGATCGTGTATATAGCAGTACAAATATTTATCGATCTTTTTTGTAATCGCTACTTGAAACTAGACTAGGTGGATCTGAGAAGCGATAATGGGACAACAGGTAGTGAGTTCGACTCCTACCTCTTGTATTTTATTTACCGCGCTAGAAAATAAAAAGAAAGTGGGAGAAGTGGTGGGATCGAGCTGAGAAGGATGCGCGCGATCGTTCGCATCTGTCGTTAAAATCCTGCCGTCCGGAAGTTAGTCGCGTCGTTTAATTATTATTGCTCGCGGGGCGAGCCCAACTTGGTCTCGATCTTGCGTAAACAAGGGGAGATCACTTGACACTGGATGCGCGTGCGCGGTCAAAGAGATGGAGACGCGAGCCGATCGGCTAGCTGATCGGGCAAACAGATAACCAACCATGTCCATGTGCGTTTTAGCCTGGCTGCACGGGACGGACGGGATTAGCACTAGCAGAGGAAGGAGGAGGGAAGCGAGTAGGTAGCTAGCGACAGACGGACGGGCGGACGTCTGTGTTGGCGGCGGCTGCCTGCACGGGACGGAATAGGTGGATGCGGTGTAGGCGCCATCTCTTCTCCGGCCCAGTCCGCCTGACTGTGTACGTACGTGTCTCCGTCGCTATCCTATTTAAACCTCCTCCTCCTCCTCCTCTCTCGACTCTGTCTGCATCGCATCCATCCATCCATCCAGGGCTGGCCACCGTACGCCTCCTTCTCTCCCGTCTCCGGCAACGACCAACTCCGGCGGATCCTCCTCGCTCCTCCGCCCCGCCGCGCATTCTTCAGGTAATTATTAAGCTTAACTACTTCGCTCCTGCGTCCGCGATCGAGCATGCAGCCGGCAGCTCCGTGGCGTGGGCGTTGGCACCAGTACCCACCGCCGTCTTTATTTGCTTCTCCTTCTTCTGGGAGCTCCATCCGTCCATCTCCTACCTGCTGCTGCGTTCCATGCTTTTTTTCTTCTTCTTCTTCTTCTTCTTCTTCTTCTTCTTCTTCTTCTTCAACCTTGGGGAATAGTAGTAAGTTCCGAGAGTCTTGGAGAATTTTGCGTCCGTCCGTCCGTCCGTCCGTTTGTATCGTCGCCGGCAGGCTAGCTCGTGTTTTCTTTTCCTCAAAACGCTGGTGCTGCCTGTTTAAACGCACAAGTGCTTTACGCCTTCGCCTCCTCCACATGTATGCTGACAAGGCAGGCATACCCCTTGCAACTTGCTGCTGCCATGAGGAGAGGACCCGTCTCTTTCGGATCACAGTACAAGTAGCATATACCAGAAGCTACCAGCCTAGCAGCAGCAACAAAGATTTTGTAAATACAGCAGATAAAAGCTTAGCTCCATGGAGCAATGCCATCCAGACATATTGCGGCTACCAGCGGTTCCCTGGATCATTCAGCCATTTTGATCTCTCTCTCTCTCTCTCTCTCTCTCTCTCTCTCTCTCTCTTATTTGATTTTTTTTGTGTGGTTGTTGCGAAAAACTCTCTTATTTGAATTTGTCAGGAGACGTGTCTGAAAACCATACTTGACATCATAGTACAGGGAGAAGCTAAGCAGGAGATCAGCAGGGGACTAAGGAGGAGACTTGATCCTACCGACATCAGGACTGGGAAGATGGGTTTCCTGTCACTGCTCGTCGTGGCTTCCATGCCCATCGTCCAGGTCCTGCTCATCGGCGTCATCGGAGCCTTCCTCGCCTCGGGGTACAGCAAGGTTCTCACCGCCAGCGCTCGCAGGGACATGAACAAGGTCATCCAGCTTCCATTGGCACACTATAAACATCCAATGTTTCACCCTGAGCATAATAGTACTTCCTTTGTTATCGGCTAATCCCATTACTTGATTTTCTTCCCGGGCAGGTTGTTTTTACAGTCTTCACCCCGTCTCTCATCTTCGCCAACCTCGCCAAGACGGTCACACTGTCCGACGTCATCTCCTGGTGAGTCAGCGGCTTCATCAGGTTTCATAGTTTCCAACAAGGCAATCAGTTAAATAGGTGCTGCAATTCGGTGAACATGTCCCAGAGTTAGCACCATGTTCCCCTTAACAAGTTCTCTGAATGTCAAACAAGACATCCAGCTCAAGTGACAGAACGTTCAGGCATAAACATCCAACTCAAGTGGACTGACACGAGCAAGCTTTACATCATACAGGTGGTTCATGCCGGTGAACATAGCAATCACATTCCTGGTTGGCAGTGCTCTAGGCTGGCTAGCGTGCAAGATCCTGAAACCGCCGCCGCATTTCCGTGGCCTCATCATGGCCTTCTGCTCAGCAGGTACACACACACAATTTCAGACTTTGAGTCGCCATGATGATGTTGGTATCCATATCATGATGCTAACCGCGTCCGGCATCGACCAAAAATACCACAGGAAACCTCGGCAACCTGCTGCTGATCGTCGTCCCGGCCGTCTGCGACGAAGACGGCAACCCGTTTGGGAACGACCGGAGCCAGTGCCGCTCGCGCGGCCTCTCCTACTCGTCGCTGTCCATGGCTGTAAGCATAATTTGCCACCAGTACCAGTTGCTCGTCCCTCTGACGACGCTGAGAGATCAGGCTGCTAATTCACTCTGAGGATGTCTGCAGCTCGGTGGCCTCTTCATATGGACGTACACCTACAGCTTGATGCAGAAGTCCGGCAAACTGTACCACAAGATGCAGTCCAAGAGCGTCCAGTGCCCCGCCGACAGCGACGAGGAGCATCTCCAGGGATTCAAAGCCGGCGACGAGGAAGCGGCTCTCCCCGCATCGGCTGGACCCGATGACGAACACAACGAGGGGAGCCAGATTGTAAGTTCAGAATTGTCCATGTTGGTTGGTTGGTTCTTGGGGGCATCTCCAGATTTCAAAGAAACTGACTCGGAGAGAAATGCAGGAGGCTCCACTACTGTCGTGTGAGAGCGATGTCGCCAACAACAAAGGGTTCTGGGTAAACCTGAAGGAGGCCGTGCACCAGCTCGTCGAGGAGCTCATGGCGCCGCCGACCATATCCGCGGTATGTCTCTGCCAAACAAACTGCAACATTTATCATTTCTAGGGGAAAGGTTCTTCTTTTTTTTGACTGAATTCGGTTTTAACTGCATCCTGGCAGATGATTGGATTCGTTGTTGGGCTAGTGCCATGGCTGAAGTCGCTGATCATCGGCGAAGGCGCCCCTTTCAGAGTTATCCAGGATTCTCTGGAGTTGATGGGGTAAGAAGCAACATCAGTGTCTGTCTACTTGCAGATGATAATTTTTCCTGCTTTCATTTTGAAAGCTCTGAACTTAATTCAGTGCTCATTCAGTCTCACTTCAATGACTAAGAAATTGCCTTTGCAGCAATGGCACCATACCCTGCATCACCCTCATCCTGGGAGGAAACCTGACACAAGGTAGGGATCTGACAACCTTTCCGTTCCGATCGTCAAGATCATTTGGTAGCAGTTCATCCACACAGTGTCGTGCCCGAAAACAATTCCCTGAACTCTGAAAATTCTTCTGTAGGGCTGCGGAAGTCGGTGCTGAAGCGCATGGTGATCGTGGCGATCGTGTTTATCCGCTACGTGGCTATGCCGGTGATCGGGATCGCCGTCGTCCGCGCGGCGCACGGGGTCGGGTTCCTTCCCCATGACCCTCTCTACCGGTACGTGCTGATGTTGCAGTTCGCGCTGCCGCCCGCTATGAACATCGGGACCATGGCGCAGCTGTTCGACGTCGGGCAGGAGGAGTGCTCGGTGATCTTCCTGTGGACGTACCTAGTTGCTGCGGTCGCGCTCACCACATGGTCCACCGTCTTCATGTCCATTCTCTCCTGAAGCAGGCAACCATTAACAGTTCAATTTTGTAATGGGCCAGGGAGAACTCCCGTAGATTCCATTTGTAAAGTGTTCATTACAGAGTTTGTAAGTAGACACGCCATTCTTTCTGTATACTAAATACTAGTCCATTTTTTATGGAAAAACACATACTAGTCCATTTTCAGCCTGTCCTGCTTTTGCAACAGACTGCACTAGTGGAAGGATCCCTGTGATGGAACGATCAAGCACTAGTTCATTATATAATCGAAGGATATCAGAGTTTAAACTAACACTTAATTTGACCCAGATTTTGCAAGACAGTTTTGCAAACAATACAAACTCTTTTACATACACTTTCAGAGACCAAAGTAAGAAGCTACCCTGCCCTTCCACCGGTTACTTAATCCCCCTGCGGACTTCTGAATTCTGGTTCCGCAGACTTTGGAATTCCAGTCTACTTCATGGATAGAAACATATTATTTCACTAGTATATGGAAAGAGCATAGACAAACATATCCCCTGGCTCTGCAGACTTCTAAATTTCAGTATACTTCAGGCTACTTTTTTTTTTTTTTTTTTTTGCAAGAAGACTCCACTGAAAGGGCATCATAGCAGACAACAACATTTGCACTAAGAGCTACCAAAGGGATCAACTGTCCACATACCATACAGGTGATAGTCATCGCAAAGGCTGGGGATATCAAAATCTCTTTCAAAATCAAATCGCGCATCTCTAGAAGCTCTGTTACCCAGTTGTAGCCGCCTGCGCTGATTAGCCACCCATTTATCATTGCAGGTACCACTGGCACCAAATTTCATTACCTTGAGCACCTTTGCATTCAGAACAAAGAACTTGGCAAAGTCAACATCTGCTCTCTTGCCTTCATAGGTGTTCAATACTATTGCTCTGAGATGAAGTTCAAGGCATTCGATGGGATCGAGTGTGCTATATTGGCACACATTTTTCATATCCTTCCTAAGGCGTGACTGCAAAAGAACAAAATAGATATTGGTGGCCACTTAGGTCGCGATAAAAGGAGTAATTTTACTGTGGGCAGGGAAACAATGATTCCACATAGTTGGCACCTAGTTACATAAGGATTAGTTGTATTTGCATGATGATTGAATTAATTGGGGATTACTGAACAATGTAGTCCCCTTAGTTCATTTTAACTTTAAGATCTCCTATGTGTAGTTTTGACTACGAGATTTTTCATTGTACAATTATAGGGGAAAAATTACCCAACAATCTTTACTGTGGAGGGTAATTTTACCAAAAGTGTACTAAATATTACGTCCAAACTAGACTTCCAGAGATATACAATTGATCAAAGTTAAAATACCATATGACTAGATTTAACAACAAAGATTTTCACCTGGATGTATAGCTTCTCCAAGCAGGGAAAGCATCTAAGGAAGCCAACAACTGCTTTTAGATTGGGGCCGATAGATTCTAGAATCAAGACCTTCACTGTGCGTCCCGATGCAGACAAGCTAGTGGGGACAATTTCCTGGAGAAAACAGATACACACACATCAATAGATTGCAAGTAGAAAAATGCCCAAATGCATGCAAGTTTTACCTTCACAATTGTTCCATTCACAGTTTTGAAATTTTCGCCATACAGGCAGCCCAACACCATCAAGTTCGGCGTCGCAAGGACTTTGACTATCCTCGGGCCACCACATGGACCAAGTGTGATCAATCTCTCGAGGCAAGGTGCATCCTCAATGACAAGCTCCTGAATCTGGGACTCTTCAATGTTGAAGTCAGAACCAGAGACACCGATACTACGTAGAGTGGACGAGATGATCCGGACGGAGCTGAGCCCCTGGATGTTATCAAGCTGAAGGATCTCTAGCGCAGTGCAGCCAGCGAGTAGGCAGTGGAGGGTCGCATCCGAGATAGTGGCACGACCACAGAGCTTGAGCTCCTTCAGCCGAGGGAGACGAAGTGCGGGGGTAGCTTTAATCTCGTGGAAATCACAGCCGCACAGTCTCGCGACGCGCAGCGTGGGCGCGAAGCGGAGCACGGAGGTCGGCAGCGTCCACCCCGGCTCGCCGCCCAAGTAGAAATCGAGCTCCTCGAGGCCATCGAGGGCGGTGGAGCAGAACCAGCCGTCGAACTTAGTGCAGAAGCCGCGGTTGAGGCGGATGCCGTGGCGGTCACCCAAGGAGAGGCGGCGAGCGGGGCCGGTGTGCACGGTGAGGATCTTGGAGAGGGTGACGTCGATGTGCTCGCTCACCCGGCGGTAAACAGGTTTGTAGTGGATGTCGCGGAGGAACGAGCCGGTGAGCCAGATTGAGCGGGCGAGGTGCTCGACCGCGAGGTTAAGCGGGGCGGAGTGCCAGAGGTGGCGCCACCGAGAGGAGAGAACGGTTGTCCGCGCGGCGTCTTTGGTGGGCAAGAGAGATGATGGTGCCGAGGATCTCGTCAGGGAGGTTGCTGATGAGGTCCCGCCTCCGCTTCTTGGATCGGGAAGCCGCCACATCGTTCATGGACGCCGCCGCCCAAAATATCCGGCAATTAGGCTGGAACCTTCTGTTCACCCCCGAGCGACCTATTTAACCAGTTTGGAATATGTACGACTTATACAGGTATACATATCACAAAAAAATCTCTCTTTTTATAAGAAAGAAAAATAAAGAAAACGCATCCGCATTATATAACTCTTCGTGCAACGACCATCTCTGTGGCCTTGTATCTAAGTTGATCGAATGGTCCGCAGCAACCCATACACTATTCCAGCTTGCAACATGGTCCTTGTTGCAACCCTTTCGAGCGCAACACTGGCTATGTTGCAGAGCGACTACGCATGCCTAGGCCTCCTTTCTCACGTGCATGTGTCCGACCCTACACACCTATCTTGTCTCTGATTTGGAAGCATTCTCATCACATCGTTTTCAACCGAATCGGTCCCCTTTCTCCTTGGCTCCTTGCATAACACCCACATTCATGTGCCCTCCGGTGAGTTGCTGCTCCCAAGAGAGCCTCTCTCCCCTGCCCTCTTCCACTCGAGAGTCGTGACCTCGAGCTCCACCGCATTGTTCTGCAACCCCCTCCCCCCACACCCAATCGAATGTGCATCGTCCTTGGCCACCGCCCGCGTCCCCTACACACAGCCACCGCCCCGAACACTCTCATGCTGCGACTATGGGGCCACCACATGCACCATCGCGTTGCCAGTTGCACTCCGCCAAGGGTGACCGCCATGGGTGTCGCCCTGGATCCAACACGCCATGTTGTTTCCTTCGGATCCGAGGCAAGAGCTCAATCCTTGCGTGCGGACCTGGCACCAGCCGCCTGGCTCATCTCTTGCATGTGGTCCCGTGCAAGGGTGGGGATTTCGCTGGAGGGGTCAGCCCCCCATGCCTGCTGCGAAGGTGTCGGGGGCACTACTTTTGTTAGACATGTTGCAAGGCACGGCCGCCACCACAATTGCTTGTTGCAATGGGGAGCATCGTTGGTGTTGCACGTGGCTACCATCGGTGGTGCTAGATTGCAACCCGCATGGTGTTGCATACTGCGAAGCACTGTAACTGCAACTTTCGCACTGTTGTGGGTCGCCGCTATGAGCGACGAACAACTCGTTGCAATGTCGCTATTGTATAAAAAATCCTCGCAAAGTTTTGTTCCAATCCGAGAACTTTTATTTCTACACAAAAACAACACCATGATAGTTCTGCTGAAAATAGCGTCAGTCCGGATTAGTTTCATTCAAATCATGCAAATTAGAGTCCCTAACAAGAAGAAAAGCGTTAGGAAAAGTAGATACGACGGAGACGGAGACGTATCATTGCGTGTGTGTAGATTTTTTTTTGTTTTCCATGCAACGATTCCCAACATACAGAGCCCAAAGAAATGACTATAATCAGGAGACATAAAAATCACTTACCAATCTTCTAATTGCTATAAAACGGTTTGCTTAACTGCATCCATGAATTGCTGAACAGTTGGTGCGGGCATGCACATCCTATCTGATTTTTTTTTCATCCTAATGTCATTCTCCTCCGGACGAAATAATAGGACAGACCCATCAGTTTTCCTATATGCTTTAGGCTGTCAAACAATTCCTACACACCAAAACAACAACTGTCCTTGAGGACATCCAAGAATGCTGCATATTTCACATGTTATTATTGCTACAGGTTCCTATTTCACCACATGTATGAAACAAACCTGTCCATCTAGCAGACGGGCTCAGTGCTATGGGTCCAAATGGCAGAATTTATCCTTTGGCAAAGATTCCATCTGGCCCACATTTAACCATGTACATGAGGTCGGTGTCAACAAGGGAAAAGCCAAGGATTTCCTAGACCAGGTCAACTATGTAAGGTCTCTCCCTGGTAAGAATCATACTGGTGAGAACTAAATGTCCGTGGGTTGCTATCGACCAAAAATTGTGGAGGCCTCACAAAGACTATAGCATGCAAACTTACTCAGCCATAAACCTTGCAGCAAAGGACTTGTGATCACTCTGCCAACTGTATGAAAAATGTAATAAAGAGTTGCCAGAAAAAAAGGGGTGATACCTTACTCAAGAAGTATACATCAAGTGGTGCAGAAAAGGGTCAAGATGGAAAGGAATTGCTTCTTTGCAATTTGCATAGAAAATGTATTGATCCACCCCGGATGAATATACATTGGAGATGTCGATTTCACTTGATAGGAAGACTACGAAGGTGCTTTTGTGATACGTCTCCAACGTATCTATAATTTTTTATTGTTCCATAATATTATATTATTTATCTTGGATGTTTTATATGCATTTATATGCTATTTTATATTATTTTTGGGACTAGCCTATTAACCTAGAGCATAGTGCGAGTTTCTGTTTTTTCCTTCTTTTTGAGTTTCGCAGAAAAGGAATATCAAACGGAGTCCAAATGAGCTGAAAATTTACGGTGATTTTTTATGGACCAAAAGAAGCCCCCAAAGCAAAAGAGTTGGCCCAGAAGAGTCCCGAGTCAACGACAAGGGTGGAGGGGGCGCCCACCCCCCTAGGCACGCCCCCTGCCTTGTCGCTGACTCATGGACCCCCCTGACGTGAAACCGACGCCAAAAAATCCTATAAATCCAGAAACCCCAGGAACAAAATCTAGATCGGGAGTTCCGCCACCGCAAGCCTCTGTAGCCACGAAAAACCAATCGGGAGCCTGTTCCGGCACCCTGCCGAAGGGGGAAACCATCATTGGTGGCCATCTTCATCATCTCGGCGGTCTCCATGACGAGGGGGGAGTAGTTCACCCTCGGGGCTGAGGGTATGTACCAGTAGTTATGTGTTTGATCGATCTCTCGCACGCGTTCTTGACATGGCACGATCTTAATGTACCGCGAGCTTTGTTATTATAGTTGAATCATATCGTGTTTTCCCCCTTTACCTTCTTGTGATGAATTGAGTTTTACCTTGAGGTTTCACTATTATCGGATTGAATACTATTATGGATTTGAGAACACTTGATGTATGTCTTGCGTGGGATACCCGTAGTGACAATGGGGTGTTCTATTAATTGATTCACTTGATGTATGTTTTGGCACTCAACTCACGGATTCCCGAGGTGACATTGGGGTAATCTATGCAGAGGGGTTGATGCACGTTTTCGTCCTTGTTTCTCCGGTAGAAATCTTGAGACACTCTTTGAGGTTCTTTATGTTGGATTGAATATTATGAATCTGAAGTTGTTTGATGCATATCGTATAATTGACCCACGGATACTTGTGGTGACTTGGAGTGTCTAGGTGACATTAGGGTTGATTGATGTGTGTCATATGATGTTATTTTACTACAAACTCTAGGGCTGTTTGTGACACTTATAGGAATAGCTCAATGGATTGATCGGAAAGAATAACTTTGAGGTGGTTTCGTACCCCTACAAGCAATTTCATCTTATCTTATCCGCGATAGGAACTTTGATTGACTTTTGTTGCGCGTTGAGGAATTGCCATATGATTTAGTTATGTTATTATTGTTGATAGAACTTGCACTAGTGAAAGTATGAACCCTAGGCCTTGTTTCCAAGGATTGCAATACCGTTTTCACTTACTTTTACCACTAGTTACCTTGCTGTTTTATATTTTCAGATTACAAAAATCTATATCTACTATCCATATTACACTTGTATCATCATCTCTTCGCTGAACTAGTACACGTATACAATTTACCATTGTATTGGATATGTTGGGGACACAAGAGACTCTTTATTATTTGGTTGCATGGTTGTTTGAGAGAGACCATCTTCATCCTATGCCTCCCACAGATTGATAAACCTTAGGTTATCCACTTGAGGAAAATTTACAACTGTCCTACAAAACACTGCGCTTGGAGGCCCAACACGAGTCTACAAGAAGAAGGTTGCGTAGTAGACATCACTTTGCAATCTTGTAGGGAATGTACCCGACATACATTGGAGATGCCCAATCATCAGGAATAAATACAGATATGGATTCAAAATAATTCACCTCGTATTGCATATAAGTACCAATTCAGTTAGTTGGAAATTAAGGGGATTACAACTACTGAAAGTTATCTGAAGAATATCATTTACAAACAAATTTCGGCCAACCTTTATAGGCACCATCAGTGGTAAATTTTTTTTTAACCCACACAACATGATAACGAGTGGGGCATCTTGTTCCCTAGAAGACTTCTGAATTAGCAATCAGACTGAATATACATATAATATAGTAGAAGATTTGTACTCGATAATATGTTAGGGACACCCCTTTTTCTTTGTGCCGGTATAGCTACACATGTAGAAATAAATTTTTTGCAAATATGTAAACCCATCACAGTTGTTTAGACAAGTATAGCCTATCCCAAAAACAAAAGAAAAAAGGCTAATGCATCACACGAAAGAATTGATGACCCTTCTGGATCACTACAAGAAAAAAGAGAAGCACACCACCAAGCAAATGCACTCAAGTATGAGACCAAGTAGGTATCTTCCATGTAAGAAGAGTACAAACAATGCCTTACCTGTATAGAAGCAATTGATTTCTATTCCAGCAGCTGCTCCTATGTGGGACGAAACAAATATCTCCAAAATAAAAGCCCCTTGGAGCCTATTATGTTGTTCAGCAATCCTTCTCCCAAAATAGACCTTAACATTTAGTGGCTGCTTCCTCAGAATGGAATAGAATGACAGAAAAAGTATACACACACCAATGTTGATTCCAACAGAGGTCAGAAGAGCACCAATTTTCACTCATTATGTCATCTGGATACAAAATAATTGATAGCTCTATTGGTGTGTTGGTGCCTGAAGGGAAACATAGGGTTATGAAATTTCATATATGACATATGGAAGATCTACATACATGATCTTGAATTAATTCAGCAATCACATTGTTCCCATGTTTGCCCCAACAGATCGACTTTCTGCAACCAGGAGCAAAAAGGAAGACTATTTTATTACTGGAGAAAACTGAAACAATCTGAACTGAACTCCCTCTGCTGCAGATTTACAAGGGAACAGAAAAGCTAGTTGTAAAATCATATTGGGAGGAAAATAGTCAATCACAGCAAATGTGGAAGTGAGCAGCAATGGTAAAGTCAATCATAATATAGAGTTTGTGCAGAAAACAAAACAAACGGGGCTTTGATAAATAAGATGATCTTTCATCTTTGAATTGAACATCACCTTGATCTCGAGCTCATGGAACGAGTTGACAAAGACGTCGTCTACCGGTACGACTCCAGCGATGCCACAAACTGACGGCACATCCATCGCTCAGCAGGCCCCGCAACGCGCCCCCTTCCATGGCCGACGGGTAGAAGCGGCCCGCGTAGACCTCCCCGTAGATGGCGTCCACCAAGCAGAGTTGCGAGAAGAGCGCGGCCATCGGGACACCGGCGGCGCACGCCACGTGGCCTGCCCACGGGAGTGCTGGTCGTACACGAGCACGCGTAAGCGCACGGGCCTCCCCGCCATGGCCTCAGAAAGAAGAGCGGCTCAAGGGTGTCAGATGAGCGGCCCTCGGCAGCGGTGTCCCGACGGCGACCTGGAGGTCTGCAATGAAGGTGGCGGCGTCTCCTCTAGAACCTCTGTCGTGGCTCGTCCATGACCTCGGTGCCGCCAAAGGCATCCGCGATGGCGGCTAGGGCGTGGTTTTCGTCGACGTAGCGTATAGATCAGCGACGGCGAAGGGATCCCTGATGGCGGCTGGGGCGTGGTTCCCATCCTTGTATCGAATAGATCGAGGACCTAGCTCCCGGTTCGTCCTTTTTTTTCGTGCGAGGAGGTATCGATACATGGTCTTCGTCCGTCTTTTTGTGCGAGGGGCCTCTTTACGTGGTTGACGTACGATTTTTTCTTGTTAGGTAGGGGGGTGTTACGGAGGGGGTGTGAGGAGGGACGGAAAAAGAAAACCAAACAAAGATGGGAGGTTGAGACAAAAAAAACCCGGACGAAATGGAGGCTACCAAGTTGTCCATTAGAAGTAGAGAAATACATTTAAATAAGGAAACAATATAAGAAACTTTCTCATTGTGATACGTGATCACGTGAGGGCGTAGCTTCGACAGTTGTTTTTTTTTTTCATAATGGAGCTAAGTATGGAAGGGGATCGATGAAAGAAATAAATCGGAGAGGGAGGTGATCTGTTTGGAAGGTGATCTCATGTATATGATATTACTTCTAAATTTTTAATTACCAAATATTTACATGATTGAATTGAATACACCTGTAAAGCAAGCACGAATAAATGAAAGAAGTATTAGACGCGATTCGTTTTTAAGTGCTAAGAAGAAGAAATTAACGTGGGAGGGATGATGGGAGGTGAGACAAAAATAAACCGGATGAAAAATAAGCATATGAAAAAAGAACCATGGATAGGCCAAATTCCCGTTCATTGCAGGTATGTTGTTCCCAAGTGTGTATCTGATGCGATCGATCTGTACCTGAGTGATACATGTGATTGCCATTTTTGTTCTTCTCTAACTACAGAGTTTTACTATTTTTCATACACAATCATGTACCTACAAACATGAAATAAGAAGCGACTGTTACCAACATACTTGCACTACCTAAGCTTCAAAATAACTATATGTATGGACGTATGGTGCCTATGGCTACATGCTTGCTAACAATATTGGCTTGAAACAGAACGCGTCCATAACGTTAGATAAATATTGTCAATGATGGAACATCCACAATGTTAGATAAATGAGGCCGTGCGACAGCTCCCCGTCACACTCATGGAGGTACGTCCTATGTCCTTTCGCTCGCCCCATGTACATGCGGGAGACAGAGACTCGTATCGCGACGGCTCAGGACGAGCGGGGACCAGCTGCATGCGACCGCATGATGAAGATTGGACGGCAGCTGGGTCGTCGGTACTCTTGCAAAACCCACGTGGTTTGACAGATAGATTTCTCGTTAATGTAAATAGTTTATATTCTACTCCTATCCTTTAGGCTTGGTCCTGTTGATGAACATATTGTGTCCGGTAATTATCATAAAAAAACATTTTATGTCCGGTGATGCGATGATGAACATTTTGTAAGAAACTTGCTATCAATTTTTTTTAGTATTATTAGGTTTGTGTCCTGCTTACAGGTGCGAGGCGGCGACTGCTCTTTGCAGATAGAATAAACTCCTCCCTGCCTAGCTCCCCATTCTGGTGGTGATTTTAGCATCGTCGGATGGTGTGTGGAGGTTTGTCCGACTGATCTCGTGGTATTCGGTCGGCGTTTGTCTTCGGTGGATCCACGTGGATCCGTTGTTCGTTCGTTTGAGTTTATGTGTCTACATATTTGCTCATTTTGATATACGCTTCTCTTCATTGGCGACGGCTGCTGTTCTAGTGCGCCGGTCCCATGACGCCTTAGCACGATGACTTTTCCGCTATCTACTACAACAAGATTTGCCCGGCTTCGACGACCACGGGCGAGGCGGCACGTCTTCGGCTCGCTACAGTGCTTGTAGTCATCGTTGGTGTTCTTTGTACTCCCCTGACAATTGATGAATAGATCGGAAGTTTTCATCGCAAGAAAAAAACATATATGTATTTCCTATAGAGAAAAGAATACTTTTAGTCCCTCAACTCTTGACGAAGTCTAGATTTAGTCTCTCAACTTTAAAACCGGACAACTTGCACCTCTAACTCGTGAAAACCAGAAAACTTTAGTCCCTTATCTCAGCTGACCTGGTATTACTGGTGAATCAGCACGGTTTTGATCGGTCTTCGTGCACGTAGCGGTATTTCTCTATCTTGCCTCTTCCTTCTCACATTGCCTTACACGGCCATATCATTGAACACCTAGCATGCACTACCTGTACTGTCCATGACCGAACAGTGGCAGCTGCTCCCGCCGGTGCTCATGTGGCTTCTGCACGTGCTGCACGTGCGCCACGCCGCGGAAGGCTGCTAGCTGACGGCCTGTGCGACGACGTGCACGTATGCCACACCGCGGATGGCTGCTGGTCGACGCCCTGTGCGCCGTCGTGCGCGTGTGCGACGCCGCGGACGGCTGCTGTCCGACGCCCTGTGCGCTGCGACCGCGCCCAGCATTCCCATGGTCACTGAACCCACCCATCCTCGACGCCCCGTTGTCAGGCTGCTCATGTGCGCCATATGGAGATGCCCAACGCTGAGTTGAGTCCAATTTTCCTCTAGCTCGTGCGTAAGCAAGAGGGGACACCAGACGTGAGACAATCATCGGCTGATCGGGCAGACAGATAACCAAACCGACCATGTGCGTTTTAAGTAAGTGGAGGGGCCGATTAGCAGGAAGGAGGGTGGTGAGTCGCTAGGTAGCTACAGATGGACGTACGTATGTGTTTGCGGCGGTTGATGCGGTGTAGGCGCCATCTCTTCTCCGTCCCAGGCCGCCTGCCTGCCTGCCTACGTACGTGTCTCGATCGACGATGGCTATTTAAACCACTTGTCTCCACGGCGTCCACGGCACCGAGCAGTCTTGGAGCCGCTCCGGTGGACCACTCCGTTGCCCCGCCGCGCATTCTTCAGGATCAGGTGATTGAGCTTAACTAATACAATCGAGTTTGCTTCTCTTTCTTCTGGCTCTGGGACTGGGACTGGGAGATTCATCTCCTACCTGCCGCGTTCCCTTCTTTCCTTCTTTTCTTCTCGGCCATGGCAATTTGATTACATCTGCAGGGCCAGGACGATGGGCTTCTTGTCGCTGCTCGCGGTGGCTTCCATGCCGATCGTCCAGGTCCTGCTCGTCGGCGTCATCGGAGCCTTCCTCGCATCAGGGTACAGCAACGTTCTCACCGCCAGCGCCCACAGGGACATGAACAAGGTGACCCAAGTTCAGCTACTATACCCTCTCTTTTTTCTTTTGGACAAAATTCAGCTACTACTATACTATACTGTTTGAGACGACCTTAGCTCACCATTTCTCACTCTCACAGGTTGTTTTCACTGTCTTCACCCCTGCTCTTATGTTCGCTAGCCTCGCCAAGACCGTCACCCTCTCCGACGTCATCTCTTGGTAAGTGGAATCATCAGTTTCCGGATCGGAGTTTCCAAGAGCCAAGAAATGTGCAGATATAATTACTACTTCCTCTCTCCCGGTTTATGAGGCCCATGCAATCGTCAATTTGGCCAACGAAATACGAATATATGCCACACAAAGCTAGATTCAACCACGACAATGATTATAGGGAGCAACATTTTGCTGACTGTCAACTTTGCACATGTTTTTGTCTGAAAAACACTTACTACAACGGAGTAACTTTCTACAGTATTACTCACTATGCATTGCAGGTGGTTCATGCCGTTACTACTCCGGAGTAACTTTCTACAGTATTAGAGCATCTCCAGCCGTTGGCCCCCCAGGCGGCGATTTTACGCGCCCCTGGGGGCGAGCCGGCGCTAAAATCGGCGCGGGGGCGAGCGGGTTTCCAGCCGCTCGCTCCAGGGTCGCCCCCTAGACGCGTTTATTTTTATTTTAAAAAAATTGAATTCAGGAAAGTTCGGCTAAAATTCGGCAAATTTGGTATTCATATTAAACATGTTCCGTGTTTTACATAAATTATTTTAAAAAAAGCAATCTAAGGGGCGAAGAAGCCGATCAGCGCGGCGTAGTCGCCGACGTCGCCGCCGTCGTCGTCGGCCTTCTCCTTCTTGATGGCGCGGCCGCCCGTGCTGGACCCCTGCCCGGCGGCTCCATGGCGGACAGGCGGTGGCGGTGCGTCGTCGTCGCTATCGTCGAGGACGACGACGCCTCCCTCGTCCCGACCACGGCGACGAGCTTCAAAACGCGCGAGGGCGGCGTACTGGCGCTCCCTCTCCGTCTGCAGCCAGTCGTCGCGCGCCCATTTGAGGGCCGCTTCGTCGTCGAGCGCCTCCTCCTTGGCGCCGCCAGCGAGCCCGGGCTCCGTCTTCACGATGGTGAGCCCTGGCTCCGTCTTCGGCTTGACGAGTCGGGGAGGAGCTGAGGACGAGGCGCGGCGGCCGCCTTCGTTGACGACGATGTCGGCCGAGCGGGGTCTCCGCTGCGGGCTCGGCCTTGACGCCGAACACCGCCGGAGAGCCGGAGCAGTGGGAAGAGGAGTGGCAGGAGGAACGGGATGAGGACGACGAGCCAGAGACAAACCTCCTTGGCATCCATTGCCCGGCGCCGCGGCGGGGCACCGGAGCGACGACCGGTCCTCGAGGGTATGTGAGCGGCGGGTTGTTGCCGCCCTCAAGGTGCGCGAGAACCTCGCGGAGCGTCCGGCCGGGGACGGACCACCACAGGTGTCGCCCCTCTCTGTTCCACCGGCCGCCCGCCACCACCGGTGCCCCGTTAGTGGAGGCGAGGCGTTGCTCCTGACGGCGCTGGAAGTACGCCGCCCACGCCTCGTGCTTGTCAGCGGCGTACTGCGGGGAGGCGCGCTGCTCCTCGATCAGCGACGACCGAACGCTGTCGACCTCGCCGGCGAAGTAATCGGGGCGCGCGACGACATCTGGCAGGGGGGGATGGGGACGCCTCCGGCGCTGAGCCTCCATCCTGTCGGCCCAGCGCGTATGTCTGGAGGCGCCGGAATGTTCGCCTCAAAAAGCAGGTGCACCTCCCACGTCTGCAGTGAGCGGCGGCCGAAGCCGTAGGCCGCCGCTCCGTCGCGGGGGAACCGCTCGCACATTGTCGTGGATGGGGCTGGGAGAGAGGAGAGGTTCGTCGGCGGCGAAGAGAGAGACGGAGAGGTTCGTCGGCGGCGGAGAGAGAGACAGAGAGCACGGTGTCTGTGGCCAATGGCGGGAGGGGGGGGGGGGCGACGCTTTTTATAGCCGCCGGGGAGGCGTGTGTACGCGGGGCGGGGAGTGAGGCGGCGCCGCGCCGCCCGTGAAGAGCCGCCGCGGGGAATCAATGCGGGCATCCTTGGCATTGACTCCCCGCGGGAAACCGAGGCGTTCGCAGGACGAGGAGGTGAGTGTCGCTGACTCGGCGGGCCCGCGGCTCTTTCGCGCCAAAACCATTTCGCCCGGCGCCCCCGATCGCCCCCCAGCGCGCCGGGTTCGGCCTGGATCCGCCGGCGCCGAATTCGGCCCGAGCCGGCGAAAATTGGGCGTCTGGGCCGATTTTTGTGCGCCGGCGCAAGAAAATCGCCTGGGAAGGGCGTGTTGAGGGCTCGGCTGGAGATGCTCTTGCTTGGATGCGACTGGGCCGATTTTATTTTTGTGCTCGCTATGCATTGCAGGTGGTTCATGCCGGTGAACATAGCAATCACATTCCTAGTGGGTAGCGCCCTTTCTTGGATAGCGTGCAAGATCCTGAAACCACCGCCGCATTTCCAAGACTTGATCACCGCCTTCTGCTCAACAGGTACACACAGTTTCAGACTTTTGAATTGCCACACACATCCTTTGTACGTACGAAGTAGTCACTATTTTAGTGACATAAAACGTCTTATATCTGTTTACAGATGTCAGAGGGAGTACTATTTAATTTGTTGATCCTAACAGTGTCGACCAAATATCGCAGGAAATCTCGGCAACCTGCTGTTGATCATCGTCCCGGCTGTCTGCGATGAAGATGGCAACCCGTTCGGGAACGATCGGAGCCAGTGCCGCTCGCGAGGGCTACCCTACTCTTCGCTGTCCATGGCTGTAAGCACAGCTTGCTTCTAGTACACTTACTGCTCTCTGACGGCAAGAGTTCAGACTTTGAATCTCACTCTGACCCTGTGTGCATGCAGCTTGGTGGCCTGTTCATATGGACGTACACCTACAGCCTGATGCACAAGTCAGGGACGCTGTACCACAAGATGCAGTCCAAGTGCGTCCAGCGCCCGGCTGACAGCGATGAGGAACATCTCGAGGGATTCAATGCCGGCGACGAGGAACGCAATGAGATGAACCAAATTGTAAGTGCTCATGATCGTCCATGTTGGTTGGCATCTTCAGAGGAACTGACCGAGGCAGAAATGCAGGAAGCTCCACTATTATCGGGCAAGAGCGACATCGCCGACAACAAAGGATTCTGCACGAACCTGGCGGAGGCCTTGCACCAGCTCGTCCAGGAGCTCATGACGCCGCCGACAATATCCGCGGTATGTCTCTCCCTAAAAAACTACAACATTTATCCTTTCAAGGGGAAAGGGGGTTTTGACTGAATATGGTGTCAACTGCATCCTGACAGATAATTGGATTCGTCGTTGGGCTAGTGCCATGGCTCAAGTCGCTGATCATCGGCGACGGCGCCCCTCTCAGAGTCATCCAGGATTCCCTCGATTTGATGGGGTACGAATCTTCATCCCTCTCTTTCTACCTGCAGATGATAATTTTTCCCGTATTCATTTCGAAAGATCTGAACTTACTCAGTGTTCATTCAGTCTCACTCCAATGACCAAGTACTTCCCTTTGCAGCAATGGCACTATTCCCTGCATCACCCTCATTCTGGGAGGAAACCTGATACAAGGTGGCAGTTCGTCCGCACAGTGTCGATCCCCGAAAACAATTCTCTGAACTCACCCTGAAAATTACTGTGCAGGGCTGCGGAAGTCGGTGCTGAAGCGCGCGGTGATCGTGGCGATCGTTTGCATCCGCTACGTGGCAATGCCAATGATGGGGATCGCCGTCGTCCGCGCGGCGCACGGGGTTGGGTTCCTTCCCCATGACCCTCTCTACCGGTACGTGCTGATGTTGCAGTTCGCACTGCCGCCCGCTATGAACATCGGTACCATGGCACAGCTGTTCGACGTGGCGCAGGAGGAATGCTCAGTGATCTACATGTGGACGTACCTCGTCGCCACCGTGGCGCTCACCACCTGGTCCACCGTCTTCATGTCCATTCTCTCCTGAAGCAGGCAACCATGAACATTTCAATTTTGTAAGGGGTCAGGGAGAATTCCCTTAGATTTCAGTTATAAAGTGTTCATTACAGAGCGTGTAATTGTAAGTAGATACGCCATTCTTTCTGTATACTAAAAATAATACTCCATTCTTCATCAAAAAACATACTTGCCGATTTTCAGCCTGTCCTGCTTTTGCAACAGACTGCACTACTGGATGGATCTCTGTGATGGAATGATCAAGAACTAATTCATTACATAATCGAAGGATATCAGAGTTTGCACAACACTTAATTTGAGCCATATTTTGCAAGACAGTTTTGCAAACAATACAGACTCTTTTAAATACACTTTCAGAGACCAAAGTAAGGGCTTGTGGTTACTTAATCCCCTGCCGACTTCTGAACTCGCTGAATTCTGGTTCTGCAGACTTCTGAATTCCAGTATAGTTCATGGATAGAAACATATTGTTTCAGTATGTAAAGAGCATAGACACTTATATCCCCTGGCTTTGCAGACTTCTAAATTTCAGTATACTTCAGGCTACTGTTTTTTGCGGGAGAGTCCACTGAAAGGGCATCATACCAGGCAACAACATTTGCACTACGAGCTACCAAAGGGATCAACTGTCTACATACCATGTAAGCGATAGTCATTGCAAAAGCTGGGGATATCCAAATCTCTTTTAAAATAAAATCTTGCACCTCTAGAGGCCCTATTATCCAGTTGTAGCCGCCTACGTTGTTTAACCACCCATTTATCATTGCGGGTACCATTGGCACCAAATTTCATTACCTTGAGCACCTTTGCGTTCAGAACAAAGAACTTGGCAAAGTTAACATCTGGTCTCTTGCCTTCATAGGTGTTCAATACTATTGCTCTGAGATGGAGTTCGAGGCATTCGATGGGATCGAGTGTGTTATATTCGCACACATTTTTCATATCCTTCCTAAAGCGTGACTGCAAAAGAACAAAATCGGTATTGGTGGCCACTTAGGTCGTGATAAAAGGAGTAATTTTGCTGCGTGTTAAAAAAAAATGATTCCTCATCGCTGGCACCTAGTTACATAAGGATTAGTTGTATTTGCATGCTGACTGAATTAATTAGGGGATTATTGAATAATGTAGCCCCCTAACTTCATTTTAACTTGAAAATCTCCTACGTGTAGTTTTGACTATCAGATTTTTCATTGCACAATTAGGGAGAAAATTACCCAACAATCTTTGTTGTGGAGGTTATTTTACCCAAAGTATACTAAATATTACGTCCAAACAAGACGTCCAAATATATTGTTGATCAAAGTTAAATTCCATGTGGCTAGATTTAACAACAAAGATTTTCACCTCGATGTATAGCTTCTCTAAGCAGGGAAAGCATCTAAGAAAACCAACAATCTCATCTAGATTGGGGCCGATAGATTCTAGAATCAAGACCTTCACTGCGCGTCCGGACGCAGTCAAGCTAATGGGGATAGTTTCCTGGAGAAAACCGATAAACACACATCAATAGATTGCGGGTAGAAAATGCCAAAATGCATGCAAGTTTTACCTGCATAATTGTTCCATTCACAGATTTATAATTGTTGATAGACAGGCAGCCCAACACCATCAATTTCGGCGCCGCAAGGACTCTGACTATCCTCAGGCCACCATGTACGATCAGTCTCTCAAGACAAGGTGCATCCTCAATGACAAGCTCCTGAAGCAGGGGCTCTTCAACGTTGAAGTAAGAAGCAGAGAAATCAATAGTCCCTAGAGTGGACGAGATGATCCGGACGGAGCTGAGCCCCTGGATATTATCAAGCTGAAGGCTCTCTAGCGCAGAGCAGCCAGCGAGCAGGCAGTGGAGGGTCGCATCCGGGATGGCGACACAAGAGAGCTCGAGCTGCTTCAGCCGAGGGAGACGAAGTGCCGGGGTAGCTTTAATATCTTGAAAATCACAGCCGCACAGTCTGACGACGCGCAGTGTAGGCGCGAAACGGAGCACCTCAAGGCCGTGGAGGGCGGGGGAGCGGAACCAGCCGTCCAACCACTACTAGGAAAAGGCCTGCTAATGGCGCATCAGTTTTGCCTACTAATGACGCACTACTGGTGCGCCATTAGTATTTAATTCTAATGGCGCATCCCTGGTGCGCCATTAGTATCTGATATACTAATGGTGCATCACGCAGCGTGTCATTGGTATAGCCCACCGTGCGCCATTAGTATGCCTCCCAGGGGCCATATCTACCCATGTGCCTTAGCATACTAATGGCGTACTGGGGGTGATGCGCCATTAGTGTCATTTCTGCAGTGCGCCATTAGTGTGCTGAGTGGTGCGCCATTAGTATGAATATTAGGGATTTTTCTGATTTTTGCACAGTTTACAAAACATATTACTGCACATAATATAAAGAGCACAACATATGAACAACAGATTTATCGAATACAATAAAAGATTAGCTCCGAATACAATTCATCATATTAGTCTCCGAATTTCAAATACCGAACAAAGTTATAACATTACAAGTCTCGAAACCGCGGGTAGCGAGTTTGTCGAAAGTAATACTAATCCTAACAAGTCCTACTAATCATCATCATACACTTCTACTCGTTATTAATAACAAGTCATACGATCATCATCCTGATAGTCATCGAACCAACCCTACTTAATTGTTTTTAGCACATGATCATCAGTATTAGGCAGGACCTAAATACCCTATTTAAGGTAAAATAGCATAAAATAATATAGACCCTGACTCTCCATTATGAAGAATGGAGATCATCCTGTCTCCAATTCTTGCGCGGCGCTTCCTTTTGCTTCCAAGAACCTCCTTACGACTGTCCATACATTTTTTCCATTCTCTGATTAGCATGTCTCCACTTCTTCTAGAAATCCGGTATGGATAGTTGAGATTCGTAGGATGACCTGGATATATGTTCAAAACATGAAGGCTGCCATTCTGATACATCAAATGAGGCACACAATCCTCTGTGATTCTCTGTTGAAAAACATAGTAATAACTTCATAGTTAGCAATGATGTACTAGTTTTAGAAGTATGGAAAAGATGCACGGATGTCGTAATAGTAAAAAAATCTTACCAGGGTATCTCCATGGTAGTTACCGTAGTTCAACACGTGCACTAGTGGCACGTATTGACCATAATGTTGAGGAGTTTGATTGTAGATATTGTAATTTGGCAAAACGATATTGACCATAACAGGTGCGCCACTAGCAGGCCTTCGGTCATCGTGCGGACCATGATCGCCTGCGGGGTAGAGCAAAACGATATTTTAGAACCAAGAAAAAATTTGGCATGACTTTGCCTAAAAATAGGACCAAAAAGAATGCATAGTGCCAAAATTCTCGCCGAAACGGAAATGAATCAACATTCTGGCAAAATATTGGCAACTATCGCATTTCAAATACCGGTACCTGCAAACACAAACATATATGCAACACCACAAACATATGCAACACCACAAACATACATAGATCTAGCTAGGCCATAAAAAGTGCATGTGCACGTTGTTGGAGGGAGAAAAAGTAGATCTACAACATAAAAAAAGCTTTCCCCTTAGTTACCTATCAAAAAAAAGGTAATTTAACCACTTAATTTGGATGAATGTATGATGCAAATGAGGTGAGGAGGAGGAGGCACCCGAGACAAGCTTGGAGGAGGAGGTGGAGAGAATGAAGTGGGAAAAGTGAGTGTGTAGGTGGCTGTCCAAAATATCTAGCTGGTCCCAGGTTAGTAATGGCGCACCACCAAAAAAATGCGCCATTAGTAACTCTGCTTACTAATGGCGCACCAGCTGGTGGTGCGCCATTAGTAGTTTTGCAAAAAAAAACAAAAAATGATAGTAGTAGCGCACGGGGTGACTGGTGCGCCATTACTATTTTTGGAAAAAATAAAAGAAAAAAATTTGTTAGTAGTGGCGCACCATGGTTGTGGTGCGCCATTAGTGTGATAGACACTAATGGCGCACCGCCCCACGATGCGCCATTAGTATTTTTGGAAAAAAGAAAAAAAATTGTTAGTAGTGGCGCACCATAGTTGTGGTGCGCCATTAGTGTCTATCACACTAATGGCGCACCAGCACACGGTGCGCCACTGCTATATAGTAGTGGCGCGCCGCATGTCTGGTGCGCTATTAGTGTGCATATTGTCTATAACCCTTTTCCTAGTAGTGAACTTGGCGCAAAGGCCACGGCTGAACCAGACGTGGTGGGTCAGCCTGGACCACACGAGCAAGTTTTGCGGCCCGCTCGTGGCCCGTTCAGGACCGGACCATGCGGTCCAGGCCCGGTAGAAAAACATGATGGTCCGGGCCCAGAAATACAGACCGTGAAAAGTTCGGTCTGGTCCGGTCTTTAACCGGGCCGACCGAGCGGACCGATGGTGCAAGGCCCATGAAAAGGCCATCTGGCTAGACAGAGCAAGCGACCCCCCTCCCCTCGTTCCATTCCCCCTCCTCCTGGGTCGATTCCCTTCTCGTTCTCCTCATAGCGCCTCCTCCTCTCCAATCCCTAACCCTAACCCTAAGGCAACGGCGCCGTCACCCGCGGCCTATCCCCTTCACCGACAGCGCCATCTCGTCCGAGTCCGAGCTGGAGGAGCACGTGTACGTCGGGGACGCAGCAAGGCCAGCACGCCATCGGTCCCGCCTTCCCTGGTTCCTCGCCGAGCGCCACGAAGAGGAAGAGGTAATGTTTGAACAAGAAACTTTTGTCCCACTAAGAGTTTCTGAATTTTCTGAAGATGAATCTACCGAACTGAGATGATTCAGTGCTAGAGACTTAGATAGGAGATCTGGAGATGTAGTGTTTGAACAAGAAACTTTTGTCCCACTAAGAGTTTTTGAATTTTCTAAACTAATGTAAGAGTTTCAGGAGATGTAGTGTTTCAACAGCAAACTTTAGTCAGGAGATGTTGTGTTTCAACAAGGTTTTCTATGCTATAATAATTAAATAGTGTGCAGGATATTTCTGTGCATTATACATTGTGCATGACATATTAGAGACCAGCGGTAGATTCACCAAAGAAGAACAACTAGGAAAGCTCCGCTGATACACTAGTAATTTGAGAGGCAACATCACTGTACAAACACATACGAACATGAATTTTCAGATGGCGTTTGCTACTATGGTGACTGACAGTGAATCGTATGGTTACGGTTGATGGCAATGGCATGCCTGAATGCATTCTAGCAAGTGCAAGAGAATGCCAGTATATGCATATGTAGTGTTTCAACAGCAAACTTTAGGCAGGAGATTATACTGACAACTGACAATAGTTTCTGAAAAAATGCTTGATTGCGCACTATTGCTAGATGACCATATGCTTGTTTGCACTAGTACTAGATGATTTAACATGTTTGGTCAGGAGATGTAGTTCTAGAGAGTAGACAGTATGTGCCGAACAAGGTTTTCTATGCTACAACAAGAAGAAGATGAATTATTTGCACTTGATGGTTGATGTACTGACTGTGGATATTATGTGCTGTTTTTTTGTAGAGAATGGTGAAGGAGAAGGGGAATGAGAAGGGAAAGGGTGCTGGTAAGGAGAATGGGAAGGCGAATGGTGCTGGTAAGGAGAATGGGAAGGCGAAGGGTGCTGGTAAGGAGAATGGGAAGGCGAATGGGAAGGCAAAGGCAAAGGAAAAGAGTTTGAATTACCTAATTAGGCAAGATTCGTCGCTGCCTCTGCCGGTTCCGAGGAAGAAGAGCAAACCTAAGGTGCAGATTAGGAAGGAGAAAGACTTTCCCAATGCCCCAATGGGAGAGTTGATTTGTAGCTTAAAAAAACACCCTCCACCTCCTCCGCGTCTCCCTGACCGCACCGGTGCCGGCGTGCGTGCCGCGGAAGCCGCTGCCTCCGGCTCCGCAACCGGCTCCGAGCTGCCTCATGCATCTACTATTGTATGATTGCTTTACTTGATGCTTGATGTAGCCATATTTCCATATAACCATATAGTTGTTGTTTTCCTTATTTGTGCGCTCATGTGTGTTAGGTGGTAGAGGACGAGGAGAAGGAGGAGGACGACGAGGACGAGGAGAAGGAGGAGGACGACGAGGACGAGGACATGGATGAGGACAAGGACAAGGAATATGAGGAGCAGAATCTGTTTGTGGTTCCTCCATTGCAAGCGGGTGCTGATATGTCGGATGATGATACATCAGATGGGTATAAGGAATCAGCTGATGAACTAGAAGGTCACACTATGTCCCAGGAATCACTTGTGCATGTTGTCTCTAGTGAGGAGGAGGCAAGAGAAAGGAAAAGGAAAAAGAACAAGAGGCCAAGAGCCAATGCTCATGTTAGGATGTCATCCGATGTTTGGGCCCATTTTCACAAGGTCAGGGAGCCAGATGAGAAGACTGGAGAGATTGTGTTGAAGGCTGTTTGTAATTATTGTAACGACAAGAAGTATGCGTATAAGCAAGGTGTTAGCACCTCATCTATTGGAAGGTATCATTTAAAATGTAAGTGTTACAAGTCCAAGATGGCTAGGGATGCCATCCAAACAACTCTTGAATTGCGCAGAATCAATAGTACAGCAAGTGGTCCAACAATGCACCCCTCTATTGAGTACGACCAAGGAATCGTCAAGGAGCTTATTGCTAAGATGATATGTGTGCATGAGTATTCATTTAGAATGGTTGAACATGAGTGGTTCAACATTCTAATGAAGTGCATGAATCCAAATTATAAACCCATTGGAAGGAAGGCAATACGAGCCGAGTGCATGATTGCTGTTTTTACTCCAATGGTTGTTGTTTTTTACTCATATGGTTGCTGTTTTTACTCCAATGGTTGCTGTTTTTTACTCATATGCTTGTTGTTTTTACTCGTATGCTTTCTAATTCACTCCAATGCTATCATCTTTGATCCTAGGTACAAGATGGGTTACATAGAGTGGGCCTTTGGAGAACTATATGGAGAAGGAAGTACGAGGTTTAGGACTGAGATCAAAATCGTGGAGAAAGAGTTGGCGGCCTTGTATGACAAATATGTTGCTCAAGCGAGCTGGAAATGGAGAAAGTTCATCTTCCTCTGCAAACATTCCTAGTATCCCGGTTCAAGCTGGGTACGAGTCCTTCTTATCGTCTCGTTCAACAAGAATATCAAAGAGTGAGTTGAGGAACTACTTAGAGGATGAGGTTGCCCCTCGCAACAAGGCTCTTGATCTTCTTGGTTGGTGGAAAGACAATGCTCCTAGGTACCCAATTATGGCCAAGATAGCCAGGAGGTTCCTTACTATCCCGGCTACCTCCGTGTCTTCGGAATCTACCTTCAGCACGACCGGAAGGATTTTAGGTATGTCAACTCGTACTATTGAACTTTGGATATAAACTTGTCAACTTCTCATCCTCCGAGGACATCGTCAGGGAGGCGGCTGATGAGATCGAGGCTCGCACCATCGCAACCGCTGACATCCCTGCTCGCCGGAGATGTCCGCTCGTCCCGCCACCGCTTCTTGGATAGGGAAGCCGCCACATCGTTCATGGCCGCCGCCGCCCAAAAAATCGGGCAATTAGGTTGGAACCTTCTGTGCACCCCCGAGCGATCTATTTAACGAGTTTGGAACATGTGCGATTTACGCAGGTATAAACATAGGGAAAAGCCTGTGTTCATCCGACGGATCTTTCTGCGCGCGTTAATCACCTTCATGGCCGTCGATCTGTCTTTAATCAGACGCCTCTTTCCATAGCCCAGATTTGCAACTGAGGTGTTGTTGCAATCTTTCCCACCGCAACAACTAGTTTGTTGCAAGATCTAGAATCCCCGCAGCAGTGACTGAGAGACACACTTCACCAGATGCGTCGGTGCCGCCGCCAGTGAGCAAGCTGATCTCCTGTTCACTTGCCTTGGTCATCGGCCTTCCTCTTGTTGGATCCCTTGGATCGGAGTAGGCTAGATCATCCGGTGAACCTACCTTCTCCTTTGGCTGACAAGCTCGAGCCGGTGCCGGCCGTGGCGAAGTAGTGGCCGGTGAAGGCAGAGAGTGGATGGCGGCGGTGGAGCTTCCCGTGAGCACCGCGCTAACCCTAGATCGGTAGGGAGTGAGGTGGGTTTGTGGCAGCGATTAACCTCGTTACTCATGTCCCGGCCCCCACCTCTATTTATATAGTGCGGGTCATAGGGGCCCACCAACCATGGAACGTGGCAAATCACATGATAGTCTTGCAAGACAGTTCTGCAAACAATACAAACTCTTTTACATAAACTTTCAGAGACCAAAGTAAGAGGCTGCCCTCCCCTTCTACCGGCTGAGGCAGGAGCTTGTGCTTACTTAATCCCCTGTCGACTTCTGAACTCTGGTTCTGCGGACTTCTGAATTCCAGTATACTTCAGAGATAGAAACAATTTATTTCAGTATGGAAAGAGCATAGACACATATATCCCCTGGCTCTGAAAACTTCTAAATTTCAGCATACTTCAGGCTACTGTTTTTTTGCAAGAGACTCCACTGAAAGGGCGTCATACCAGATAACAACATTTGCACTACGAGCTACCAAAGGGATCAACTGTCCACATACCATGAAAGTGATAGTGATCGCAAAAGCTGGGGATATCAAAATCTCTTTTAAAATAAAATCTTGCACCTCTGGAAGCACTGATATCCAGTTGTAGCCGCCTGCGCTGATTAGCCACCCATTTATCATTGCAGGTACCACTGGCGCCAAATTTCATTACCTTGAGCACCTTTGTGTTCAGAACAAAGAACTTGGCAAGGTTAACATCTGCTCTCTTGCCTTCATAGGTGTTCAATACTATTGCTCTGAGATGGAGTTCGAGGCATTCGATGGGATCGAGTGTGCTATATTGGCATAGATTTTTCATATCCTTCCTATGGCGTGACTGCAAAAGAACAAAATAGATACTGGTGGCCACTTAGGTCGCGATAAAAGGAGTAATCTTACTGTGGGCATGGAAATAATGATTCCACATAGTTGGCACCTAGTCACATAAGAATTAGTTGTATTTGCATGATGATTGAATTAATTGGGGATTACTGAACAATGTAGTCCCCTTACTTCATTTTAACTTTAAAATCTCCTACGTGTAGTTTTAACCACCAGATTTTTCATTGTACAATAATAAGGGGGAAATTACCCAACAATCTTTACTATGGAGGCTAATTTTACAAAAAGTGTACTAAATAGTACGTACAAACTAAACTTCTAGAGATATATAATTGATCAAAGTTAAAATACCATGTAACTAGATTTAACAACAAAGATTTTCACCTGATGTATAGTTTCTCCACGCAGGGAAAGCATCTAAGGAAGCCAACAACTGCATCCAGATTGGGACCGATAGATTCTAGAACCAAAACCTTCACTGTGCGTCCCGACGCGGTCAAGCTAGTGGGGAGAATTTCCTGGAAAAAACAGATACACACACATCAATAGATTGCAAGTAGAAAATACCGAAATGCATGCAAGTTTTTTACCCGCACAATTGTTCCATTCACAGTTTTGAAATTTTCGCTAGACAAGCAGCCCAACACCATCAATTTCGGCGCCGCAAGGACTCTGACTATCCTCGGGCCACCAGATGGACCAAGTGTGATCAATCTCTCAAGGCAAGGTGCATCCTCAATGACAAGCTCCTGAAGAAGGGACTCTTCACCGTTGGAGTAAGAACCAGCGACACCAATACTCAGTAGAGTGGACGAGATGATCCGGACGGAGCTGGGCCCCTGGATTTTATCAAGCTGAAGGCTCCCTAGCGCAGTGCAGGCAGCGAGCAGGCAGTGGAGGGTCGCCTCCGAGATAGCGACACCACAGAGCTTGAGCTCCTTCAGCCGAGGGAGATGAAGTGCGGGGGGTAACTTTAATCTCGTGGAAATCACAACCGCACAGTCTGACCACGCGCAGCGTGGGCATGAAGCGGAACACGGACGGCGGCAGCGTCCACCACGAATTGTCGCCCAAGTAGAAATCAAGCTCCTCGAGGCCATCAAGGACGGGGGACCAGAACCAGCCGTCGAACTTGGCGCAGAGGTCACGGCTGAGGCGGATGCCGTGGTGGTCACCGAAGGAGAGGCGGCGAGCGGGGCCGTTGTGCGCGGCGAGGATCTTGGAGACGATGACGGCGATGCGCTCGCTCAGCTGGCGGTAAACAGGTTTGTAGTCGACGTCGCGGTTGAACGAGGCGGTGCGCCAGATATGGCCGACGAGGTAGTCGACCGCGAGGTTAAGCGGGGCGGAGCGCCAGAGGTAGCGCCACCGAGAAGAGAGTGCGGTTGTCCGCGCGGCGTCCTTGGTGGGCAAGAGAGAGATGATGGTGCCGAGGATCTCGTCAGGGAGGCTGCTGATGAGGTCGAGGACGAGGCTCGCACCATCGCCGCCGCTGACGTCCCTGCTCGCCGGAGATTGCGGATCGTCCCGCCTCCGCTTCTTGGATAGGGAAGCAGCCACATCGTTCATGGACGCCGCCGCCCAAAAAATCCGAGAATTAGGTTGGAACCTTCTGTGCACCCCCGAGCGATCCATTTAAACGAGTTTGGAATATGTACGATTTACACAGGTATACATATCACGAAAAATCTCTTTTTATAATAAGAAAGAAAAATAAAGAAAACTCTAGGGCTCATCCGGCTGATAACTCTTCGTGCATCGACCACCTCCGTGGCCTTGGATCTGAGTTGATCGAATGGTCCACAGCAACCCATACACGTAGTCCAGTTTTTTTTTTTTTTTGACAGCAATACGCGTAGTCCAGTTTGCAACATGGCCCTTATTGCAAGCCTTTCAAGCGCAACACTGCTTGTGCTGCATAGCGACTACTGATGCTCAGGCCTCCTTTCTCGTGTTCCACGTGTCCTGTGGACCCTACACACCTCCCTTGTTTCTGATTTAGAAACGTTCTCATCGCATCGTTTTCAACCGAATCGATTCCCTTTCTACTTGGCTCCTTGCATAGCACCCACATTCATGTGCCCTCCAGCGAGTTGCTACTCCCTACAAAGCCCCTATCTCCCTCTTCCATTCGAGACCCTCCTACTCCACCACATTGTTTCGCAACACCCCCCCCCCCCCCACACACACACACACAATCGAATGCATCGGCCTCGGCCACCTCCCCCGTCCCATACACACAGCCACCGCCCTAGCCCTCGCATGCTGCGACCACGGGGCCACCACACGCACCATCACCTTGATAGCAGTGCTCCGGGCGTCGCCCTGGATCCAACTCCCCATGTTGTTTTCCTTTTGATCCGAGGCAAGAGCATGGCCCCTGCGTTCGCACCTGCCACCAGCCGCCTGGCTCATCTCTTGCATGTGTTCCCGTGCAAGGGTGACGATTTCGCTGGAGGGTCAGCTCGCCATGCCTGTTGCGAAGGCGTCGGGTGCACTACTTTTTTTAGACATGTTGCAAGGCCCAACACCACCATGATTGCTTGTTGCAATGGGTAGCATCATCAGTGTTGCACGTCGCTACAATCAGTGGTGCTAGATTGCAACACGCAGAGTGTTGCATACCACGAAGCACTCCGACTGCAACATCACCACTATTGCGGGTCGCCGCTGTGAGGGACGAACAACTCGCTTGCAATGTCGCCGGTGTCCCTAGCGAGGACAGATTGGCAGTGCCGCAAGCTCTCCGGGGGTGCAACGTCGTTGGTGTTGCGACCGCAACACACAATGGTGTTGCACAACGGCGGTGACGTACAAATCCCAAGCGCAACATAATCCATGTTGCAAACATTGTCATTTGGATCCGAATGAGCCAACATGGCCCTTGTTGCTATCCTCGTCAGCTAGATCGGACGGCTATCCTGAAGTGGATCCAACGACTAGCAACCCGACCGATCGTTTCGAAAGTTCAGCCAACCGACGCGTAGCATTGTCTAAAAAATAACCTCGCAACCGCTTCTGCGGTCTGGGGCATGCTAGGCCCGTGCCAAGGCAACCACTCCTCCTGGTACGACGTCTCCTGTCACCACAACAGCAGCGTGCAGGGCCTGCCGCTGGAGCGCATCGGCCTGGCCGGGGGAGCGCCCTCGCTGGCCTCCGCGTCATCAGTCTACCCTAAAACACGCTCACCGGACCCTTCCCCAATGTGTCGCTGCAGCCGCTGGAGTTGTGCCTTAGCACCCCGGCTCAGGGAACCAAAGGCTCTATGAATCGGGCAGGAGGAGTGCTCGGTGATCTTCCTGTGGACATACCTCGATGCCGCCGTGGCGCTCACCGGCCACCTGGTCCACCGTCTTCATGTCCATCCTCTCCTCCTGACTCAGATTTATTCCTCAAGCCTCGGTGCCCTGATTCATTCCACTCCACGGTTGCGTTTTGTATGGGATGATCGCCAAGAACTCCCGCCGCGTTCCAGGCATAGATTTCATCTGCAGAGAGTTCATTATTCATTGTAAGTACAGTAGTAGACATGCCATTCTTTCTCTACACATACTAGTCCAATTTCAGCATGTCCTGTTTTTTTTCTTTTAGACTGCACTAGTGGATCGATTTGTGTGGAATGACCAGGCACTGATTCATTATATAATCTCGGATTTTGCGCAAAACTTTGGCCAGGAAACACTGAAATGTATCATAGGACATTACATGCTAGGCTGATATCCCCAGGTTTTGCAAGACAGTTTTACAAACAATACAAACTCCTTTGCATACACTTTGAAAGGCCAAAGTAAGAGGCCAGTCCACTGCACAAGAACCTGCTACTCCCCTGGTTCTGCAGACTTTCTGAATTCCAATATAACAATTACCAGTTACCAAGATAGAGATAACAAAAAACATACATTACTTCATTATGGTAACAAAAAGATGTACGGTAACAAAAAGTTAGTATTAGGTAAGAGTGTGTGGGTACCGATTCACACCATTTTTCCGTATGTATTCCAGTTCATTTTTAGGACTCCACTACCATTTTTGCAAGAAACTGCACTAGTGGCGGATTTCCGATTACGGTAAAGCACTGTCACTTGTCTAAGCCAAATAGCCAATAACCAACAAAAACCTAAGCTAAAATTCCCAGGTTTCCCCAACACTTTGTCCAACTAAAATTCCCAGGTTTCTCGTCACAGTTACCAGATACACCAAATTTCATTACCTTGAGAACCCTTGCATGCAAAACAAAGAACCTGGCAAAGCTAACCTCACGTCAATGACAACTAAAACACCCCAACACTTTGTCCAACTAAAACATGCGGGCAAGACACGCTGAAATGTCTCCAGTAAATGCACGGTAAGCTAACATTCCCAGGTTTTGCATAGCAGTCTAGCAAACAATTGTAGCAACTCTTTTACCTGCCCTTTCAGAGACCAAAGTAAGATGCCCGCCAATCTGCCGTTTTCTTCTTAGAATTCCTTTTCAGGAACAAAGACTACATAGCATAAATGTGTATATGCACATCAGGGTGGGTATATCAAAAATTAAACAAACAAAAAATTCGGGTGGTGAACCACAGAAAATTGGCACATGATCTTTCTGCATACTACATACTAGACCATCTCCAGCCTGCCCAGTTTTTTGTTTTTCAAGCAGCCAAGCACTAATTCATTATCAAAGCTAATAATAACCCCAGATTTTGGACACCACCACGGCAAACTAGAACATGGGGGGGAATGCTGAAATTTCCAGTACATGATGATAAGATGATCTTCCCAGGTTTTGCCTAACAGTTTGATAAACCAAGAGGTAGCTTTTACATGCACTTCCAAAGACTCTAGAATTATAATGTTTCGAATAGAATAGGCGACAAAGATAAACAGCGTATCTCTTGAAAGGGCATCAAGCTGGTTAACAGCATTTACACAATGAGCTATCGAAGGGATCAGGCATCCACATATCATGGATGTGCTTGCTATCGTAAAAACTGGACTCAACACGATCTCTTTCGAAATAAAACTGCGTGTCTGTAGAAGCTCTGTTATCCAGGTGTAGCTGCTCGCACTGATTAGCCATCCATTTCTCGTCACAGTTACCAGATACACCAAATTTCATTACCTTGAGAACCCTTGCATGCAAAACAAAGAACCTGGCAAAGCTAACCTCACGTCTCTTGCCTTGATAGCCGTTCAGTACTATTTCTCTGAGATGCAAATCAAGACAGTCGATAGGATCGATGAGTTTACCATTTTGCCGAACATTCATATGGCATGACTGCAAAAGAGAACGAAGTATAGTGGACACTTGTGCCAGAATAATTTCTTCATAAAATAGCTGGCATATCTAATCACATCACGATTAGTTGCAGGATATGTGGATTCAGTTTAAACAATGTAGTCCCTCCGAGCACCTCTCTTTAACTTAAAAAAAAAAGCATGCCTTTTGATTTCAAAGTCCTAGATGCGGATTTAACCACTAGATTGTTATCGTAAAATTCTTGGGAAATTTAGCAAAAATAGAAACCTTTACCGACAGTACTAAATAATAGTATCTCCATAGTCCAAACTAGGCATCGAGAGAGATGTATGATTGAGCAAAATTAAAACAGCTTTGAATAACTTCATATTTACAATTCATTTTGCTGGAGTTGCTAACATTCTAACAAGAAAAGTTTTCACCTGGATGTACAGCTTCTCCAGACAGGGAAAGCATCTAAGACATCGGACAATTGCATCCAGATTGGGGCCGACGGATTCCAGAACCAAAATCTTCACTGTATGCACCGACCCGGTGAACGGGATGGGGATCATACCCTGGATCGATACACATGACACCACATCAAGACACCAAACTTACTAAAATGGGAATCAAGCAGAAGACGACTTATTATACCTTAGTAGCAAAAATTCCTGGCAACGAACATTTGATTATATTGCCAAACAGGTAGCCCAACACTGTCAGTTTTGGCGCTGCGTTCATCTTGATTTGGCTTGGACCCAGTGGACCAACTTGCATCAATCTTGGCAAGGTGCATCCTCGACGACAAGCTCCTGAAGCGCTGGTTGTGCTTCCAAGTAGTAGGACTCCATAAAAGGCCGAACTAGAGAGACACTGATACTCCGGAGAGTGGGCGAGACGATCTGGACGCTGCTGAAGCCGTGGATCCTGCTAAGCTCAAGGGCCTCAAGCACAATGCAGCCGGCGAGCAGCCGGTGGAGGGCCTCCTCCGAGATGCAGACATCATAGAGCTTGAGCCGCTTCAGCACGGGGAAGGCGGCATTAATGTGGGGGCAGATCGCAGCCGCCGATGCTGGCGGCGCGCAGCCTGGGAGCGAAGCGGAGCGCGGATGGCGGCAGGGGCAGCGGGCGCAGCGGCAGCAGGCCCGGCGGATTGCCGTTGCCGTAGAACTGGAGCTCCTCGAGGCCATCGAGGACGGGGGATCGGAACCAGCCGTCGAATTTGGCGTAGCGGTTGCGGCCGAGGCGTATGGTTTCGAGGGTGAGGCGGCGGATGGGGCCGCGGTGCGCGGCGAGGATCTCGGAGACGGCGGTGGTGCGGTTGCGCTCTTGCCCGGCGAGGTCGTCGTCGACGGCGAGGTCGAGCGGGGTGGACCGCCAGGTGTCGCGCCACCGGGAGGAGAGAATGGCTGTCCGCGCGGCGCCCTTGGTGCTGGGGAGGCGGGAGAGCATGACGCCCCGGAGATCGACGGGGAGCTCGCTGATGAGGTCGAGGCCCGCATCCTCGCTGCCATCCATGCTCGCCGGCGGCTCTTGAGGTTCCGGCTCGTCCCGCCTCCGCTTCTCGGATGCAGAAGCCGCCCCCGTCCCCGTCGCCGGAGGCTCTTCCCGCCTCCGCTTGTCGGATGCGACCGCCGCCGCATCGTCCATGGCCGTCGCCGGAAAAGAAATAGCAAAAGATTTGTGTTGACTGTTGACTGGTAGCAGTAGCCTCGAGCTAAACTCACTGTGGTCTCTTGACTTTTTTTTTCATAGTATACCTGTCTCGTTCATATCATAAAAAACAAAGTACAAGTCACGTAAAGAGGCAAAACTGAAAAGATAGCAAAATATTTCTGAGCTTGACACCAACGCATGTCACCTGTCTCCGGCACCACCATAGCAGCCACCTAAGAAAAGAATGATGAATCACCTCCTCACCCGAGCTCGACGCGGCTCCATCACGGATATGCAGCTTTGCGGACCTCCAAGGTGACTCATCAAAAGTGAAGCCCTTGCCGCTGAACAAATCAGACCGAGGCAACACCCCAGACATAACATCAAACTCCGGATCTGGCACCCCACCACGACTACTGGTCTCTTGACTTGGTGAGCAGCAACTCCCGTTCACACCCACTAGTATGTACACAAGTGGCTTTATGTACATACTTGTAGAAGTTTACGATGAATTCAACTCCGTTGACGGCCCTAGTGAACTCTCTGGTTCCATGTAGTACGAATTAAAAGAAGCACTTATACCTCATATACAAGATTTTTGTTGTTGCATCAGTCACATTTGTTCTGAACCACTAGATCGTCATCCAACTGTTGTTAGATAAAACGAGAATAAAATGAAACACGAGAGCACACAGATTTTTACGTCGAAACCCTTGCAAGAAAAAATCACGGACGCACGAAGGCGCAATCACTATGATGGAGGAGTATTACAAGCACGAGACGACAGACCGTCTTTAGATGCGACTACATGAGGTATATATGAGGGCAATACATAAGAGTCCTTGGAGGACAAGTAAACGAGTTGTACTCGTACGCGTCGGTACCAACTCAAAGGTCCACACTGTTTGTACTATGTCTAGTCCAATGCGGTAGAATTTGGATCACAATTTAACAATCTCCATCTTGAGCCAAATTCCCTCCAGTAGTCGAAAAAGTAAATAACTCCATTCAAATCAGCATAAACACCTTGTGCGTCAAAGTTCATAGGACTAAAGAGAAATACCAACTACGCCTGAGCAAAATTCAAACTTATTGGTAGGAACTGACTTTGTTATCATATCAGCAGGATTATCATGAGTACTTATCTTGCATACTTTCAAATCGCCTTTAGCGATAACATCTCGAATATAGTGAAATCTGACATCAATGTGCTTTGTTCTCTCATGATACATTGGATTCTTTGTAAGACATATGGCACTTTGACTGTCAGAAAATATGGTAGGGCAAGATGAATCTCCACAAAGCTCAGTGTACAAACCTCTCAACCAGATAGCTTCTTTGCATGCCTCAGAAATAGCCATATATTCAGCATCAGTAGTGGAACAAGCCACAATAGACTGCAAAGTTGCTTTCCAACTCACAACACAACCACCAATGGGTGAAAACATAACCTGTGAGTGATCTTCTCTTATCCAAATCACCAGCAAAATCAGAATAAAAAACCAACAAGTCCATTTCCAGTCTTCGCAGATTATAAATAAGCATTAGAAGTAACTCGCAGGTATCTGAAAATCCACTAAACTGCTTTCCAATGCTCTTTTCCAGGATTAGCCATGTATCTACTGACAACACTCAATGCATATGATAAATCCGGACGAAAACAAACCATGGCATACATAAGTGAACCAACTGCACTCGAATAAGGAACTCTAAAAATGTACTCAATATTTGCATCTGACTTAGGACATAAAGCTGATGATAATTTGAAGTGTGCAGCCTAATGGAGTACTTACTGGCTTGGCATTATGCATATTAAAATGACAAAGAACTTTATCAATATATCCCTTCTGACTTAGATACACTTTTCCAGACGGTCTATCCCTGGATATTTCCATGCCAAGTATTTTCATTGTTGGACCCAAATCCTTCATCTCAAATTCATTACTCAATTGCTTCTTTAGTTCATTAATCTCTGACATACTCTTTGAGCAATTAGCATATCATCAACATAAAGGAGCAAATAAATAGCCGAACCACCGACAGTTTTCAAATAAACACAACTATCATAATTAGACCTTTTGAAACCTTGAGAGAGCATAAAGGTGTCAAATCTCTTATACCACTGTCTAGGGGATTGCTTCAAGCCATCAAGAGATTTCTTTAACTTACAGACAAGCTTTTATTTTCCTGGAATAACAAAACCTTCAGGTTATTCCATATAAATATCCTCTTCTAATTCTCCATGTAAAAATGCAGTTTTAACATATAATTGTTTAAGTTCAAAATCATGCATGGCAACAATACTGAGTAAAGTACGAATAGAGCTACGCTTCACAACAGGAGAAAATACTTCATTATAGTCAATACCTCGAATCTAGCTATAACCTTTAGCAACTAACCTTGCTTTATATTTTGTCTCATCATTAGGAGAAACACCTTATTTCCTCTTGAAAATCCACTTGCAACGAGTAGGTTTCTTCTCTCTAGATAATTTTACTAAATCCCAAGCGCCATTCTTTTCAAGTGATTCCATCTCATCATGCATAGCGGCCATCCAATTATTACTATCACCAGAAATAATAGCCTCGGAATATGAAGAAGGCCCATCATTACCTTCAATTTCTTTTGCAATAGATAATGCAAAAGAAACGATATTGCACTCTTCAATTAACCTGTCAGGTTTATTAATACCACATCTAACTTGCAATAATTTTAAATTGCTTAGAATAGAATTCCATACAATTATCAGTGCGAAGTATCTTTACCTTCTTTTTAGTCTGCCTTTCAATCATAATCTTCCACTCCTTACATGCTGAGAATGCTTCGTATTTATGCTTCAAGAAATAAGGCCAAACTTTTCTCGAATAATCATCAATAATAGTCAGCATGTAACTAGCACGACCTAGTGACTTTCCGCGAGATGGTCCCCATAAATCAGAATGAACATAATCAAGAATACCTTCAGTTTGTATGAACCGAGGTGTTGAACTTCACCCTCTTGTGCTTGCCGAAGATACAATGCTCACAAAATTTCAATTTGTCAGTTTCATATCCCTCAAGAAGACCTCTCTTATTTAACTCTTCTAAACCAAGTTCACTCATATGTCCAAGAAGCTATGCCAAAGGTTAGCAACATCACAATCAGAATTCTTTGAAATAACTGAAGTAGCGTTACCTGAAACGGTAGAACCTCGAAGGTAATAAAGACCATTGGTCGAACTTAAATCACCTTTCATCACAATAAAAGAACCTTTGGTGACCTTCCAAACACTATCTCCACCTGAATACTTGTACCCCTTTACATCAAGGGCACTAACAGAAATAAGATTTCTCTTCATCTTCGGAATATATCGAACATCTGTCAAAGTTCTGATTGTGCCATCATGTCGCTTGAAGCTACTCGGTATTTTCCCAAAGAGGAAGGGATGATGCAGCACAGCGGCGGTAGGTATTTCCCTTAGATATGAAACCAAGGTTATCGAACCAGTAGGAGAACCAAGCAACACAACATAAACATCCCCTGCACACAAATAACAACACCTCGAACCCCGACGTGTTAAAGGGGTTGTCAATCCCTTTCGGGTAATGGCGTCAGAAACGGTGCGTGGACGGGATAAAATTGTAATAGATTGAATAAATAGATCACAAATAAAATAAAGTGCAGCAAAGTATTTTTGTATTTTTGGTTTAATTTTTTTTAGAAAAGGAGGATGACCCCCGGCCCCTACATCTGGGAGATGCATGCGGCCACTTTATTGATTATTCTCGAGGACCTTACAAAGTATTACAACAATATGCCTGAATCCGCCATCTTAGCAACATATGCCACTACTCCTATCCATATGATGAAGGGATGCTAGCTGGGCCAAATACCCAGACCACTCACCTAAACCTATCATCAAAAGCCGGAAGCCTCAGCCGAGCCACATACCGGGTCTGGGGCACAAACCGGTCTGACGCACTCACATGTGTCATCGCCGCCATCTTCCACAGGTCCGTCTTCAAAGCAGATATTGAGGCTTCTACCTTGTCGGGCCACTCAGCCATCGACGCCACCATGACGCCAGACAGCCACCTCCTCCTGCGCGAGTCCATCTACACGCATCAGGCGCCGAGTCTCCGCTGCGCCACGCCACCGAGATCCGCCGTCTTTGATGCGGAGGAGGAAACACCGCTTCACCTCTGGGCGCATCGCCGGCCACCTGCCGCGATGTCGTGCAAGTCCAGCTCCGGGAAAGCACGCAGGGAATCATGATCTTCAAGACGACGCCCTCAGGAGGGGAAGCGACGTATCATGCCATCGTCTGGTCCTGCACCGAAGAAAGTGACCCGAGAACGGAGGAGGTCGGAGAGCTCCACAACGCCCCCAGGAGGAGAGCGACATCCGCAGACACCGCGCCGTCGGCTTTCGCCCAGAGCAACCCTACCTCCGCACCCTCACGCTGCCCGACGAGGACGGGGGAACCCCAGCGCCGCCAGCATGCGAACCCACTGGCCCAAGCACCTCTTGCGCGGCGGTGGCGCCATCACCACGCATGACCACCAACCTCACCGCCGGCCGAAGCTTACGGGCTAGATCGGCCGAGCCCGCCACGGCCAGATCTGAAACCTCGGGACGCCGTCGCGTCGAGGCAGCCACGAGCAACCGACAACCCATCACCTGCGAGAGGACGAGGACGCCGCGCCGGGCAGCCGCCACGTGGGCCGGAGACGCCGAGGGGGTCGGGGGAATCTGGTTTAATAGATCTGAAAATAAATGCAAGGAAACATAGATCGCAAAGCAAATATATGAGAAAGAAGACCCAGGGGCCGTAGGTTTCACTAGTGGTTTCTCTCGAGAAAAATAGCAAACGGTGGGTAAACAAATTACTATTGGGCAATTGATAGAACTTCAAATAATCATGGCGATATCCAGGCAATGATCATTATATAGGCATCACGTCCAATATTAGTAGACTGACTCCTGCCTGCATCTACTACTATTACTCCACACATCGACCGCTATCCAGCATGCATCTAGTGTATTAAGTTCATGGAAAAACGGAGTAATGCAATAAGAACGATGACATGATGTAGACAAGATCCGTTTATCTATTGCGTAGATATAGATCTCATCGTTTTATCCTTAGTAGCAACGATACATACGTGTCGGTTCCCTTTCTGTCACTGGGATCAAGCACCGTAAGATCGAACCCACTACGAAGCACCTCCTCCCATTGCAAGATAAATAGATCAAGTTGGCCAAACAAAACCCAAATATCGGAGAAGAAATACGAGGCTATAAGAGATCATGCATATAAGAGATCAAAGAAACTCAAATAACTTTCATGTATATGAAAAGATATAACTAATCATAAACTCGAAGTTCATCAGATCCCAACAAACACACCGCAAAAGATTTACATCATATGGATCTCCAAGAGACCATTGTACTGAGAATTCAGCGAGAGAGAGAGAAAGCCATCTAGCTACCAGCTACGGACCTGAAGGTCTACAAAGAACTACTCACGCATCATCGGAGAGGCACCAATGGAGGTGGTGAACCCCAGCCGAGATGGTGTCTAGATTGGATCTGGTGGTTCTGGACTCTGCGGCGGCTGGATGAATATTTCGTCGACTCCCCTAGGGTTTCTGGAATATTGGGGTATTTATAGAGCAAAGAGGCGGTCCGGGGGGCACCCGAGGTGGGCACAACCCACCAGGGCGCGCCTAGGCCTCTTGGCGCGCCCTGGTGGGTTGCGCCTCCCTCGGGGTACCCCCCAGGCGCAGCCAGGGCCCGTTGTGTTCCTTCTGGCCCATAAAAATTCTCCGTGGAGTTTCGTGGCATTTGGACTCAATATGTTATTGATTTTCTGCGATGGAAAAAACATGGAAAAAATAGCAACTGACACTATGTCAATAGGTTAGTACCAAAAAATGATATAAAATAACTATAAAATGATTATAAAACATCCAAGATTGATAATATAACAGCATGGAACAATAAAAAATTATAGATACGTTGGAGACGTATCATGCCGCCAAACATCTTGATTCAAACAGAACTTATGCCTTCAATCTTGCAAGGTGAACTATATGACCCAAAACTGAACCAACAGCAGTAGTAGAATCAAATGTAGTAAACCAATCACTATGCGGGCACATATGAAAAGTGTATGCGGTGTCAAGTACTCACTCATCATTGGTCTCAGCGCATCCAGCAATAACGACAAGAGCATCGTCGGAAATATCATCATGAGCAATATTAGCAGAATTTTCACCTTGTTTGTTACATTTCATGTTTTCTTTATTCTGCACTTGAAACACTCTGAGATGTCATGCCCGTCTCTCTTGCAATATCTACAATATTTCTTGTCTCTGGATTGCGACCGACCCCTGTAGCCGTTTTTACTTTTGCCTCTGTTTCCATTATGTGAGTTCTTCTCCTTTGTTCTGCCATGAACAGATAATCCCTCGACTTGTGATGAACTTGAACCATCATGAGGCACCATTAGTTTCATCTTCTCCTTAGAGTTTAAAGCTTTATAAACTTCATTAAGTGTGAGAGTATCACGACTGTATAATATGGTGTCTCTAAAATTGGTATAAGAACTTGGCAGTGAACAAAGTAACATTAAAGCAGTATCTTCCTCTTCATACTTAACATCCATTGCAGCTAGATTGGATATGATCTCTTTAAGTTCTGAAATATGATTCAAAACATTACCTCCCTCGGGCAACCCGTGCAGGAATAATTTTTGCTTCAGATGCATCTTGCTGGTGAGAACTTTTGTCGTGCAAATCCCTTCCAGCTTTAACCATAGAGCGGCAGCAGTTTTCTCGCTCAAAACTTCCTTTAAAATACTATTAGGAAAAGTTAGTTGAATTTGTGACAAAGCCTTATGATCGCTTCTTTTCTCCTCGTCAGTCCAATCCTGAATCCTTTGCTTCCCAAAACTATCCAGTGCTTCATCATAGTCGGTCTGTGCCAACAACGCGCGCATCTTGACTTGCCATAGAGTAAACCTTGTGTCACGGTCCAGTAGCGGAAGATTGTACTTCATGGAAGCCATGAGTAGATAAATCTGTGCACAAAGTAGTACAAGCCAGTAGAAAAAATCTGGACAGAATTAATTAATGCGGAGCAAAGAACTGAAAAAGATAGCACGTGGTAGCTCTTCGTGTGGATGTAGCAATCAGATGAGAAAAATAAATCTGATCTACTAGTACTCAATAGCACTAGACTTCACGTGAGCAAGTAGTAGTAGCAGCTTCGGTAGAATTGACACAAAGCAGGAAAAACAAACCGATCTCTTCGGGCGGACGTGCAGAAGTAGTACTGAGGTTGGCTGCCTCCAACTCATACTACTAGTACTATCGATGTTTGCCTTGGATTGATGGAGCTGTAGCGGAAAATCAATCTCGAACATGTCCGGACAGCTGATGATCTGATCCGTCTCGGCTGCAGCAGAAAATCGATCCGCCTTGGATCGACGGATCGCTTGGACGTGCGGCGGCACACACGCTGCAACCGTAATCTCTCGCTTCAGTCTCGTATCTGCGAACTTGGCTCTGATACCACTTGTTAGATAAAACGAGACACGAGAGCACATAGATTTTTACGTGGAAACCCTTACGGGAAAAAACCACGGATGCATGAAGACGCAATCACTATGATAGAGGGGTATTACAAGCACGAGACGACAAACCATCTTTAGGTGCGACTACATGGGGGTATATATGAGGGCAATACATAAGAGTTCTTGGAGGACAAGTAAACGAGTTGTACTCGTACGCGTTGGTACCAACTAAAAGGCTCACACTGTTTGTACTACGTCTAGTCCAATACGGTAGAATTTGGATCACAATTTAACGCCAATAGGCCAAAACAGATTGGAGCTAGCTATGGTTCACTTCCCCCTTTACTTTATCACCGTGTAGCCTAAGTCTCTCCATCTATACCTGGCCATGGGATACCTGGCCCGGCCAGCCCGACCCGACCCGATCTTGCCTACGGGTTGGGCCTAAGCCTGAGATCTAGCCCGGCAACCGGGCGGGGCCGGGCTTGGGTTTGCGATTTAGGGAAGAGGCCCGGCTGGCTTTTTCTATGGGCTGGGATTGGGCCTAAGATCTAGGCTCTACGACCGAGCCGGGCTGGGTCCGTGCCTAGGTTTTCTGCTACAGGATTTGTTAGGCCCGGCCTGACCCGACATATGGCCAGGTATATCTCTATCTCTATGCATGCAGGTGTTGGAAATATGCCCTAGAGGCAATAATAAAATGATTATTATTATATTTCCTTGTTCATGATAATTGTCTATTGTTCATGCTATAATTGTGTTATCCGGAAATTGTAATACATGTGTGAATACAAAGACCATAACATGTCCCTAGTAAGCCTCTAGTTGACTAGCTCGTTGATCGATAGATGGTTACTGTTCCCTGACCATGGACATTGGATGTCAATGATAACGGGATCACATCATTAGGAGAATGATGTGATGGACAAGACCCAATCATAAGCATAACACTAGATCGTGTAGTTCGTTTGCTAAAGCTTTTCTAATGTCAAGTATCATTACCTTAGACCATGAGATCGTGCAACTCCCGGATACCGTAGGAATGCTTTGGGTGTACCAAACGTCACAACGTAACTGGGTGGCTATAAAGGTGCACTACAGGTATCTCCGAAAGTGTCTGTTGGGTTGGCTCGGATCGAGACTGGGATTTGTCACTCCGTATGACGGAGAGGTATCTCTGGGCCCACTCGGTATTGCATCATCATAATGAGCTCAATGTGACTAAGTAGTTAGTCACGGGATCATGCATTACGGAACGAGTAAAGTGACTTGCCGGTAACGAGATTGAACGAGGTATTGGGATACCGACGATCGAATCTCGGGCAAGTAAAGTACCGATTGACAAAGGGAATTGTATACGGGATTACTTGAATCCTCGACATCGTGGTTCATCCGATGAGATCATCGAGGAGCATGTGGGAGCTGTTGGGGATCGTAGTAGAATTTAAATTTTTTTCTACGCATCACCAAGATCCATCTATGGAGTATACTAGCAACGAGGGGAAAGGAGTGCATCTACATACCCTTGTAGATCGCGAGCGGAAGCGTTCCAATGAACGGGGTTGATGGAGTCGTACTCGCCGTGATCCAAATCACCGATGACCGAGTGCCGAACGGACGGCACCTCCGCGTTCAACACACGTACGAAGCAGCGACGTCTCCTCCTTCTTGATCCAGCAAGGGGGAAGGAGAGGTTGATGGAGATCCAGCAGCACGACGGCGTGGTGGTGGAAGTAGAGGGGATCTCGGCAGGGCTTCGCCAAGTTTCTGCGAGAGGGAGAGGTGTTGCAGGGGGAGAGGGAGGCGCCAGGGGCTGTCATGTTGCTGCCCTCCCTCCCCCCACTATATATAGGCCCCCTGGGGGGGCGCCGGCCCTGGAGCCCATCTACAAAGGGGGGGCGGCGGCCAGGGGGGAAACTTACCCCCCAAGTCAGGTGGGGCGCCCCCACCCCTAGGGTTTCCAACCCTAGGCGCAGGGGGAGGCACATGGGGGACGCCCCAGCCCACTAGGGGCTGGTTCCCTTCCCACTTCAGCCCATGGGGCCCTCCGGGATAGGTGGCCCCACCCGGTGGACCCCTGGGACCCTTCCGGTGGTCCCGGTACAATACCGGTGACCCCCGAAACTTTCCCGGTGGCCGAAACTTGACTTCCTATATATAATTCTTCACGTCCGGACCATTCCGGAACTCCTCGTGACGTCCGGGATCTCATCCGGGACTCCGAACAACTTTCGGGTTTCCGCATACTAATATCTCTACAACCCTAGCGTCACCGAACCTTAAGTGTGTAGACCCTACGGGTTCGGGAGACATGCAGACATGACCGAGACGCCTCTCCGGTCAATAACCAACAGCGGGATCTGGATATCCATGTTGGCTCCCACATGTTCCATGATGATCTCATCGGATGAACCACGATGTCGAGGATTCAATCAATCCCGTATACAATTCCCTTTGTCAATCGGTACGTTACTTGCCCGAGATTCGATCGTCGGTATCCCAATACCTTGTTCAATCTCGTTACCGGCAAGTCACTTTACTCGTACCGTAATGCATGATCCCGTGGCTAACTCCTTAGTCACATTGAGCTCATTATGATGATGCATTACCAAGTGGGCCCAGAGATACCTCTCCGTCATACGGAGTGACAAATCCCAGTCTCGATCCGTGCCAACCCAACAGACACTTTCGGAGATACCCGTAGTGCACCTTTATAGTCACCCAGTTACGTTGTGACGTTTGGTACACCCAAAGCACTCGTACGGTATCCGGGAGTTGCACGATCTCATGGTCTAAGGAAATGATACTTGACATTGGAAAAGCTCTAGCAAACGAACTACATGATCTTTTGTGCTATGCTTAGGATTGGGTCTTGTCCATCACATCATTCTCCTAATGATGTGATCCCGTTATCAACGACATCCAATGTCCATGGTCAGGAAACCATAACCATCTATTGATCAACGAGCTAGTCAACTAGAGGCTTACTAGGGACATGGTGTTGTCTATGTATCCACACATGTATCTGAGTTTCCTATCAATACAATTCTAGCATGGATAATAAACGATTATCACGAACAAGGAAATAATAATAACCAATTTATTATTTCCTCTAGGGCATATTTCCAACAGTCTCCCACTTGCACTAGAGTCAATAATCTAGTTCACATCACCATGTGATTAACACTCACAGGTCACATCACCATGTGACCAACATCCAAAGAGTTTACTAGAGTCAACAATCTAGTTCACATCATTATGTGATTAACACTCAATGAGTTCTGGTTTGATCATGTTATGCTTGTGAGAGAGGTTATTAGTCAACGGGTCTGAACCTTTCAGATCCGTGTGTGCTTTACGAATATCTATGTCATCTTGTGGATGCTACCACGCGCTACTTGGAGCCATATCAAATAACTGCTCTACTATACGAATCCGGTTTACTACTTAGAGTCATCCGGATTAGTGTCAAAGTTCGCATCGACGTAACCCTTTACGACGAACTCCTTATCACCTCCATAATCGAGAAAATACCTTAGTCTACTAGATACTAAGGATAAGTTCGACCGCTGTCATGTGATCCATTCCCGGATCACTATTATACCCCTTGACCAACTCATGGCAAGGCACACTTCATGTGCGGTACACAGCATAGCATACTGTAGAGCCTACGTCTAAAGCATAGGGGACGACCTTCGTCCTTTCTCTCTCTTCTGCTGTGGTCAGGTCTAGAGTCTTACTCAATACTCACACCTTGTAACACAGCCAAGAACTACTTCTTTGCTGATCTATTTTGAACTCTTTCAAAATCATGTCAAGGTGTGCGTTCTTTGAAAGAATCATCAGACGTCTTGATCTATCTCTATAGATCTTGATGCCCAATCTGTAAGCAGCTTTATCCAGGTCTTCCTTTGAAAAACTCCTTTCAAACAACCCTTTATGCTTTCCAGAAATTTTACATCATTTCGGATCAACAATATGTCATTCACATATACTTATCAGAAATGTTGTAGCGCTCCCACTCACTTTATTGTAAATACAAGTTTCTAACAAACTTTGTATAAACCCAAAAACTTTGATCACTCCATCAAAGCGTATATTCTGACTCCGAGATGCTTGCTCTAGTCCATGGAAGGATCGCTGGAGCTAGCATACCTTTTAGCATCCTTAGGATCGACAAAACCTTTCTGATTGTATCACATACAACCTTTCCTTACGAAAACTGGTAAGGAAACTTGTTTTGACATCCATCTGCCAGATTTCATAAATGCAGCTAATGCTAACATGATTCCGACGGACTTAAGCATCGCTACGGATGAGAAAATCTCATCGTAGTCAACTCCTTGAACTTGTGAAAATACTCTTTGCCACAAGTCGAGCTTCATAGACGGTAACATTACCGTCCACGTCCGTCTTCTTCTTAAAGATCCATTTATCTCAATGGCTTGCCGATCATCGGGCAAGTTCACCAAAGTCCATGCTTTGTTCTGATACATGGATTCTATCTCGGATTTCATGGCCTCGAGCCATTCGTCGGAATCCGGGCCCACCATCGCTTCTCCACAGCTCATAGGTTCATCGTTGTCCAACAACATGACTTCCAAGACAGGATTACGCATTACTCTGAAGTAGTACGCATCCTCGTCGTCCTACGAGGTTTGGTAGTGACTTGATCCGAAGTTTCATGATCACTATCATAAGCTTCCACTTCAATTGGTGTAGGTGCCACAGGAACAACTTCTTGTGCCCTGCTACACACCAGTTGAAGTTATGGTTCAATAACCTCATCAAGTCTCCACCATCCTCCCACTTAATTCTTTCGAGAGAAACTTTTCCTCGAGAAAGGACTCGTTTCTAGAAGCAATTACTTTTGATTCCAGATCTGAAATAGGAGGTATACCCAACTGTTTTGGGTTTTCTATGAAGATGCATTTATCCGCTTTGGGTTCAAGCTTATCAGCTTGAAACTTTTTCACATAAGCATCGCAGCCCCAAACTTTTAAGAAACGACTACTTAGGTTTCTCTAAACGGTGTCGTCTCAACGGAATTGCGTGGTGCCCCCTTTTAAAGTGAATGCGGTTGTCTCTAATGCCTAAACCATAAACGATAGTGGTAATTCCATAAGAGACATCATGGTATGCACCATATCCAATAGGGTGCAGTTATGATGTTCGGACACACCATCACACTGTGGTGTTCCAGGCGGTATTAATTGTGAAACACTTTCCACAATGTCTCAACTGTGTGCCAAACTCGTAACTCAGATATCTCTATGATCATATCATAGACATTTTATCCTCTTGTCACGACGATCTTCAACTTCACTCTGAAATTACTTGAACCTTTCAATAATTCAGACTTGTTTTTCATCAAGTAAATATTCTCAGCATCTACTCAAATCATCTGTGAAGTAAGAACATATCGATATCCACTGCGTGCCTCAGCACTCATTGGACTGCACACATCAAATGTATTACTTCCAACAAGTTGCTCTCTTGTTCCATCTTACTGAAAACGAGGTCTTTCAGTCATCTTGCCCATGTGGTATGATTTGCATGTTTCAAGTGATTCAAAATCAGGTGAGTCCAAACGATCCATCTGCATGGAGTTTCTTCATGCATATATACCAATAGACATGGTTCGCATGTCTCAATCTTTTCAAAAACGAGTGAGTCCAAAGATCCATCTACATGGAGCTTCTTCATGCGTTCTATACCAATATGACTCAAATGGCAGTGCCACAAGTATGTGGTACTATCATTACTATTTTATATCTTTTGGCATGAACATGTGTATCACTGCGATCGAGATTCATTTTAGGTGCAAGACCATTGAAGGTATTATTCAAATAAACAGAGTAACCATTATTCTCCTTAAGTGAATAACCGTATTGCGATAAACATAATGCAATCATGTTTATGCTCAACACCAAATAACAATTATTTAGGTTTAACACCAATCTCGATGGTAGAGGGAGCATGCGATGCTTGATCACATCAACCTTGGAAACACTTCCAACACATATCGTCATCTCAGCTTTAGCTAGTCTCCGTTTATTCCGCAGCTTTTATTTCGAGTTACTAACACTTAGCAACCGAACCGGTATCTAATACCCTGGTGCTGCTCGGAGTACTAGTAAAGTACACATTCATATAATGTATATCCAATATACTTCTGTCGACCTTGCCTGCCTTCTCATCTACCAAGTATCTAGGGTGGTTCTGCTTCAGTGACCGTTCCCCTCATTACAGAAGCACTTAGTCTCGGGTTTGGGTTCAACCTTGGGATTTTCCACTAGAGCAGCAAATGATTTGCTGTTTCATGAAGTATCCCTTTTGCCCTTGTCCTTCTAGAAACTAGTGGTTTTACTAACCATCAACAATTGATGCTCCTTCTTGATTTCTACTTTTGCGGTGTCAAACATCGCGAGTTGCTCAAGGATCATCATCTATCCCTGATATGTTATAGTTCATCACGAAGCTCTAATAGCTTGGTGGTAGTGACTATGGAGAACCATCACTATCTCATCTGGAAGATTAACTCCCACTCGATTCAAGCGATTGTGGCACTCAGACAATCTGAGCACATGCTCAACGATTGAGCTTTTCTCCCTTAGTCTGCAGGCTTAAGAAACTTGTCAGAGGTCTCATACCTCTTGACGTGGGCACTAGTCTGAAATCCCAATTTCAGTCTTTGGAACATCTCATATGTTCTGCGACGTTTCAAAAAAACCGTCTTTGGTGCCACAATTCTAAACTGTTAGCATTACGCACTGAACTATCACGTAGTCAACAAAACGTGTATGTCAGATGTTCCGCAACATCTACAGACGACGCTGAGGTTCAGCACACCGAGCGGTGCATTAAGGACATAAGCCTTTTGTGCAGCAATGAGGACAATCCTCAGTTTACGGACCCAGTCCGCATAATTGCTACTATCAACTTTCAACTAAATTTTCTCTAGGAACATATCTTAACCAGTAGAACTAAAGCGCAAGCTATGACATAATTTGCAAAGACCTTTTGACTATGTTCATGATAATTAAGTTCATCTGATTAATGAACTCCCACTCAGATAGACATCCCTCTAGTTATCTAAGTGATACATGATCCGAGTCAAACTAGGCCGTGTCCGATCATCACGTGAGACGGACTAGTCATCATCAGTGAACATCTCCATGTTGATCGTATCTACTATACGACTCATGTTCGACCTTTCGGTCTCTTGTGTTCCGAGGCCATGTCTGTACATGCTAGGCTCGTCAAGTCAACCTAAGTGTTTCGCATGTGTTCCGAGGCCATGTCTGTACATGCTAGGCTCGTCAACACCCGTTGTATTCGAACGTTAGAATCTATCACACCCGATCATCACGTGGTGCTTCGAAACAACGAACCTTCGCAATGGTGCACAGTTAGGGGGAACACGTCTCTTGAAATTTTAGTGAGGGATCATCTTATTTATGCTACCGTCGTTCTAAGCAAATAAGATGTAAACATGATAAACATCACATGCAAATCATAAAGTGACGTGATATGACCAATATCATCCTGCGCCTTTGATCTCCATCTTCGAGGCGCGGCATGATCACCTTCGTCACCGGCATGACACCATGATCTCCATCATCATGATCTCCATCATTGTGTCTTCATGAAGTTGTCTCGCCAACTATTACTTCTACTACTATGGCTAACGGTTAGCAATAAAGTAAAGTAATTACATGGCGTTTTCATTGACACGCAGGTCATACAATAAATTAAGACAACTCCTATGGCTCCTGCCGGTTGTCATACTCATCGACATGCAAGTCGTGATTCCTATTACAAGAACATGATCAATCTCATACATCACATATATCATTCATCACATCCTTTTGGCCATATCACATCACATAGCATACCCTGCAAAAACAAGTTAGACGTCCTCTAATTGTTGTTGCATGTTTTACGTGGCTGCTATGGGATTCTAGCAAGAACGTTTCTTACCTACGCAAAAGCCACAACGTGATATGCCAATTTCTATTTACCCTTCATAAGGACCCTTTTCATCGAATCCGATCCGACTAAAGTGGGAGAGACAGACACCCGCTAGCCACCTTATGCAACTAGTGCATGTCAGTCGGTGGAACCTGGCTCACGTAAGAGTACGTGTAAGGTCGGTCCGGGCCGCTTCATCCCACGATGCCGCCGAATCAAGATAAGACTAGTAACGGCAAGAAGAATTGGCAACATCTACGCCCACAACTGCTTTGTGTTCTACTCGTGCATAGTAACTACGCATAGGCCTGGCTCATGATGCCACTGTTGGGGATCGTAGTAGAATTTAAAATTTTTTCTACGCATCACCAAGATCCATCTATGGAGTATACTAGCAACGAGGGGAAAGGAGTGCATCTACATACCCTTGTAGATCGCGAGCGGAAGCGTTCCAATGAACGGGGTTGATGGAGTCGTACTCGCCGTGATCCAAATCACCGATGACCGAGTGCCGAACGGACGACACCTCCGCGTTCAACACACGTACGGAGCAGCGACGTCTCCTCCTTCTTGATCCAGCAAGGGGGAAGGAGAGGTTGATGGAGATCCAGCAGCACGACGGCGTGGTGGTGGAAGTAGCGGGGATCTCGGCAGGGCTTCGCCAAGCTTCTGCGAGAGGGAGAGGTGTTGCAGGGGGAGAGGGAGGCGCCAGCGGCTGTCATGTTGCTGCCCTCCCTTCCCCCCACTATATATAGGCCCCCTGGGGGGGGGCGCCGGCCCTGGATCCCATCTACAAAGGGGCGGCGGCGGCCAGGGGGAAACTTACCCCCCAAGTCAGGTGGGGCACCCCCCACCCCTAGGGTTTCCAACCCTAGGCGCAGGGGGAGGCCCATGGGGGGTGCCCCAGCCCACTAGGGGCTGGTTCCCTTCCCACTTCAGCCCATGGGGCCCTCCGGGATAGGTGGACCCACCCGGTGGACCCCCGGGACCCTTCCGGTGGTCCCGGTACAATATCGGTGACCCCCGAAACTTTCCCGGTGGCCGAAACTTGACTTCCTATATATAATTCTTCACCTCCGGACCATTCCGGAACTCCTCGTGACGTCCGGGATCTCATCCGGGACTCCGAACAACTTTCGGGTTTCCGCATACTAATATCTCTATAACCCTAGCGTCACTGAACCTTAAGTGTGTAGACCCTACGGGTTCGGGAGACATGCAGACATGACCGAGACGCCTCTCCGGTCAATAAACAACATCGGGATCTGGATACTCATGTTGGCTCCCACATGTTCCACGATGATCTCATCGGATGAACAACGATGTCGAGGATTCAATCAATCCCGTATACAATCCCCTTTGTCAATCGGTACGTTACTTGCCCGAGATTCGATCGTCGGTATCCCAATACCTTGTTCAATCTCGTTACTGGCAAGTCACTTTACTCGTACCATAATGCATGATCCCGTGGCTAACTCCTTAGTCACATTGAGCTCATTATGATGATGCATTACCGAGTGGGCCCAGAGATACCTCTCCGTCATACGGAGTGACAAATCCCAGTCTCGATCCGTGCCAACCCAACAGACACTTTCGGAGATACCCGTAGTGCACCTTTATAGTCACCCAGTTACGTTGTGACGTTTGGTACACCCAAAGCACTCGTACGGTATCCGGGAGTTGCACGATCTCATGGTCTAAGGAAATGATACTTGACATTGGAAAAGCTCTAGCAAACGAACTACACGATCTTTTGTGCTATGCTTAGGATTGGGTCTTGTCCATCATATCATTCTCCTAATGATGTGATCCCGTTATCAACGACATCCAATGTTCATGGTCAGGAAACCGTAACCATCTATTGATCAACGAGCTAGTCAACTAGAGGCTTACTAGGGACATGGTGTTGTCTATGTATCCACACATGTATCTGAGTTTCCTATCAATACAATTCTAGCATGGATAATAAACGATTATCACGAACAAGGAAATATAATAATAACCAATTTATTATTGCCTCTAGGGCATATTTCCAACAGGAGCCAACATGGGTATCCAGATCCCGCTGTTGGTTATTGACCGGAGGGTCGTCTCGGTCATGTCTGCGTGTCTCCCGAACCCGTAGGGTCTACACACTTAAGGTTCGGTAACGCTAGGGTTGTAGAGATATTAGTATGCGGTAACCCGAAAGTTGTTCGGAGTCCCGGATGAGATCCCGGACATCACGAGGAGTTCCGGAATGGTCTGGAGGTAAAGATTTGTATATAGGAAGTCCAGTTTCGGCCACCGGGAAAGTTTCGGGTGTCACCGGTATTGTATCGGGACCACTGGAAGGGTCCCGGGGGTCCACCGGGTGGGGCGACCTATCCCGGAGGGCCCCATGGGCTGAAGTGGGAAGGGAACCAGCCCCTGGTGGGCTGGTGCGCCCCCCATGGGCCTTCCCCTGCGCCTAGGGTTGGAAACCCTGGGGGTGGGGGCGCCCCACCTGACTTGGGGGGCAAGTTTCCCCTTGGCCGCCGCCCCCCTTGAGATTGGATCTCTAGGGGCCGGCGCCCCCCAGGGCCCCTATATAAAGAGGGGGGAGGGAGGGCTGCGCACCCAAGCCCCTGGTGCCTCCCTCTTCCCCGTAACACCTCTCCCTCTCGCTGAGCTTGGCGAAGCCCTGCCGAGATCCCCGCTGCTTCCACCACCACGCCGTCGTGCTGCTGGATCTCCATCAACCTCTCCTCCCCCCTTGCTGGATCAAGAAGGAGGAGACGTTTCTCCCAACCGTACGTGTGTTGAACGCGGAGGTGCCGTCCGTTCGGCGCTTGGATCATCGGTGATTTGGATCACGACGAGTACGACTCCATCAACCCCGTTCTCTTGAACGCTTCCGCTCGCGATCTACAAGGGTATGTAGATGCACTCCTCCCCTCTCGTTGCTAGTAAGCTCCATAGATTGAACTTGGTGATGCGTAGAAAATTTTAATTTCTGCTACGATCCCCAATAGCAGGTGCCCAAGGAGAGAACGACTGAGAGCCTGACACTGACAGAGACTAAACTGATTCACTATTCGCCCCTCTTCTAGTGAAGCTTGGGTGTGCAAATGTGTGTATCAAAATTTAAATGACAACCATAGCCATTTCAAATTTTTCACATAGTTATAGAAAGCTGTTAGTTTCTTTTTTCTAGAATAGAAACGAGAGATGAAACTAGATGCGAAGCAACATCGAATTTGTCGGAATCGAAGAAGAAAGAAGTGTTCAACCTCGAGAAGCCAAGAATCAACAATGAAGATATATTATTAATCCAACTAGTGGGAGCAGTTAAGGAAGTTCGGTATCTTTTCAAGTGTCTAATTGTGGTTCTTGTTTTCTTTGGTTTCGTTCTCATAGCAAAGAATTGGTGAATTATGTACTCCAATGTATCAAAATGTCGTTCAATGAAATAAAGAAGCAATGAAATTTGTTTCGGTGCCCAAAAACTAAATGCAAATGAATATTTTTTTACTCCGTTATATTTAGGGGATCGACTCGGTCCGGCCAAAACTTAGTGAAGTAAAAAGACTCCACGAAAGGTTTACTCCACTGGATCCTCTTTTATTTTTAGGGGATCGGTTAGAGATGCCCTTACAAGGATACTTTGTGTATTTGGTTAACATTCGAACTGCTCTCACCCTCTCCTTCCATTTCTATAGTGGTCTTCTTTGGGCGTTCCACTCATTTGAAGATGTTTTAAATGCAACCTTCCATTTTTTTGAGTTCAAATAGGTAGGTAAACACAATCAGACATTTTGAGGTGGCACATTTTGGGAGTACTTAATTAGATGATGCTACGAACATGTAGGAAATAGCGTCAATCTGTTACGGCCCACCCTGGTACAACTACGGAGAGCCCATCAGGAAGCAAGGCCCAGGAACCAGGCAAGAGGGTGAGAAGGCCCAGCGAGTGCCACCCAGCCCACAAGTGGGTGACCTATCCCTACTTAGGGGTGCTAGCCACGGGAGGAAGGCAGGCAGAATCTATACGGCTTTGACGGCGGCGGCTATCTCTTTCCCTTTCCCCCAATTCCTCTTGGCCTAGAACCCTAGCTACTCCAGATTTGTGTAATTCAGAGGACTATCTTGTACTAGATTGAACAGGGACCATAACATTTGGTAATCAGAGCCTTCTCCCACCCACTCCACTGATCGATCGAACCTGGCGGGGCAATTTCCCTCGATCATCCAGACGAGACACAACAAGGCCAGTACTATGGAGGAGCACAGCAAGGCGCTGGCCAACCTGACGGCGGTGATCGCGGCGATGATTGTGAAGATCGACGACATCCATCCAGTCTTCCTCGAGTTCCAAGGGTGGAGGCCGACGATCGAGCGCTCGGTCGAAGATCTGCGCGCGCAGCTGCTGGACAAGGGCAAGGTGGCAGACTCATCCGTGCCGTTGCACGCTCCTCCGCCGTCGGGCCCTTTGCAAGCGTCGCTTCTTCCGCAGGCGCAGCCGCAGCACCAAGCGCCCCTGCTTCTCCAACCACCGCCGATCCGACTGGCGGACCAGCCGCCGATCCCAGGCCATGTGATGGACGCGTCCTTTCCTCGGGTGGGGGAGCCCCTACCAGCTCCTGGTGGCGACGGTCGTGGGCCCATTGGCCACAGTAGGACAACAACTCACCGGGGGCTGGCACCAGGGGAGCACACCTCGCGGGCGCCTCCGGTCACGGGTACGTACACTTCTTGGTTTCTACCGGGGAGAGTTCATTCTTTGGGGACTGAAACTACCACTGATTCCCACCACCACCTCGATTCTATTTTCCGCTATTCAACGGGGATGGTTGATACGTCTCCAACGTATCTATAATTTTTGATTGTTCCATGCTATATTATATTCTGTTTTGGATGTTTAATGGGCTTTACTATACACTTTTATATTATTTTTGGGACTAACCTATTAACCGAAGGCCCAGCCCGAATTGCTGTTTTTTGCCTATTTCAGCGTTTCGAAGGAAAAGGATATCAAACGGAGTCCAAACGGAATGAAACCTTCGGGAACGTGATTTTCGGAAGAAACGTGATCCAGAGGACTTGGAGTCTATGTAAAGCAATCAACGAGGAGACCATGAGGCAGGGGGCGCGCCTACCCCCCCAGGCGTGCCCTCCACCCTCGTGGGGCCCACGTTGCTCCACCAATGTACTTCTTCCTCCTATATATACCTATATACCCTGGAAACATCAGATACGGAGCAAAAACCCTATTTCCACCACCGCAACCTTCTGTACTCGTGAGATCCCATCTTGGGGCCTTTTCCGGCGCTCCGCCGGAGGGGGCATTGATCACCGAGGGCTTCTACATCAACACCATAGCCTCTCCGATGATGTGTGAGTAGTTTACCTCAAACCTTCGGGCCCATAGTTATTAGCTAGATGGCTTTTTCTCTCTCTTTGGATCGCAATGCAATGTTCTCCTCGATCTTCTTGGAGATCTATTCGATGTAATCTTCCTTTGCGGTGTGTTTGTCGAGATCCGATGAATTGTGGGTTTATGATCAAGATTATCTATGATTAATATTTGAATCTCCTCTGAATTCTTTTATGTATGATTGGTTATCTTTGCAAGTCTCTTCAAATTATCAGTTTGGTTTGGCCTACTAGATTGATCTTTCTTGCAATGGGAGAAGTGCTTAGCTTTGGGTTCAATCTTGCGGTGTCCTTTCCTAGTGACAGCAGGGGCAGCAAGGCACGTATTGTATTGTTGCCATCGAGGATAAAAAGATGGGGCTTATATCATATTGCATGAGTTTATCCCTCTACATCATGTCATCTTACTTAAAGCATTACTCTGTTCTTATGAACTTAATACTCTAGATGCATGCTGGATAGCGGTCGATGCGTGGAGTAATAGTAGTAGATGCAGAATTGTTTCGATCTATTTGTCGCGGACGTGATGACTATATACATGATCATACCTAGATATTCTCATAACTATGCTCAATTCTATCAATTGCTCGACAGTAATTCGTTTACCCACCGTAATACTTATGCTCTTGAGAGAGGCCACTAGTGAAACCTATGGCCCCCGGGTCTATTTTCCATCATATTAATCTTCCAAAACTTAGCTATTTTTGTTGCCGTTTATTTTACTTTGCATCTTTATCATAAAAATACCAAAAATATTATCTTATCATATCTATCAGATCTCACTCTCGTAAGTGACCGTGAAGGGATTGACAACCCCTTTATCGCGTTGGTTGTGAGGTTCTTATTTGTTTGTGTAGGTGCGTGGGACTTGTGCGTGATCTCCTATTGGATTGATACCTTGGTTCTCAAAAACTGAGGGAAATACTTACGCTACTTTACTACATCACCCTTTCCTCTTCAAGGGAAAACCAACACAGTGCCCAAGAGGTAGCAAGAAGGATTTCTGGGCCGTTGTCGGGGAGATTCAAGTCAAGTCAAGACATACCAAGTACCCATCACAAACGCTTATCCCTCGCACTACATTATTTGCCATTTGCCTCTTGTTTTCCTCTCCCCCACTTCACCCTTGCCGTTTTATTCGCCCTCTCTTTTCCGTTCGCCTCTTTTTCACTTGCTTCTTGTTTGCTCGTGTGTTGGATTGCTTGCTTGTCACGATGGCTCAAGATAATACTAAATTGTGTGACTTTACCAATACCAACAACAATTATTTTCTTAGCACTCCAATTGCTCCTCTTACCGATGCTGAATCTTGTGAAATTAATGCTGCTTTGTTGAATCTTGTCATGAAAGATCAATTCGCCGACCTTCCTAGTGAAGATGCCGCTACCCATCTGAATAGCTTCGTTGATTTGTGTGATATGCAAAAGAAGAAAGATGTGGACAATGATATTGTTAAATTGAAGCTATTTCCTTTTTCGCTTAGAGATCGTGCTAAAGTTTGGTTTTCGTCTTTGCCTAAAAATAGTATTGATTCATGGAATAAGTGCAAAGATGTTTTTATCTCTAAGTATTTTCCTCCCGCTAAGATCATCTCTCTTAGAAATGATATCATGAATTTTAAGCAACTTGATCATGAACATGTTGCACAAGCTGGGAGAGGATGAAATTAATGATACGTAATTGCCCTACACATGGTTTTGAATCTTTGGATGATTATACAAATTTTTTATGCCGGATTGAATTTTGCTTCTAGAAATCTTTTAGATTCGGCCGCGGGAGGCACTTTTATGGAATTCACCTTAGGAGAAGCTACTAAACTCCTAGATAATATTATGGTTAATTATTCTCAATGGCACACCGAAAGATCTACTAAGAAAAAAGTGCATGCGATAGAAGAAATTAATGTTTTGAGTGGAAAGATGGATGAACTTATGAAATTATTTGCTACTAAAAGTGTTTCTTTTGATCCTAATGATATGCCTTTGTCCACTTTGAGTGATAATAATAATGAATCTATGGATGAGAATTTTGTTGGTAGGAATAATTTTGGTAACAACGCGTATAGAGGAAACTTTAATCCTAGGCCGTTCCCTAGTGATTCCTCTAATAATTATGGTAATTCCTACAACAATTCTTATGGAAATTTTAATAAGATGCCCTCTGAATTTGAGACTAGTGTTAATGAGTTTATGAATTCGCAAAAGAATTTCAATGCTTTGCTTGAAGAAAAATTGCTTAAGGTTGATGAATTGGCTAGGAACGTTGATAGAATTTCAATTGATGTTGATTCTTTGAAACTTAGATATATTCCACCTAAGCATGATATCAATGAGTCTCTCAAAGCCATGAGAATTTCCATTGATGAGTGCAAAGAAAGAACCGCTAGGACGCGTGCTAAGAAAGATTGCATAGTGAAAGCGTGTTCTTCTAGTTTCTATGAAAATAAAGATGAAGATCTAAACGTTATTGGTGTGTCTCCTATTAAATCTTTGTTTTGCAATATGAATCTTGATAATGATGGGACTGGAGATGAGTCACCTTTACCTAGGAGGCGTCCCAAAAATTCGGAGTTTTTAGATCTTGATGCAAAAATTGGTAAAAGTGGGATTCAAGATATTAAAACTTTAGATATTAATGAACCCACTATTTTGGATTTCAAGGAATTTAATTATGATAATTGCTTTTTGATAGATTGTATTTCCTTGTTGCAATCCGTGCTAAATTCTCCTCATGCTTATAGCCAAAATAAAGCTTTTACCAAACATATCGTTGATGCTTTAATGCAATCTTATGAAGAAAAACTTGAGTTGGAAGTTTCTATCCCTAGAAAACTTTATGATGAGTGGGAACCTACTATTAAAATTAAAATAAAAGATCATGAATGCTATGCTTTGTGTGATTTGGGTCCTAGTGTTTCCATGATTCCAAAAACTTTGTGTGATTTGTTAGGTTTCCGCGAATTTGATGATTGCTCTTTAAACTTGCACCTTGCGGATTCCACTATTAAGAAACCTATGGGAAGAATTACTGATGTTCTTATTGTTGCAAATAGGAACTATGTGCCCGTAGATTTTATTGTTCTTGATATAGATTGCAATCCTTTATGTCCTATTATTCTTGGTAGACCTTTCCTTAGAACGATTGGTGCAATTATTGATATGAAGGAAGGGAATATTAGATTCCAATTTCCGTTAAGGAAAGACATGGAACACTTCCCTAGAAAGAAAATAAAATTACCTTATAAATCTATTATGAGAGCTACTTATGGATTGCCTACCAAAGATGGCAATACCTAGATCTATCCTTGCTTTTGTGCCCAGCTAGGGGCGTTAAACGATAGTGCTTGTTGGGTGGCAACCCAATTTTATTTTAGTTTTTTGCTTTTTGCTTCTATTTAGGAATAAATACGTGATCTAGCCTCTGGTTAGATTTTTTTATGTTTTAATTAGTGTTTGTGCCAAGTTAAACCTATAGGATCTTCTTGGATGATACTTATTTGATCTTGCTGAAAATTCCAGAAACTTTCTGTTCATGAAAACAATTGTTTAAAATCACCAGAACGTGATAAAATACTGATTCCAATTGCAGTATATCAATAAACAAATTTTCTAGGTCGTCCTATTTTGGTATATTTTTCTGAGTTCCAGAAGTTTGCATTAGTTACAGATTACTACAGACTGTTCTGTTTTTGACAGATTCTGTTTTTCGTGTGTTGTTTGCTTATTTTGATGAATCTATGGCTAGTAAAAGAGTTTATAAACCATAGAGAAGTTGGAATATAGTAGGTTTAACACCAATATAAATAAAGAATGAGTTCAATACAGTACCTTGAAGTGGTGTTTTGTTTTCTTTCGCTAACGGAGCTCACGAGATTTTCTGTTGAGTTTTGTGTTGTGAAGTTTTCAAGTTTTGGGTAAAAGATTTGATGGATTATAGAACAAGGAGTGGAAAGAGCCTAAGCTTGGGGATGCCCATGGCACCCCAAGATAATCTAAGGACACCAAAAAGCCAAAGCTTGGGGATGCCCCGGAAGGCATCCCCTCTTTCGTCTTCGTCCATCGGTAAGTTTACTTGGAGCTATATTTTTATTCACCACATGATATGTGTTTTGCTTGGAGCGTCTTGTATGATTTGAGTCTTTGCTTTTTAGTTTACCACAATCATCCTTGCTGTAAACACCTTTTGAGAGAGACACACATGATTCGGAATTTATTAGAATACTCTATGTGCTTCACTTATATCTTTTGAGCTATATAGTTTTTGCTCTAGTGCTTCACTTATATCTTTTAGAGCACGGTGGTGGATTTGTTTTATAGAAACTATTGTTCTATCATGCTTCACTTATATTATTTTGAGGGTCCTACAAAACAGCATGGTAATTTGCTTTAATTATGATAGGCATCCAAGATCAGTAAAAAACATTCTTATGAGTGTGTTGAATACTATGAGAAGTTTGATGCTTGATAATTGTTCTGAGATATGAAGATGGTGATATTAGAGTCATGCTAGTTGAGTAGTTGTGAATTGGAGAAATACTTGTGTTAAAGTTTGTGATTCCCGTAGCATGCACGTATGGTGAACCGTTATGTGATGAAGTCGAAGCATGATTTATTTATTGATTGTCTTCCTTATGAGTGGCGGTCGAGGACGAGCGATGGTCTTTTCCTACCAATCTATCCCCCTAGGAGCATGCGCATAATACTTTGCTTTGATAACTTCACTACAAAAAAAGAGACATCCGTGACATTTTGGGCCGAACGAAATTTTTTCTGTCATATTTATGACACTTCTATGACAATAATTGTGACAAAACACGGTATCATCATAGATGTGGTGGGGTCCTACTTCTATGACAAAAAATCATGACAGAAAATGGGCTTTTCATCCTGGGCGGGCTGGAGACGCAGCTGCATGACATTCTTTGGGCCGTCCATGACGGAAAAAATAGTGGTAGAAGCGAGGGCGCGGAAAATATCGAGGAGTCCACGGTTACGGTGGGTGGTCGGGGGCCGAGCGACGCGTGTTTCTCTCATACGTACGCGCGTGTGTGCGAGGCGTTGGGCTCTAACTGAACCCGAGCGAGGCGTTGGGCTCTAACTGAACCCGAGCGATTGCACTGCAGGCTACGCGTTACTGAACCCGAGCGATCGATCGATGGATGTTAACTGAACCCGATCGAGCGATCCCTTCGCTACTGCTGCTAACTGAAGCCGATCGATGCTGCCTCTGGATGAACAGTGAGTGTTGCTGGGGGGGTTTGGATGAACAGTTCCCGGTGGGGGTGGATGAACAGGACCCCGTGGCGTTGCCTCTGGATGAACAGTGAGCGTTGCTGGGGGGTTTGGATGAATAGTTCCCGGTGGGGGTGGATGAACAGGACCCCGATCGTTCGAGCCGGTTGGGGCTGGATGAACAGGACCCCGTGGAGGGCAGGATGAACAGGACCACCCCGTGGAGGGCAGGATGAACAGTAGACGGTGGAGGGCTGGATGAATAGTAGTCCGTGGAGGGGTGGTTGAACAGGAGCCCGTGGAGAGGGCTGGTTGAACAGTAGCCGGTGGAGTAGCGCGCGGTGGAGGCTGGATGAACAGGAGCCCGTGGATGAACAGTCGCAGGTGGAGGCTGGAGGAGGTCGACGGTGGATGAACAGTAGCCCGTGGAGGCTGGAGGGGGTCGACGGTGGAGATGAACAGTATCCCGTGGAGTCCCGTTTTGCGGTACGCCACACCCCTCCCGATGAACAGGACCCCCGTTTCGACCGTAGCGCTCCAACACAAGACCGTTTCCTCCATTTTGCGGTATGCCACACCCCTCCCGATCAACAAGACCCCCGTTTCGACCGTAGGAGGTCCGCTTCCTCCGTTTTGCGGTACGCCAGACCCCTCCCGATGAACAGGATCCCGTTTCGAACGTGGCCGGTCGAACACAAGGCCGTTTCCTCCGTTCTGCGGTACGCCAGGCCTCGTTTCCATCGGCTGTTCCGTCCAAGCCCTCCCGATGAACAGACGACGCATTCCGTTCCGACCCAGCCGGTTGGCTCCCCATGAACACGACGACGACGCTGTTTCTTCGTTCCGACCCAGCCATGTACACGAGCCCTGGCCATACGTATGCGCGAGTAGGCGTTCGAGACCCTGCCCGTATGTACGTACGTGGCCGTATTTTCTTTCTTGCACACTGGCCGCTGTACGTACGTGTACATGCTACGTGCGCGCCTCTACTACGACACGTGCGCGCCTCTACATCGACCAGTATGTACGTACACGTTCGCGACCAGAATGACAACACTACGTACGCTTCGACCAGGTGGGTCCCGACTGTCAGGCACTTCCTTGCGTGCGAAGATGTAGCTGGTGGGTCCCAGCAGTCAGGGGGGCGAATCGTTTTTTTGTCCGGACGCACTTCCTTGCGTGCGAAGATGTAGCTGGTAGGTCCCAGCAGTTAGGGGGAAACGTTTTTTTCGCGAAATACAGTTGCCCATCCGGTCGGTCCCTGCTGTTATGTGGAGGAATAATTATTTTGCGCGTAATAAGGAGGCACTTCCTTGCGGCCGCCGTGGACCCAGCTGTCAGCCTCTCCACGTACAGTACTCTTCCGATGGAAGTCGTTCCTTGACCACGTTGACCACGCCGCGCCGAGAGCACAAGGGCGGTGGACGACTGCGAGGCCTAGGAAGGGGACGACGCGGAGCCGGGGAAGACGCGGCAGTGGAAGCCCGCGCGGAGAGGAGTACGAGGGTTCACTGGTTCGGCTGCGGTGTGAGGCTGCCGTCGCGCAGGGCCTGGCCAGCGGTGGGAATAGTAGGGGGCGGTGAGGCCTCCGCGGCAGCACAGCCGGCCACGGGAGGCAGGAGCATGCGGCACGACCGGCGCTGCTTTGGGCGGCTGGAGCAACAAGACCAGAGGTTGAAGAAGCACTACGGCCGTTGGATGGACATCGTACGGTCACTGGAGCTAGAATCGTTCATATTGACTAAGTTGACAAAGCACTCCGTCCCCGTCAACTTAGTAGGCCCACAGGTCAGCTTCCGAAACGGTGCGCCCCAGATGTCAGGGGGAGGAATCATTTTTTGGGCGGGTGAAGCTAGAATATCCGAGATTGAAGAAGAAGCACGGCATCCGTTGGATGGACATCCAACGGCCACTGCTGCTAGAACCGTGTGTTGACTATAAGTTGACAAAGCCTTGCATACGCGTCAACTCTTTTTTTTAGGGGACGCGTCAACTTAGTAAGGCCACAAGTGTGTGGCAGAGAACTTATAGCCCATTTGTGATTTGTAAGAATGTGCAGCCAATTTTTGAATTCTAATGGAATTTACTACAGCCCATTTACAGTTTGTTAAAAGTACAGCCCATTTCAACCAACCGTTCAAAACAGAATTCAATAAAATTTCCCACATTTTGATGGGATCCGAAATATTTTTATCCCGAAATTTCTAGTCAGATTAAATACAATTTCAATATAAATTTATATTACGTAAAAATCCAACGAAACATTGCGCACGCAACAATTAATGAAATTAAAATTTTCAATATCCAAAAATAATATTTTATAAAGTAATTACGTGTTTGGTGCATTTTTTATAGTTACTGCCCAGTTTTTATAATTACATCCCATTTATTATTTCTTAAAGCCCATTTTCTTGTTAAGCCTAATGCATCCCTCCTAGGAAAGATTTGCAGCCCAGCGGGGCGGAGAATAACAACTTGACCTTGCCTGGGTATTCCTAAAAAAAGTATAGCTGGGCTAGCCATTTTCAGCTTGAAAAAAATTAATATCTGGGCTGGATATCTGGCCTGGGCTAGACGGGCCACAGCCCGCCCAGTTAATAGCTGCAGCGATGTTTTCGTTGTTGTTCAGAGGAGAAAAATTAATATCTGGGCTAAACATCGCTCAAGAAAAACTCTGCAGTGCTCACACCTCAAAAACACAAATACTGCTCGAGCTGCTTGGTCCCAGCTGTCGGCCGCTTCTTGTGCAATTCTCTCGTTTATTGACTACATAGGTTCACAATGGTGTGGGACCGTGATGTCAGGAAACCAGGAGGAAGCAAAAAAATTATAGTTTTATATACTAATAAGGAGGCACTTGCTGTCATCCTCTCCAAGTAAAGTCATCTCCTCATCCTCATGTCCGTTGACCATGTTGACAACGCGAGACGGCGGCGCCACGGCGAGCGCAACAACTCGAAGGACGACGGAGAGGGCCTCGCGGGCCCTACGGATGGTCTGATACAGCGCCCGCTGCTCATTCGGGAAGCCAGGATCATAGGGCCACATGTCCGCGACGGCATTGTCGTTCGCTTGTTCACCGGTGCTCGTTGAGGAGACGGAGGTTGCAGCACAGGTCCTCCTGCGCTGGTAGCTCTTCCGCCATTAGGGCGTCGAAGTGCGGCCGCACCTGCTCTATGGTGAACACGGCATGAACCGGCTTGGACAGTGGCGCCGGCTCCTGGTCGGAAGCTACGTCCATCGTCTGATTGTCGTCGCTCAGCTCGGCGAGGTAGCTGGCGAGCCAGCATGTCCGGCTGCTGGACCGACCCGCTGCCAAGCACGAGTCTGACTGCCCTGGCCCACCCAGACCGCCTCCCTCGCCCGCGCGCGCTTTCCGCCCGAAACGGTCAGCGCCGCCCGCCCCGCTTCCCGGTGCATGCGATTGCTCCGCCTTCAAACGACACAAGTGCCGTCCGTCCGTCCTTCTGCCGCCCACATTAATGATACGCGGTTGCCGAGGCGGCTACTCCGGCGCCACACGTCCGTCCCTCCGCCGCCCACCATTGCTATATAAACTGCTGCGCCGGCCATAGCCGCAGTCATCCGCATCCGTTCCTATTCTCCTGTCCACACCACTACTGCCCACCATGGCTTCCTCGCGCTCCAGCGCTCTTCGGGACGGGCGGACGACGGACCACAAGGAGATGGCAGCCATTGCTGCCGACTGGCTGGCCGGCAGGCAGCCGGAGGACGACGACGTCCCAATGGAGAACATGGTAGTCGACGATCCGGCGCCAACCCCCTCCTCCGCGCCATCCTCGCCGGTGCATTGCACCATGACCATCGGCGAGGCCCGTGCCCAATATATGGACACGGTGAGGCAGAAGCGTGAGGAGCAGTTCCGGGAGGCGCAGGCCGACGCCGCCTACAACCACCATCTCCTCCAGGAGCACCTGCAGGCGGAGGAGCAGATCGCCGCGGAGCGGGCGGAGCAGGAGGCGCTGCTCGACTCGTACCGCTCCGCCCGCGAGGGCCGCCTCGAGCGCTGGCGGTACCGCATGCGGGTGGCGGAGGCTGCGGCCGCCTACAAAGAGGGCGATGAAGCGGCCGAGGCGCTGTTTGGCGAGACCGAGGACGAGGCAGAGGACAATGCCGGCTCCGACGAGTCCCCGCTCCGCTGGCGTCGACGAGGCCCTGCTCCGCCGAGGCCCCGCGGCGCCAACAACGAGGCAGAGGACACCGCCGGCTCCGCCGAGGCCCCACCCTGCCGGCAACGAGGGGGAGGATTTTCCCCCGCTCCGCCGAGGCGCCGCCCGCCGGCAACGAGACAGAGGACATCGCCGGCTCCGCCGAGGCCCCGCCCCGCTGCCAACGAGGCCGCGCCACACAGAAAACGAGGAAGAGTAGAACACGGTAGGTCGCCGCCGCTCGGGTCCAAGTAAGGCCACCGCTGCTACCCTCCGGTTGCTGGCACTGAGCTGTACATCATGGAGCAATTCTATGATTACAGGCTGATTGAAGAGCGCTCCGTGGTTGAGCAAGCTCATGAGATACAGTCATTTGCTAGAGAACTTGAGCACTTCAGTTGTATGCTACCGGACAATGTGCGAAGTAAAAAGGAACAGAAGGAGTACAAAGAGTTTGAGCAGCTTTTTAGCGTTCCTGTACATTGCAATCACAGCGATTCACATGTCATAGAGAACATTCAAAACAATCGATGATTATGCATCTCAGCGATTCACATGTCAGAGCCAATATTTACTTCACAACTAAAGAATAAAGAAAAAATGGATCGACGCTGCTGACAGCAAAGGGCGTCCCATTCGAAAATATCAAACGCATGTCTTCTTGCTAAAATCAATGAGCAAAATTTGACAAGGTTTTCCCATTCCAAAATATCAAATGCCTACGATTGTGGAATGGGCAGGGTTTGCCATCAGTTCGGACATTGACATGGCACCTCGTGCTAAATAAACCAGCTGTTCTTTTTGTGCAGTTCCACCAAAATCAACCAAATTCGCGCGTAGCTTGTATGATTTCGCCCTTATATGTTGCAACGCCTTGAACTTATCGGCACCTCCTTTCTTGTGGTGGAAATGAATGATTCGATGTATTCATGAACATTTTGTGCAGTTCCCATTGAAATCAAGCTGAGCACCCCTGTTTGCACAAATACAAAAAAAGTGATTAGTATAAAGCAAACTGTACTATGAATTGACAGTTTAAACAGGCACCTACATGGTCCATGTAGAGCACACTTTTACAAAAATGGAACTCACCGGAAAGAATCCTAGAACAACATTGTACTCGCGCATCACAGCAAGAAAATGGAGATTTGTCAGTCCTTCTGAGCTGAAGTTAGTTTGGTCTTGTGGGGGGTAATGTAACCATCCTTCAACTGCTCCTTCTGATGAGAAGATAGACAGGGCTTCTTCATCCTGGCATAATCGGAACTAGTCACTTCACGTACTCCATATTCTTCTTCAGAGGAGGATGATCCTGTTGTGCAAAGACAAGAGGATAACTAAATGCTAGCATCCCTGTTTGCTCGAAAAAAAGGAAAGGAAATATTTAAAACAGCACAGATGAAGCACTTCTCAAGGACAATACCACTTTTTGATGACAGCATCTAAACAGTAGCACAACACCAATAGAGATGACAAAGCTCAATCATATGGATGAAATCAGTGGGCGAGTACCAACCTTTGTCAGGAGGCTTATTGTGTAGAGCATACAGATGAAGCACTTCTCCGGAACCATCTGTTGCTATCTACTGTGGTGGCCATGCTTACTATATACTCCTCGATTAGATTAATGTTTCCAACATCTTCTTGTGCAGTTCCACTAAAATATATGGTATCTTCAAAGAAGATCCCTGTTTGCACAAGTAGAGATAATTACGTATTACATTAAGAGTGGCATCAAATCAGTGGCAAAACAATTGCTCGTTCCAGCCATAGCAATAAATTAAGATGCAAAACTATATCATTACTTGTGTCATCACAGTTCCAGTGCTTCATTACAGCACCAGGAGTTGATTTTTGTTTTTCTTCCGCTTGTTCTTCCCCTTCATCACTTGGTTCAATAACAGACAAGCTTCGCCTTCAATGTAAGATTTGGCATGTCAATTAGGTTGCACAAGTATAGCACTAAACAATGACATTAATTTTCTGATGAAAGTGGCAAAATACAGGCCAACAGTTGTGAAATACCCTTATCTTACCTCAATGGGATATTACGGTGCACATACAGATTGGAAGTCTTGTCTCCATTTGTGCAGTTCACTAAAATCAAGCAACATTACCGTACAAGTAGCACAACATATGAAAGCACACTGCAGAATCATGTGAAAGAAGGCTAGTACTGACCTCTCATGACGCGGAATTCAAACAACTCACAAGAAGAAGATCTGAACCAAATTTGCCAACACGGATAGGAAGTAAGATCTCCTCTTGTGCAGTTCCACTAAGATCAAGCAATCAAGCAACGTTGTCGGTGTGACATTTTGGTTGAACTGCACAAAACACTCTTAAAACAAAAGTGTTTTGTGCAGTGCAACAAAAGGTCACAATGGCAACGAGGTGAAGTAGATAACCCTGTTTACACAGAGGTGCAAAGGAAACAACTAGTGGTCAATAACGGTGGATGACACAGAAGCCAACAAAAAGAAGCATCTACCTTATCTAAATGGGAAAGAAAGCAAGACAGTAGCATTTCTCAAACGGTGGCATTGATTAATATTAACAGAGAGATTATATTAACAATAAAATTCGTTAAACATGTAATTTGCTTTTAACTGTGGCATTGCATCAATTTTCCAGCGGCATTATTAGAGGGTGTTTGTTTACAGGGACATTTTGGTGGAGGGACTAAAAAAACTCCGTGTCAGTCCCATCTAAACCAAACAGGAGGGACTTTTAGGGACTAAAAGTGGGCATTTGGGACTAAAGAAAGAAGACCCCGAGGGAGTCTTTTTGGGACTTTTTCCAACAGTTGCCCCTGCCACGCATCGCACCTTGTCTCTATTAGTTCACTACTAGGGGTAACATGGTCTTTTAGCATGTCATTTAATAACCTCTAGTCCATGTTTAGTCCCTGGAACCAAGCAGGTAGGGACTAGGGAGTTTTTAACCAAACAGGGCCTTAGATTAACAACAGCTAAAGAGTTGCACGGGACAGTGGACGCACCAGCACCATGTGCATCTACCGATGTACTGGGGTGATGCACAGTCTGTTGCAACAAAGAACAAACAACCAAGGAGCATATTTGTGTTGGTCCCAGTTTTGTTATCTTTAGACACCTTTCCCTATGTGAGCGCAGCAAATCTAGTCCTGCTCAAACTCTACAGCCTTGTCCCCCAAAACAAAAGATCAGTTCGTTACAGATGTGCGTACTGCGTTTGTCATTGTTTTCCCTTTTCGACCAACGTAGGTGCTGGATAGCCAGTCTGTACTAGTACTTTCCCCACTTCCTTTCCTCTGTGAACCACGTCCTAGATTTATGCTATACAACTTTCCCCACTACTTTCCCCCATTCCTGTCCTCTTTGAACCACGTCTTAGATTCATGCGATACAACTTTCCCCACTACTTTCCCCCTTCCTTTCCTTTTTGAACCACGTCCTAGATTCATGCTATACAACTTTTCCCACTACTTTCCCCCATTCCTTTCCTCTTTGAACCACGTCCTAGATTCATGGTATACAACTTTCCCCACTACTTTCCTGTTTGATCCAACACCTAGATTCGAGTGCAGAAGCGGAAAAAGCCCACATGCAGCTAGAGCAATGCATGTGGAATAAGTAAATTATACCTTAAGGTTCTTGGGGTGTGGTTCGGTGGGCGACCGGAGGCCGTTCGACCCACACTATGTACGGCGGCGAAGAAGAAGGGGTCGGAGGCCCTCCCGCGCCGCCGCTGGGTGAAAGTGAACAGCTGCGCCGGTAGTGGATTCCCTCCCTCGCCGACGGCGACAGCGTTAAGCCTCCTTCCCTTCCCGGCGGACGGCTCTTTGACCAGCAGTGAGGGGAGAGAGAGAGGCCAGCGAAGTCTTGTTTAGATCTGGAGAGGGTGAGAGAGTGTGAAGAGAGCAACTACAAGCAGACCAGCAGTGAGGGGAGAGAGAGAGGCCAACGAAGTCTTGTTTAGATCTGGAGAGGGTGAGAGAGTGTGAAGAGAGCAACTACAAGCGCTGAGGCTCCAGCGTGTATATATATACTGGAGAGAGTGTGAAGAGTGCAAACCCTAGAAAACAAGCGCCGAGGCTGCAGCTTATACGTGATGAGGTGATTATACGGTCACTACGAGATCGTATAGCTCCGTATCCATCCATTTTGACCAGTCAAAGAATCCTCCTGGCACGAATTATGCTCAAGTGTAGTTATCGAACCCGAGACCTCAAGTTTGATGAGCGAACAGGCTAACCAGCTACACAACCCTCCCGTTATGTTCAACGAGAGGAAAATAACCTTTTATACATTCCTGCATTCGTGTGACAAGCATGCCGTGTTTTTTGTGTGTGTGGGAGTCATTGGGATTTAAATCATAATCGTGTCATGTGGCTTTGGTGGTAAGACTATCCACAGTGGTGCAGAAATAATGCAGCCTTAGTCACCTTACCTCTCTCCACGTAGTACGTTGGGTCCCACCAGTCAGAGGGTGAAACAAACAAATTAATAAGAAAAATTAAAAGCGCCAGCGGTGTATCTTACCTCACACATCTCGCTACTGCTCGGGAACACTGTCCAATTGATCCCTCTGTTCGCTCACGTACTATTTTAAGTGAATCCTTATTATAACATGCACACAATTTTGGGCACTTGTATTCGACCTAAGTCAGTGTGCCACCGTATCTCGTACGACTCCCTCCGTCTAGGTGTAATAAGTCACGTTAGAAGGTGCAGCGGGACCAAGGTGCAAGCAGATTGGAGGAGAAGGAGAAACTTGACCGGTCATTCCTCCAATCAAAGCCCTGATTTCTGTCTCTAAACGCAACAATTAATCCAAACAACTAAGAGATGCCTCTTCTCTTCTTGTACGTACTCCATTTGTATCTCACTTCCTGTGGCTTCGCACTCGCACGATTTTCCTATTCTATGAACCTGTGTGTGCGTGTGCGTGTGTGTGTTTAACAGCATGTGTGTGTTAGAGAGAGCGACAGATCGACCTACTCCTACAGAGAGATGGTGTGTAGTGTACGATTTTAGCCGCGAGAGTCGGTGCATCCTCTCGTTTCCGGGCGTCCGGTAGGGACAGGCGGACAGCTGCCACGCCCGCTCCTGACCAGCCTGGCCCACCCAAAGCCCCTCCATCGCCCGCGCGCGCTTCCCGCCCGAAACGGTCAGCGCCGCTCCAAAGAATCGGTGCCGCATTCATGCCCGGGCAGAGCGGACGCGACCTCTCACTGGCGCCTGCGTTGAAGGGAGAAGCGGATTCAAGAGTGATGGTTGCTTCGTCCGTCCAACTTACTGCTGGGTCTATGTGATTTGACGGCTCATTGGTCATTATTACTGAGGTGGTAGGACTGCTGGATGTCCCACGCTTTCGGCGAAAGGAGGTACTACTAGATTACAATTTTCTCCATTCTTACGGCGGAGGAGTGCAAGAGCAGTGAAAACACGCAGGCTCAGTGATTACATGGCCCACCTCACACTATCACCATATTTTCTGGACACCGTGCGACACCTAACTCTTTACATAGTACTACTTGTATAGTACGTACTGTAATTTATCAGCGAGATAGTACAATGCTATGAAGCTTCCAGCTTCTGTTACATGTATCTTGCGTCCAAGGTTGCCCGTTGCAACATTTCATCAAATACAAAGGAGACTAACATGCATGCTATTGCATCTCAATGATTGACAGATCATAGCAAATATGTACTCCCTCCGTTCCAAAATAAGTGTCTCAACTTTATGCTACATACGGAGCAAAATGAGTGAATCTACACTCTAAAATACGTCTATATACATCAGTGTTTGGAGTATGTACTAGTAGTTCATATTGAAATCTACTAAAGGACATATATATTCCAAACAATATGATAATCTCTCTAACCAAGGTAGTAGGGACGAGGAGTAAACGGAGGGAGTACTAGTAAAATTTTCTCCTCGTCCTGCGAGCCACCGCGCGCGTGGGCGAGGGAGCGGGCGTAAGGCGTACAGTACTACTACTACTCATGCAGTCCCTAGCCATTGAAACAGAGACAGCTAAAGAAAAAAACGATCCATGCAGTCCCTAGCCCTTGAACCGTAAACCCTAACCAGGCTTTAATTTGCTGGCAACGTCGGCGCTTCCTAAGAAATGAAGTTTGCAACCCTTTGACCATCGGATCATTTTGTGCAGTTTCACCAAAATCGAGATGAGCATCCCTGTGGCAAAGAAATTGAAGAAGCGTGATTAGAATAAGATTACTGGGACTAGTTGATGAGACATAAACTCATCACAAATACAGTACGTAGAAGCCAGTAGAGGTATGTGCGGGGCAAAGAAGTAGAGAAATATCCACATGGAGTGATGTGGGCAGCTGGAGCAGTGGTGCAAGCCGGCTGTAAAGGGAGTTGTACCTGAGGGATGTCGGGACGTAGCTCAACCTAGAGGAGGGCGGCGGGAGGAGGCAACTACCCACGTCGCGGCAGTGAGCAATGGACGAAGGCAACCTCACCGGCTTTGTGAGAGAGAATGGCGGGGACCCCTGATCGGGACGTGCCGACAGTGGGTTTTCGCCGTCGGCGACGGCGACCGCATCTACACTAAGCATCCAACCCTTCCCTCGGCGGACGTGATCCTCCGGGATGTTAGAGATGTGGCCACAGTGGTTTTGTGCGAGAGAGTGTGAAAACTGAAGAGAGCAACCCCAGCAAGCAACCGTGTAGGCTCGTCCTGCCTATGTATATAGTGGAGCGGTTTCCTTTTCTCTCCATATGAACCTATTTATATTGCGTACGTGCCACTGAAGAAAAAAACTTTATTTATAAATGACGCGGCACCTACTACTCGTTCTCCTATAAACCTTGCACTTGGCATCTCCAAACTATTAACCTCGCGATTGGCTCGTCGCCTCTTCGGGAAGTCGAGCAATAATGGTACTGCAGTATATATCGTTCTGGCTATATGAGATCGAATGAATTGCTGCACATCCACCACGTGGCGAGGGTCGAGGGGCGAGGGAGAGTGCGTACTATTACATCCGTTTCAATATGGACTACATACGGAGCAAAATGAGTGAATCTACACTCTAAAATACGTCTATATACATCAGTGTTTGGAGTATGTACTAGTAGTTCATATTGAAATCTACTAAAGGACATATATTCCAAACAATATGATAATCTCTCTAACCAAGGTAGTAGGGACGAGGAGTAAACGGAGGGAGTACTAGTAAAATTTTCTCCTCGTCCTGCGAGCCACCGCGCGCGTGGGCGAGGGAGCGGGCGTAAGGAGTAGTAATGTGGGCAGATGGAGCATTTGGAAATATGCCCTAGAGGCAATAATAAAAGGGTTATTATTATATTTCCTTGTTCATGATAATTGTCTATTTTTTCATGCTATAATTGTGTTATCCGGAAATCATAATACATGTGTGAATACATAGACCGCAACATGTCCCTAGTGAGCCTCTAGTTGACTAGCTCGTTGATCAATAGATGGTTACGGTTTCCTAACCATGGACATATGATGTCATTGATAACGGGATCACATCATTAGGATAATGATGTGATGGACAAGACCCAATCCTAAGCATAGCACAAGATCGTGTAGTTCGTCTGCTAAAGCTTTTCTAATGTCAAGTATCCTTTCCTTAGACCATGAGATTGTGCAACTCCCGGATACCATAAGGGTACTTTGGGTGTGCCAAATGTCACAACATAACTGGGTGGCTATAAAGGTACACTACGGGTATCCCCGAAAGTTTCTGTTGGGTTGGCACGAATCGAGACTGGGATTTGCCACTCCGTATGACGGAGAGGTATCTCTGGGCCCACTCGGTAGGACATCATCATAATGAGCTCAATGTGATCAAGGAGTTGTTCACGGGATGATGTGTTACGGGAACGAGTAAATAGACTTGCCGTAACAAGATTGAACAAGGTATCGGTATACCGACGATCGAATCTCGGGCAAGTATCGTACCGATAGACAAAGGGAATTGTATACGGGATTGATTGAATCCTCGACATCGTGGTTCATCTGATGAGATTATCGTGGAGCATGTGGGAGCCAACATGGGTATCTAGATCCCGTTGTTGGTTATTGACCGGAGAGTTGTCTCGGTCATGTCTACGTGTCTCCCGAACCCGTAGGGTCTACACACTTAAGGTTCGGTGACGCTAGAGTTGTAGAGATATTAGTATGCGGTTAACCGAAAGTTGTTCGGAGTCCTGGATGAGATCCCGGACGTCACGAGGAGTTCCGGAATGGTCCGGAGGTAAATATTTATATATAGGAAGTCCAGTTTCGGCCACCGGGAGAGTTTCGGGGGTCAGCATATTGTACCGGGACCACCGGAAGGGTCCCGGGGGTCCACTAGGTGGGGCCACCTATCCCGGAGGGGCCCATGGGCTGAAGTGGCATAGGAACCAGCCGTTGGTGGGCTGGTGCGCCCCACCCAAGGGCCCAAGGCGCCTAGGGTTGGTCATTGCCCCACGAGGGGGCATGCGCCCCCTGGTTGGAAACCCTAAGGGGGCCGTTGCCCCCGAGGGGCCACCGCCCCCCCCCTCTAGGTGGGATCTCCAAGGGGGCATGCACCCCCCCTATCCCCTATATATAGTGGAGGGGAGGGAGGGTAGCCGCACCCTAAGCCCTGGCGCCTCCCTCTCCCTCCTCCAGTAGCGCTTGGCGAAGCCCTGCTGGAATCCCGCTGCTTCCACCACCACGCCGTCGTGCTGCTGGATATCCATCAAATTCTCCTCCCCCCTTGCTAGATCAATAAGGAGGAGATGTCTCTGCTCCGTACGGGTGTTGAACGCGGAGGTGCCATCCGTTCAGCGTTAGGATCATCGGTGATTTGGATCATGACGAGTACGACTCCATCAACCCCGTTCTCTTGAACGCTTCGGCTCACGATCTACAAGGGTATGTAGATGCACTCCTCTCTCTCTTGTTGCTAGATGACTCCATAGATTGATCTTGGTGATGCGTAGAAAATTCTAAATTTCTGCTACGAACCCCAACAGTGGCATCATGAGCTAGGTCTATGCGTAGTTTCTATGCATGAGTAGAACATGAGTTGTTGTGGGTGTCGATTTCGTCAATTTACTTGCCGATACTAGTCTTATCTTGATATGGCAGCATCGTGGGATGAAGAAGCCCGGACCGACCTTACACCTTACGTGAGACAGATTCCACCGACTAACATGCACTAGTTGCATAAGGTGGCGAGCGGGTGTCTGTCTCTCCTACTTTAGTCGGATCGGGTTCGATGAAAAGGGTCCCTATGAAGGGTAAATAGAAATTGGCATATCACGTTGTGGTTTTGGCGTAGGTAAGCAACGTTCTTGCTAAGAAACCTATAGCAGCCACGTAAAAATTTGCAACAACAATTAGAGGACGTCTAACTTGTTTTTGCAGCATATGTCGTGTGATGTGATATGGCCAAAAGGATGTGATGAATGATATATGTGATGTATGAGATTGATCATGTTCTTGTAATAGGAATCACGACTTGCATGTCGATGAGTATGACAACCGGCAGGAGCCATAGGAGTCGTCTTAATTTACTTATGACCTGCGTGTCAACATAAACGTCATGTAATTACTTTACTTTATTGCTAAACCGTTAACCATAGTAGTAGAAGTAATAGTTGATGAGACAACTTCATGAAGACACGATGACAAGGATCATGGTGATGGAGATCGTGGTGTCAAGCCGGTGATGATGATGATCATGGCGCCCCGAAGATGGAGATAAAAAGGAGCAAAATGATATTGGCCATATCATATCACTATTTGATTGCATGTGATGTTTATCATGTTTTTACATCTTATTTGCTTAGAACGACGGTAGCATAAATAAGATGATCCCTCATTAAAATATCAAGAATTGTGTTCCCCCTAACTGTGCACCGTTGCTAAGGTCCGTTGTTCCGAAGCACCACATGATGATCGAGTGTGATAGGTTCTAATGTTCGCATACAACGGGTGTAAGCCAGATTTACACACGCAATACACTTAGGTTGACTTGACGAGCCTAGCATGTACAGACATGGCCTCGGAACACGGAAGACCGAAGGGTCGAACATGAGTCATATAGAAGATACGATCAACATGAAGATGTTCACCGATGATGACTAGTCCGTCTCACGTGATGATCGGACACGGCCTAGTTGACTTGGATCATGTATCACTTAGATGACTAGAGGGATGTCTATCTGAGTGGGAGTTCATTAAATAATTTGATTAGATGAACTTAATTATCATGAACATAGTCTAAAACTTTGCAATATGTCTTGTAGATCAAATGGCCCATGCTAATGTTGCCCTCAACTTCAACGTGTTCCTAGAGAAAACCAAGCTGAAAGACGATGGCAGCAACTACACGGACAGGGTCCGTAACCTGAGGATTATCCTCATAGCTGCCAAGAAAGCATATGTCCTTGATGCACCGCTAGGTGAAGCACCTGTTTTCCCAGCAACTCAAGATGTCATGAACGCTTGGCAGTCGCGTAGTGATGATTACTCCCTGGTTCAGTGCGGCATGCTTTACAGCTTAGAACCGGGGCTCCAAATGCGTTTTGAGCAGCACGGAGCATATGAGATGTTCCAAGAGCTGAAAATGGTTTTCCAAGCTCATGCCTGGGTCGAGAGATATGAAGTCTCCGACAAGTTCTACAGTTGTAAGATGGAGGAGAATAGTTCTGTCAGTGAGCACATACTCAAAATGTCTGGGTTGCACAACCACTTATCTCAGCTGGGAGTTAATCTCCCGGATGATGCGGTCGTTGACAGAATCCTTTAATCTCTCCCACCTAGCTACAAGAGCTTTGTGATGAACTTCAATATGCAGGGGATGGAATAGACCATTCCTGATGTATATTCAATGCTGAAATCAGCGGAGGTGGAGATCAAAAAGGAACATCAAGTGTTGATGGTGAATAAAACCACTAAGTTCAAGAAAGGCAAGGGTAAGAAGAACTTCAAGAAGGACGGCAAGGGAGTTGCCGCGCCCGGTAAGCCAGTTGCCGGGAAGAAGCCAAAGCATGGACCCAAGCCTGAGACTGAGTGCTTTTATTGCAAGGGAAACGGTCACTGGAAGCGGAACTGCCCCAAGTACTTAGCGGATAAGAAGGCCGGCAATACCAAAGGTATATGTGATATACATGTTATTGATGTGTACCTAACCAGCGCTCGTAGTAGCTCCTGGGTATTTGATACCGGTGCGGTTGCTCATATTTGTAACTCAAAACAGGAGCTGCGGAATAAGCGAAGACTGGCGAAGGATAAGGTGACGATGCGCGTCGGGAATGGTTCTAAGGTCGATGTGATCGCCGTCGGCACGCTACCTCTACATTACCTACAGGATTAGTTTTAAACCTCAATAACTGTTATTTAGTACCAGCTTTGAGCATGCACATTGTATCTGGATCTCGTTTAATGCGAGATGGCTACTCATTTAAATCTAAGAATAATGGTTGTTCTATTTATATGAGAGACATGTTTTATGGTCATGCCCCGCTGGTCAATGGTTTATTCTTATTGAATCTCGAACGTAATGTTACACATATTTATAGTGTGAATGCCAAAAGATGTAAGGTTGATAATGATAGTCCCACATACTTGTGGCACTACCGCCTTGGTCACATTGGTGTCAAACGCATGAAGAAACTCCATGCAGATGGACTTTTGGAGTCTCTTGATTATGAATCATTTGACACGTGCGAACCATGCCTCATGGGCAAAATGACCAAGACTCCGTTCTCCGGAATAATGGAGCGAGCAACCAACTTATTGGAAATCATACATACTGATGTGTGCGGTCCAATGAGCATTGAGGCTCGCGGTGGTTATCGTTATGTTATCACCCTCACTGATGACTTAAGTAGATATGGGTATGTCTACTTAATGAAACACAAGTCTGAGACCTTTGGAAAGTTCAAGGAATTTCAGAGTGAGGTTGAGAATCAACGTGACAGGAAAATCAAGTTCTTACGATCAGATCATGGGGGAGAATAGTTGAGTCACGAATTTGGCACACACTTAAGGAAATGTGGAATTGTTTCACAACTCACGCCGCCTGGAACACCTCAGCGTAATGGTGTGTCCGAACGTCGTAATCACACTCTATTGGATATGGTGCGATCTATGATGTCTCTTACTGATCTACCGCTATCATTTTGGGGTTATGCTATAGAGACTGCCGCATTCACTTTAAATAGGGCTCCATGGAAATCTGTTGAGACGACACCATATGAATTGTGGTTTGGGAAGAAACCTAAGTTGTCGTTTCTGAAAGTTTGGGGATGCGATGCTTATGTCAAGAAACTTCAACCTGAAAAGCTCGAACCCATATCAGAAAAATGTGTCTTCATAGGATACCCTAAGGAAACTATTGGGTATACCTTCTACCTCTGATCCGAAGGCAAGATCTTTGTTGCCAAGAATGGATCCTTTCTAGATAAAGAGTTTCTCTCGAAAGAAGTAAGTGAGAGGAAAGTAGAACTTGATGAAGTATCTCTTGAACCGGGGAGTAGCGCAGCTCAAGAAAATGTTTCTATGGTGCCTGCACCAACTAGAGAGGAAGTTAATGATGATGATCATGAAACTTTAGATCAAGTTGCTACTGAACTTTGTAGGTCCACAAGGACACGTTCCGCACCAGAGTGGTACGGCAACCCTGTCCTGGAAATCATGTTGTTAGACAATGGTGAACCTTCGAACTATGAAGAAGCGATGGCGGACCCGGATTCTGACAAATGGCTTGAAGCCATGAAATCCGAGATAGGATCCATGTATGAAAACGAAGTATGGACTTTGACAGACTTGCCCGATGATCGGCGAGCCATAGAAAATAAATGGATCTTTAAGAAGAAGACAGACGCGGACGGTAATGTAACAATCTATAAGGCTCGGCTTGTCGCTAAGGGTTATCGACAAGTTCAAGGGGTTGACTACGATGAGACCTTCTCACCCTTAGCGAAGCTGAAGTCTGTCTGAATCATGTTAGCAATTGCCACATTCTATGATTATGAGATATGGCAAATGGACGCCAAAACGGCATTCCTTAATGGTTTACTTAAGGAAGAATTGCATATGATGCAGCCGGAAGGTTTTGTCGATCCTAAGAGTGCTGACAAGGTGTGCAAGCTCCAACGCTCAATCTATGGGCTGGTGCAAGCATCTCGGAGTTGGAACATTCGCTTTGATGAGATGATCAAAGCGTTTGGGTTTACGCAGACTTATGGAGAAGCCTGTGTTTACAAGAAAGTGAGTGGGAGCTCTGTAGCGTTTCTCATATTATATGTGGATGACATACTATTGATGGGAAATGATATAGAATTCTTGGAAAGCATAAAGGCCTACTTGAATAAGTGTTTTTCAATGAAGGACCTTGGAGAAGCTGCTTATATATTAGGCATCAAGATCTATAGAGATAGATCGAGATGCCTCATTGGTCTTTCACAAAGCATGTACCTTGACAAGATATTGAAGAAGTTCAATATGGATCAGTCCAAGAAGGGGTTCTTGCCTGTATTGCAAGGTGTGAGATTGAGCACGGCTCAATGCCCGACCACGGCAGAAGATAGAGAAAAGATGAGTGTCATCCCCTATGCCTCGGCCATAGGGTCTATTATGTATGCCATGCTGTGTACCAGACCTGATGTAAACCTTGCCGTAAGTTTGGTAGGAAGGTACCAAAGTAATCCCGGCATGGAACACTGGACAGCGGTCAAGAATATCCTGAATTACCTGAAAAGGACTAAGGATATGTTTCTCGTTTATGGAGGTGACGAAGAGCTCATCGTAAAGGGTTACGTCGACGCTAGCTTCGACACAGACCTAGATGACTCTAAGTCACAAACCGGATACATGTATATTTTGAATGGTGGGGCAGTCAGCTGGTGCAGTTGCAAGCAAAGCGTCGTGGCGGGATCTACATGTGAAGCGGAGTACATGGCAGCCTCGGAGGCAGCGCATGAAGCAATTTGGATGAAGGAGTTCATTACCGACCTAGGAGTTATTCCCAATGCGTCAGGCCCGATGACTCTCTTCTGTGACTACACTGGAGCTATTGCCCTGGCCAAGGAGCCCAGGTTTCACAAGAAGACCAGGCATATCAAGCGTCGCTTCAACTCCATTCGTGAAAATGTTCAAGATGGAGACATAGATATTTGTAAAGTGCATACGGACTTGAATGTCGCAGATCCGTTGACTAAACCTCTTCCACGAGCAAAACATGATCAACACCAGAACTCTATGGGTGTTCGATTCATCACAATGTAACTAGATTATTGACTCTAAGGGAGACTGTTGGAAATATGCCCTAGAGGCAATAATAAAATGGTTATTATTATATTTCCTTGTTCATGATAATTGTCTATTGTTCATGCTATAATTGTGTTATCCGGAAATCGTAATACATGTGTGAATACATAGACCACAACATGTCCCTAGTGAGCCTCTAGTTGACTTGCTCGTTGATCAATAGATGGTTACGGTTTCCTGGCCATGGACATTGGATGTCATTGATAACGGGATCACATCATTAGGAGAATGATGTGATGGACAAGACCCAATCCTAAGCATAGCACTAGATTGTGTAGTTCGTTTGCTAAAGCTTTTCTAATGTCAAGTATCATTTCCTTAGACCATGAGATCGTGCAACTCCCGGATGCCGTACGAATGCTTTGGGTGTACCAAACGTCACAACGTAACTGGGTGGCTATAAAGGTGCACTACAGGTTGGGTTGGCTCGGATCGACACTGGGATTTGTCACTCGGTATGACGGAGAGGTATCTCTGGGCCCACTCGGTAATGCATCATCATAATGAGCTCAATGTGACCAAGTAGTTGGTCACGGGATCATGCATTACGGAACGAGTAAAGTGGCTCCCGGTAACGAGATTGAACGAGGTATTTGAAGGAAATATGCCCTAGAGGCAATAATAAAGTTATTATTTATTTCCTTATATCATGATAAATGTTTATTATTCATGCTAGAATTGTATTAACCGGAAACATAATACATGTGTGAATACATAGACAAACAGAGTGTCACTAGTATGCCTCTACTTGACTAGCTCGTTAATCAAAGATGGTTATGTTTCCTAGTCATAGACATGAGTTGTCATTAACGGGATCACCTCATTAGGAGAATGACGTGATTGACTTGACCCATTCCGTTAGCTTAGCACTCGATCGTTTAGTATGTTGCTATTGCTTTCTTCATGACTTATACATGTTCCTATGACTATGAGATTATGCAACTCCCGTTTACCGGAGGAACACTTTGTGTGCTACCAAACGTCACAACGTAAATGGGTGATTATAAAGGTGCTCTACAGGTGTCTCCAAAGGTACTTGTTGGGTTGGCGTATTTCGAGATTAGGATTTGTCACTCCAATTGTCGGAGAGGTATCTCTGGGCCCACTCGGTAATGCACATCACTATAGCCTTGCAAGCATTGTGACTAATGAGTTAGTTGCGGAATGATGTATTACGGAACGAGTAAAGAGACTTGCCGGTAACGAGATTGAACTAGGTATCGAGATACCGACGATCGAATCTCGGGCAAGTAACATACCGATGACAAAGGGAACAACGTATGTTGTTATGCGGTCTGACCGATAAAGATCTTCGTAGAATATGTGGGAGCCAATATGGGCATCCAGGTCCCGCTATTGATTATTGACCGAAGACGTGTCTCGGTCATGTCTACATAGTTCTCGAACCCGTAGGGTCCGCATGCTTAAAGTTACGATGACAGTTTTATTATGAGTTTATGTATGTTGATGTACCGAAGGAGTTCGGAGTCCCGGATGAGATCGGGGACATGACAGGAGTCTCGAAATGGTCGAGACGTAAAGATCGATATATTGGACGACTATATTCAGACTTCGAAAAGGTTCCGAGTGATTCGGGTATTTTTCGGAGTACCGGAGAGTTACGGGAATACGTATTGGGCCTTATTGGGCCATACGGGAAAGAAGGAAAAGGGCCTCAAGGGTGGCCGCACCCCTCCCCTTGGTCTGGTCCGAATTGGACTAGGGAAGGGGGCGCCCCCTTCCTTCCTTCTCTTTTTCCCTTCCTCTTTTCCTATTCCATATGGGAGGTGGAATCCTACTAGGACTAGGGAGTCCTAGTAGGACTCCACACTTGGTGCGCCCCCTCCTAGGGCCGGCCTCCTCCTCCCTTGCTCCTTTATATACGGGGGCAAGGGGGCACCCCAGAGACACAACAATTGATCCTTGAGATCTCTTAGCCGTGTGCGGTGCCCCCTCCACCAGATTACACCTCGATAATACCGTCGCGGAGCTTAGGCGAAGCCCTGCATCGGTGGAACATCATCATCGTCACCACGCCGTCGTGCTGACGAAACTCTCCCTCAACACTCGGCTGGATCGGAGTTCGAGGGACGTCATCGAGCTGAACGTGTGTAGAACTCGGAGGTGCCGTACGTTCGGTACTTGATCGGTCGGATCGTGAAGACGTACGACTACATCAACCGCGTTGTGATAAAGCTTCCGCTGTCGGTCTACGAGGGTACGTGGACAACACTCTCCCCTCTCGTTGCTATGCATCACCATGATCTTGCGTGTGCGTAGGAATTTTTTTGAAATTACTACGTTCCCCAACAGTGGCATCCGAGCCAGGTTTTATGCGTTGATGCTATGCACGAGTAGAACACAAGTGAGTTGTGGGCGATATAAGTCATACTGCTTACCAGCATGTCATACTTTGGTTCAGCGGTATTGTGAGATGAAGCGGCCCGGACCGACATTACGCGTACGCTTACGCGAGACTGGTTTCACCGTTGTGAGCACTCGTTGCTTAAAGGTGACCGGCGGGTGTCTGTCTCTCTCACTTTAGTTGAACCGAGTGTGGCTACGCCCGGTCCTTGCGAAGGTTAAAACAGCACCAACTTGACAAACTATCGTTGTGGTTTTGATGCGTAGGTAAGAACGGTTCTTGCTAAGCCCGTAGCAGCCACGTAAAATATGCAACAACAAAGTAGAGGACGTCTAACTTGTTTTTGCAGGGCATGTTGTGATGTGATATGGTCAAGACATGATGTGATATAATGTGTTGTATGAGATGATCATGTTTTGTAACCGAGTTATCGGCAACTGGCAGGAGCCATATGGTTGTCGCTTTATTGTATGAGATGCAATCGCCATGTAATAGTTTTACTTTATCACTAAGCGGTAGCGATAGTCGTAAAAGCAATAAGTTGGCGAGACGACAATGATGCTACGATGGAGATCAAGGTGTCGCGCCGGTGACGATGGTGATCATGACGGTGCTTCGGAGATGGATATCACAAGCACGGTGCTTCGGAGATGGAGATCACAAGCACAAGATGATGATGGCCATATCATATCACTTATATTGATTGCATGTGATGTTAATCCTTTATGCATCTTATCTTGCTTTGTTTGACGGTAGCATTATAAGATGATCCTTCACTAAATTATCAAAGTATAAGTGTTCTCCCTGAGTATGAACCGTTGCGAAAGTTCTTCGTGCTGAGACACCACGTGATGATCGGGTGTGATAGGCTCCACGTTCAAATACAACGGGTGCAAAACAATTGCACACGCGGAATACTCAGGTTAAACTTGACGAGCCTAGCATATAACAGATATGGCCTCGGAACACGGAGACCGAAAGGTCGAGCGTGAATCATATAGTAGATATGATCAACATAGTGATGTTCACCGTTGAAACTACTCCATCTCACGTGATGATCGGACATGGTTTAGTTGATATGGATCACGTGATCACTTAGAGGATTAGAGGGATGTCTATCTAAGTGGGAGTTCTTAAGTAATATGATTAATTGAACTTAAATTTATCATGAACTTAGTCCTGATAGTATTTTGCAAATTATGTTGTAGATCAATAGCTCGCGTTGTTGCTTCCCTGTTTTATTTTTGATATGTTCCTAGAGAAAATTATGTTGAAAGATGTTAGTAGCAAAGATGCGGATTGGATCCGTGATCTGAGGATTATCCTCATTGCTGCACAGAAAAATTATGTCCTTGATGTACCGCTAGGTGACAGACCTATTGTAGGAGCAGATGCAGACGTTATGAATGTTTGGCTAGCTCAATATGTTGACTACTTGATAGTTTAGTGCACCATGCATAACGGCTTAGAATCGGGACTTCAAAGACGTTTTTGAACGTCATGGACCATATGAGATGTTCCAGGAGTTGAAGTTAATATTTCAAGCAAATACCCGAGTTGAGAGATATGAAGTCTCCAACAAGTTCTATAGCTAAAAGATGGAGGAGAATCGCTCAACTAGTGAGCATGTGCTCAGATTGTCTGGGTACTACAATCGCTTGAATCAAGTGGGAGTTAATCTTCCAGATAAAATAGTGATTGACAGAATTCTCCAGTCATCATCACCAAGTTAGTAGAACTTCGTGATGAACTATAGTTTGCAAGGGATGACGAAAGTAATTCCCGAGCTCTTCGTGATGCTGAAATCGACGAAGGTAGAAATCAAGAAAAACATCAAGTGTTGATGGTTGACGAGACCACTAGTTTCAAGAAAAGGGCAAAGGGAAGAAGGGGAACTTCAAGAAGAACGGCAAGCAAGTTGCTGCTCAAGTGAAGAAGCCTAAGTCTGGTCCTAAGCCTGAGACTAAGTGCTTCTACTGCAAAGGGACTGGTCACTGGAAGCGGAACTACCCCAACTATTTGGTGGATAAGAAGGATGGCAAAGTGAACAAAGGTATATTGGATATACATGTTATTGATGTGTATTTTACTAGTGTTTATAGCAACCCCTCGGTATTTGATACTGGTTCAGTTGCTAAGAGTAGTAACTCGAAACGGGAGTTGCAGAATAAACAGAGACTAGTAAAAGGCGAGGTGACGATGTGTGTTGGAAGTAGTTCCAAGATTGATATGATCATCATCGCACACTCCCTGTACTTTCGGGATTAGTGTTGAAACTAAATAAGTGTTATTTTGTGTTTGCGTTGAGCATGAATATGATTTGATCATGTTTATTGCAATACGGTTATTCATTTAAGTTAAAGAACAATTGTTGTTCTATTTACATGAATAAAAACCTTCTATGGTCATACACACCAACGAAAATGGTTTGTTGGATCTCGATCGTAGTGATACACATAATCATAATATTGAAGCCAAAAGATGCAAAGTTAATAATGATAGTGCAACTTATTTGTGGCACTGTCGTTTAGGTCATATTGGTGTAAAGCGCGTGAAGAAACTCCATACTGATGGGATTTTGGAATCACTTGATTATGAATCACTTGATGCTTGCGAACCATGCCTCATGGGCAAGATGACTAAAATGTCGTTCTCCGGAACTATGGAGAGAGCAACAGATTTGTTGGAAGTCATACATACAGATGTATGTGGTCCAATGAATATTGAGGCTCGTGACGGATATCGTTATTTTCTCACCTTCACAGATGATTTGAGCAGATATGGGTATATCTACTTGATGAAACATAAGTCTGAAACATTTGAAAAGTTCAAAGAATTTCAGAGTGAAGTGGAAAATCATCGTGACAAGAAAATAAAGTTTCTATGATCTGATCGCGGAGACAAATATTTGAGTCACGAGTTTGGTCTTCAATTAAAACAATGTGAAATAGTTTCACTACTCACGCCACCTGGAACACCACTGTGTAATGGTGTGTCCGAACATCGTAATCGTACTTTATTAGATATGGTGCGATATATGATGTATCTTACCGATCTACCACTATCATTTTGGGGTTATGCATTAGAGACAGCTGCATTCACGTTAAATAGGGCACCATCAAAATCCGTTGAGACGACGCCTTATGAACTGAGGTTTAGCAAGTAACCAAAGTTGTTGTTTCTTAAAGTTTGGGGCTGCGATGCTTATGTGAAGAAACTTCAACCTGATAAGCTCAAACCCAAATCGGAGAAATGTGTCTTCATAGGATACCCAACGGAGACAGTTGGGTACATCTTCTATCACAGATCCGAAGGAAAGACATTCGTTGCTTAGTATGGATCCTTTCTAGAGAAGGAGTTTCTCTCGAAAGAAGTGAGTGGGAGGAAAGTAGAACTTGATGAGGTAACTGTACCTGCTCCCTTATTGGAAAGTAGTTCATCACAGAAATCTGTTCCTGTGACTCCTACACCAATTAGTGAGGAAGTTAATGATGATGATCATGTAACTTCAGATCAAGTTACTACCAAACCTCGTAGGTAAACCAGAGTAAGATCCGCACCAGAGTGGTACGGTAATCCTGTTCTGGAAGTTATGTTACTAGACCATGACGAACCTACGAACTATGAAGAAGCAATGGTGAGCCCAGATTCCGCAAAATGGCTTGAGGCCATGAAATCTGAGATGAGATCCATGTATGAGAACAAAGTATGGACTTTGATTGACTTGCCCAATGATCGGCGAGCCATTGAGATTAAATGGATCTTCAAGAGGAAGACGGACGCTGATAGTAGTGTCACTATCTACAAAGCTAGAATTGTCGCAAAAAGGTTTTCGACAAGTTCAAGGTGTTGACTACGATGAGAGTTTCTCACTCGTATCTATGCTTAAGTCTGTCCGAATCATGTTAGCAAATTGCCGCATTTTTTGAAATCTGGCAAATGGATAAACAAAACTGCATTCCTTAATGGATTTATTAAAGAAGAGTTGTATATGATGCAACCAGAAGGTTTTGTCAATCCTAAAGGTGCTAACAAAATATGCAAGCCCCAGCAATCCATCTATGGACTGGTGCAAGCATCTCGGAGTTGGAATATACACTTTGATAAGTTGATCAAAGGATATAGTGTTATACAGACTTGCGGTGAAGCCTGTATTTACAAGAAAGTGAGTGGGAGCACTACAACATTTCTGATAAGTATATGTAAGTGACATATTGTTGATCGGAAATAATGTAGAATTATTCTGCAAAGCATAAAGGAGTTTTTCAAAGAAAGACCTCGGTGAAGCTGCTTACATATTGAGCATCAAGATCTATAGAGATAGATCAAGACGCTTGATAAGTTTTTTCAATGAGTACATACCTTAACAAGATTTTGAAGTGGTTCAAAATGGAACAGTCAAAGAAAGAGTTTCTTGCATGTGTTACAAGGTGTGAAATTGAGTAAGACTCAAAACCCGACCACGGCAGAAGATAGGAAAAGAATGAAAGTCATTCCCTATGCCTCGGCCATAGGTTCTATAAAGTATGCCATGCTGTGTACCAGATCTATTGTATACCCTACACTGATTTTGGCAAGGGAGTACAATAGTGATCTAGGAGTAGATCACTGGACAGCGGTCAAAATTATCCTTACTGGAATAAGGATATGTTTCTCGATTATGGAAGTGACAAAAGGATCGTCGTAAAAGGTTACGTGGATGCAAGTTTTGACACTAATCTAGATGACTCTAAGTCTCGGTCTAGATACATATTGAAAGTGGGAGCAATTAGCTAGAGTAGCTCCATGCAGAGCATTGTAGACATAGAAATTTGCAAAATACTTACGGATCTGAATGTGACAGACCCGTTGACTAAAATTATCTCACAAGCAAAACATGATCACACCTTAGTACTCTTTGGGTGTTAATCACATAGCGATGTGAACTAGATTACTGACTCTAGTAAAACCCTTTGGTGATGGTCACATGACGATGTGAACTATGGGTGTTAATCACATGGTGATGTGAACTATTCATGTTAAATCACATGGCGATGTGAACTAGATTATTGACTCTAGTGCAAGTGGGAGACTGAAGGAAATATGCCCTAGAGGCAATAATAAAGTTATTATTTATTTCCTTATATCATGATAAATGTTTATTATTCATGCTAGAATTGTATTAACCGGAAACATAATACATGTGTGAATACATAGACAAACAGAGTGTCACTAGTATGCCTCTACTTGACTAGCTCATTAATCAAAGATGGTTATGTTTCCTAGTCATAGACATGAGTTGTCATTTGATTAATGGGATCACCTCATTAGGAGAATGACGTGATTGACTTGACCCATTCCGTTAGCTTAGCACTCGATCGTTTAGTATGTTGCTATTGCTTTCTTCATGACTTATACATGTTCCTATGACTATGAGATTATGCAACTCCCGTTTACCGGAGGAACACTTTGTGTGCTACCAAATGTCACAACATAAATGGGTGATTATAAAGGTGCTCTACAGGTGTCTCCAAAGGTACTTGTTGGGTTGGCGTATTTCGAGATTAGGATTTGTCACTCCAATTGTCGGAGAGGTATCTCTGGGCCCACTCGGTAATGCACATCACTATAAGCCTTGCAAGCATTGTGAGTAATGAGTTAGTTGCGGAATGATGTATTACGGAACGAGTAAAGAGACTTGCCGGTAACGAGATTGAACTAGGTATCGAGATACCGACGATCGAATCTCGGGCAAGTAACATACCGATGACAAAGGGAACAACGTATGTTGTTATGCGGTCTGACCGATAAAGATCTTCGTAGAATATGTGGGAGCCAATATGGGCATCCAGGTTCCGCTATTGGTTATTGACCGGAGACGTGTCTCGGTCATGTCTACATAGTTCTCGAACCCGTAGGGTCCGCACGCTTAAAGTTACGATGACAGTTTTATTATGAGTTTATGTATGTTGATGTACTGAAGGAGTTCGGAGTCCCGGATGAGATCGGGGACATGACGAGGAGTCTCGAAATGGTCGAGACGTAAAGATCGATATATTGGACGCCTATATTCGGACTTCGAAAAGGTTCCGAGTGATTCGGGTATTTTTCGGAGTACCGGAGAGTTACGGGAATACGTATTGGGCCTTATTGGGCCATACGGGAAAGAAGGAAAAGGGCCTCAAGGGTGGCCGCACCCCTCCCCTTGGTCTGGTCCGAATTGGACTAGGGAAGGGGGGGGCGCCCCCTTCCTTCCTTCTCTTTTTCCCTTCCTCTTTTCCTATTCCATATGGGAGGTGGAATCCTACTAGGACTAGGGAGTCCTAGTAGGACTCCACACTTGGTGCGCCCCCTCCTAGGGCCGGCCTCCTCCTCCCTTGCTCCTTTGTATACGGGGGCAGGGGGGCACCCCAGAGACACAACAATTGATCCTTGAGATCTCTTAGCCGTGTGCGGTGCCCCCTCCACCAGATTACACCTCGATAATACCGTCGCAGAGCTTAGGCGAAGCCCTACGTCGGTGGAACATCATCATCGTCACCACGCCGTCGTGCTGACGAAACTCTCCCTCAACACTCGGCTGGATCGGAGTTCGAGGGACGTCATCGAGCTGAACGTGTGTAGAACTCGGAGGTGCCGTACGTTCGGTATTTGATCGGTCGGATCGTGAAGACGTACGACTACATCAACCGCGTTGTGATAACGCTTCCGCTGTCGGTCTACGAGGGTACGTGGACAACACTCTCCCCTCTCGTTGCTATGCATCACCATGATCTTGCGTGTGCGTAGGAATTTTTTTCAAATTACTACGTTCCCCAACAGTATTGGGATATCGACGATCGAATCTCGGGCAAGTAACGTACCGATTGACAAAGGGAATTGTATACGGGATTGCTTGAATCCTCGACATCGTGGAACGTGTGGGAGCCAACATGGGTATCCAGATCCCTCTGTTGGTTATTGGCTAGAGAGGTGTCTCGGTCATGTCTGCATGATTCCCGAACCCGTTGGGTCTACACACTTAAGGTTCGATGACGCTAGGGTTATAAGGAAGGTTTGTATGTGATTAACGAATGTTGTTCGGAGTCCCGGATGAGATCCTGGACGTCACGAGGAGTTCCGGAATGGTCCGGAGACGAAGATTTATATATGGGAAGTCCTTATTCGGTCGCCGAAAGTGTTCGCGGGTCTATCGGTATTGTACCGGGACCACCGAAAGGGTTCCGGGGGTCCACCGGGAGGGTCCACCTGCCCCGGAGGGCCCTATGGGCTGAATATAGAGGGGAACCAACCCCTAGGTGGGCTGGGCGCCAAAACTCCCCTAGGGCCCATGCGCCTAGGGTTGGGGGGTAACCCTGGAGGGGGCGCCCCCCTTGGCTTGGGGGGCAAGCCTCCCCCCTTGGCCGCCGCCCCCCTCTAGATCCATCTGGAGGGGGCCGGCCCCCCTCTCCCTTGCCCCTATAAATAGAAAGGGGGTGGGAGGGCAGCAGGAACACATCCAAGGCGCAGCCCCTCCCCTCCCCAACACCTCTCCTCCTCCGCGTGAGCTTAGCGAAGCCCTGCCGGAGAACTGCCACTCCACCACCACCACGCCGTCGTGCTGCTGTTGGAGCCTTCTTCCTCAACCTCTCCCTCCTCCTTGCTGGATCAAGGCGCGGGAGATGTCACTGGGCTGCATGTGTGTTGAACGCGGAGGCACCGTTGTTAGGTGCTTGGATCGGATTCTGCCGCGATCTGAATCGCTACAAGTACGACTCCCTCATCCACGTTCTTGTAACGCTTCTACATCGCGATCTTCAAAGGTATGAAGATGCACTCCCCTCTCGTTGCTAGTAAACTCCATAGATTGATCTTGGTGATGCGTAGAATTTTTTTAATTTCTGCAACGATCTCCAACATGTGTGCCGTGCGTGCACCTCTTCTCTTCGTGCACGTCCCCCACCTACATGGGCGTGTGTGAGAGATACAAACCTAGACAAATGGCTTGTGCATTCGTGAGTGTTTTTTGTTTTTTGGGGGGGGGGTTGATTTCGTGAATGTATTTGTGGGAATATGTGTCGATGACATCTCAAACAAAATTTTGCATGCAATGTGTGTGAAATGGAGGCCTATCCATATCATATATAGAGGGTCGGGCGATCCACGAGAAGAGAGGGAGGGGTCATAGATATCGATAGAGTCGAAGAGAGGATCAAGTGGGTGGGTGCGAGATCGATGAAGAGAGCCATCGAAATTGTGTGTGTGTGCAAGTCAAAGATATAGGGAGACTGACCTAGCTACCGGAACGTCAGAGGGCACAGGTCAAGTTTGTGTGTGGCAGGGAGACATGACTAGAGCGCTCGATGTATCGGTGTGTGTGTGCGCGCGAGGGTGTGGGGGGAGGGGTAGGCAGAGGCCTAACTATAGAGGTAGAACGACTTGTATATGTGTTGAGAAGGAGAGACCCAGCTTTGTCTTGAGGGAGATCGGTCGACATCCATACATAACTGAAGGACGGGAAATAGGATGGGACAGAGAGAGGAGAGAGAGAGGGAGGGAGGGAGAGGGGTAGAGTGCTGGATGGGTGATGGAGTTGCTTCTCGAAGATGGTGGGAGAGGCCTACTAGACAAATTGAGGGTGGAACTGCAATATTATCAATAAGAGTGGGGGTGTGTTTCTGTGTGTGCCTGTGCGTGATAGATCTGTCGGGACACATCCATGGATGATGAAGGGGAACCATGTGTTTGGTAAGCAAACCTAACTAGATCGGTAGATCAATTGTTGTTTGTCAGAGGAAGGGAGAGACATAACTAATGAGGTAGATCGATCGACGCGTGGGGAAAAACGAGTTATAAGGACCTAGCTAGCTATATGTATAGCGGGAGATCGGTCGTTGTACGTCCATTTGTTAGAGGCAAATAAGGCCCGACGAGACGGATAGACAGAGAGAATGGAGCTAGGAGGTGGTGTGAGAGGCCCAACTACTAGCTAGATAGGGGGTGGAGTGTGCGGTTGTGAGATCGATGAAAAGAGGGGCGAGAGTTTACACGTGAGTGGGACCGTATGAGAGACATGAGACAAGGACACCTAAAGGAGGAGATTGAAGGTGCGTGTGTATGTTGTAGGCAGACATCGCTGGAGAGGTTTATCGATCGATGTGTGTCGGAAAAGAGTTGTGGAGACTGTGGGAGAACGACCTAAAGAAGAAGAAAAAATGAATGTGCGCGATTGATAGAATGCTGAGGGAGGGGGAGGGCGAGGAGGGCGTGTGCATGCACGAGAGAAAGTTAGTGGTAGCTACAAAGGTTAGAGGATTGTGTGGGTGTAAGAGACTAACAAAGATCATAATTTGATATGAAAGTGGATTCATATATTTGAATAGGAGATCATAGTGTTTTAAACATATGCATGCATGAATATAGCGGTGGTACGCGTGTTGTGGTTTTGCACATGTTATACCATAATGTGATAATGCATGGCGTTTGCAACTCACAACTAAATGTCGAACAATCTAAACCATACTATACATCGAACAATCTCACATTTTATTTGAATTTGTGATAATGTGTGGCGTTTGCAGCTTACAACTAAATATCGAACAATCTAAACAATACTATATATCGAACATTCTCACATTTTATTTGAATTTGTGGTAATGTGTGGTGTTTGCAACTCACATCTAAATACTTGTAGGCGTAGGGGGCGGGGCACCATACATAATGTGATAAACACATTATACATATGAGACATTGTTTAGTTTGTGAAGATCTAGCTAGAGCTTGAAATGTACAATGATTTGAAATCAACATAAAGTGGATTCAAAAAATCGACTTCGAGTTCATATAGTACACATAGTTCATATGTAACTCGAGACTAATCATGTGGTGTGCTATGAAGATAATACACAAATGATGGTTTAACTTGACAATAATGACGATTGTAGATCTTATTAAAACAGAGAAACGAATTCAAACGCTTTGACTTCACAATAATCATTATTGTAGATCTTATTCAAATAGAGAAACGAATTCAAATTTAGTTCATATTGACGCGGTAGTATATACGTTTGGAATGCACTAAAACGTTCATTTGAGTACTAGGTTGCATGCATTATACACGTAGCGAAATATTTTAATTGAACATAACATGAATTCAAAGTTTTGAATGACATTTGTAGTGCGAATTGATTTGGTACAGTACACGTTAGGCTTGTCCGGAAATTTCAACCCGCGCCTTGTTAGCCCGAAATATTCAAGATATATCTTTGTCTTGTTGTGCTCCGACAACTCCCTCCATCTCAACCCGTGCCTTGCTATTCCAAAATTACAACGCGCGCGAAAACTCCCACCTCCTGTGAAATCCCGACACGCGAAATGCCCGTGATACCCCTGAACCAAAAGAACCGCCTCAAATTGGTGGGGGTACTTTCATAACTTACCCCACATTTCGGACAAGCGCGTCCCTAAGCCATGGTTCCCCACTCCCATCCCATCCGCGCACCCATTCGTACACCGAGGCCGGGAAAACCCGCGGAGCCCCACACCCTCCTCCGTCCGCCACCCAGCCGGAGCTCTTCCCCGACGACGTCGTCCACAACAACACCTTGACGTCCCTCATCCACCGTACCGGATGAGGATCCGTTGTCGATCTGGTCGTCCCGCCGGTTCAGCCACCCCGTCCTCCACCTCCAAGGAGCTGCCCCGACGTTCCCCTCGTCTTTCGCGCCACCTCCATTCCCACACCGCCGTCTTCACCTACACCACCGAAAGAGGATCAGCATCACCGTTTCCTCGGATGAAGCTGCGGCCTAATCGGCGCTACCAAAGAGGTTGTACACTAATCGCCGCATTTTCTTCTTGATTCGATCTCACGGTGCTGCCGGCGCTCGGTCCCGAGCCGACACGGCGCGGCTCCATCCACCGGCGTCGCCGGCCACTTCCTCCATGGCGTCGCTCCCTTGGCGGCGACGTCCACATCAGTAGGAGCTGCTGCTGCTTTAGCTCTCGCTCGCGCTACTGCTCTGCTCTTGCTCTCGGTCCCCTGCTTGGTCTGCTCTTGCTCGCGCTGCTGCTCTCGGTCTTGCTCTTGCTTGTGATGCTGCTCCGATTTAGCTACACTTCAGTCGACTGAATCGACTTTTGGGTCAGTCGATTTTCAGGGGGTGGGGGGGGCTCGCCGGAGTTAAGGAAGAAACAGCCGCAGCGGGGAGGGGGGTTCGCCGGAGAAGTACCCCACTATCTATCTTAGGGTTCAGGGTGGGGGCGGTGGTCGCCGGCGGTGGTGGGGCGGTGGCGTGGGGATCGCTGAAGAAAAAGCTCGGCACGGGGGGGCCTAGAGGGATGGCCGGGGCGGCGGCGGACCGGTGGTGGGGAGTGTTTTCGGGGCGGGCAGGGCGTCTGTTTGGCCGGTGGTGGCTGGCGGCTCAGGGGGGTGGAGGTTGAAGATGAACTGTAGGCCCTTGATTTCGTATCCAACGGCTGCAAAATCGACTGACTAGAGATGAAAAAGTCAGTCGACTGACGTGTAGCCTTACCTCTAGTGCGTTCAGTTTTGACAGTAAAATTCGGTTTCGACAGCGAAATTCAGTTTCGATAGTTAAGTTTAGTTTCTACAGTTAAATTCAGTTTCAACAGTTAAGTTCAGAGATGAGCGGCTGATGTATACATCTAGCACTTTTTGGTTATGTATTTTACGTCATCTATTGGAGATGCTATTAGAATTCCACTCAGGTTAACGTTGTCTCTTTTGTCCTGCTTCAGCCTCGGCGTCGTACAACTCACCGGAGCTGCTCCAACGACGAAACCCTCCATCACAGCGGAGCAGTACCTCGGGCTCCATCTCCAGACGCCTAAGATCTTCTTGTTGGGGAACGTAGTAATTTAAAAAAATTCCTACGCACACGCAAGATCATGGTGATGCATAGCAACGAGAGGGGAGAGTGTTGTCCACGTACCCTCGTAGACCGAAAGCGGAAGCGTTAGCACAACGCGGTTGATGTAGTCGTATGTCTTCACGATCCGACCGATCAAGTACCGTACGCACGACACCTCCGAGTTCAGCACACGTTCAGCCCGATGACATCCCTCGAACTCCGATCCAGCCAAGTGTTGAGGGAGAGTTTCGTTAGCACGACGGCGTGGTGACGATGATGATGTTCTACCAACGCAGGGCTTCGCCTAAGCACCGCTACAGTATTATCGAGGTGGACTATGTTGGAGGGGGGCACCGCACACGGCTAAAGGATCAAATCAATTGATGTGTCTTTGGGGTGCCCCCTGCCCCCGTATATAAAGGAGCAAGGGGGGAGGTGCGGCCGGCCAGGAGGAGGCGCGCCAGGAGGAGTCCTACTCCCACCGGGAGTAGGACTCCCTCCCTTCCTTGTTGGATTAGGAGAAGGGGGGAAAGAGGAGGGAGAGAGGAAGGTAAGGGGGGCGCCGCCCCCTCTCCTTGTTCTATTCGGACTAGAGGGGGAGGGGCGTGATGTCTACTACGCAACCTTCTCCTTGTAGACGTTGTTGGGCCTCCAAGTGCAGAGGTTTGTAGGACAGTAGCAAATTTCCCTCAAGTGGATGACCTAAGGTTTATCAATCCGTGGGAGGCGTAGGATGAAGATGGTCTCTCTCAAACAACCCTGCAACCAAATAACAAAGAGTCTCTTGTGTCCCCAACACACCCAATACAATGGTAAATTGTATAGGTGCACTAGTTCGGCGAAGAGATGGTGATACAAGTGCAATATGGATGGTAGATATAGGTTTTTGTAATCTGAAAATATAAAAACAGCAAGGTAACTAATGGTAAAAGTGAGCTCAAGCGGTATTGCAATGCTAGGAAACAAGGCCTAGGGTTCATACTTTCACTAGTGCAAGTTCTCTCAACAATAATAACATAACTGGATCATATAACTATCCCTCAACATGCAACAAAGAGTCACTCCAAAGTCACTAATAGCGGAGAACAAACAAAGAGATTATGGTAGGGTATGAAACCACCTCAAAGTTATTCTTTCCGATCAATCCATTGGGCTATTCCTATAAGTGTCACAAACAGCCCTAGAGTTCATAGTAAAATAACACCGTAAGACACACATCAACCAAAACCCTAATGTCACCTAGATAATCCAATGTCACCTCAAGTATCCGTGGGTATGATTATACGATATGCATCACACAATCTCAGATTCATCTATTCAACCAACACATAGAACCTCAAAGAGTGCCCCAAAGTTTCTACCGGAGAGTCAAGACGAAAACGTGTGCCAACCCCTATGCATTGGTTCATGGGCGGAACCCGCAAGTTGATCACCAAAACATACATCAAGTGAATCAATAGAATAACCCATTGTCACCATGGTTATCCCACGCAAGACATACATCAAGTGTTCTCAAATCATTAAAGACTCAATCCGATAAGATTACTTCAAAGGGAAAACTCAATCCATTACAAGAGAGCAGAGGGGGAGAAGCACCATAAGATCCAACTATAATAGCAAAGCTTGCGATACATTAAGATCGTGCCAAATCAAGAACACGAGAGAGAGAGAGAGAGAGAGAGAGAGCTCAAACACATAGCTACTGGTACATACCCTCAGCCCCGAGCGTGAACTACTCCCTCCTCGTCATGGAGAGCGTCGGGATGATGAAGATGGCCACCGGTGAGGGTTCCCCCCTCCGGCAGGGTGCCGGAACAGGGTCCCGATTGGTTTTTGGTGGCTACAGAGGCTTGCGGCGGCGGAACTCCCGATCTCTTCTGTTCCCCGATCGTTTTAGGGTATATGGATATATATAGGCGGAAGAAGTACGTCAGGGGAGCCACGAGGGGCCCACGAGGGTGGAGGGCGCGCCCCCTGCCTCATGCCTTCCTCGTTGCTTTCTTGACGTGGACTCCAAGTCTCCCGGGTTGCTTTCTTTCCAAAAATAACTCTTCAGAAGGTTTCATTCCGTTTCGACTCCGTTTAATATTCCTTTTCTTCGAAACACTGAAACAAGGGAAAAAATAGGAACTGGCACTGGGCTCTGGGTCAATAGGTTAGTCCCAAAAGTAATATAAAAGTGCATAGTAAAGCCCATTAAACATCCAAGATGGATAATATAATAGCATGAATACTTCATAAATTATAGATACGTTGGAGACGTATCAGGGCGCGCGGCCCTGCCCTAGCCGCCTCTCCTCTTCTCCACTAAGGCCCACTATGGCCCATTAAACCCCCGGGGGGGTTCCGGTAACCCCCGGTACTCCGGTAAAATCCCGATTTCACCCGGAACACTTCCGATATCCAAATATAGGCTTCCAATATATCAATCTTCATGCCTCGACCATTTTGAGACTCCTCGTCATGTCCGTGATCACATCCGGGACTCCGAACAACCTTCGGTAGATCAAAACATATAAACTCATAATATAACCGTCATCAAAACTTTAAGCGTGCGGACCCTACGGGTTCGAGAACTATGTAGACATGACCGAGACACGTCTCCGGTCAATAACCAATAGCGGAACCTGGATGCTCATATTGGCTCCCACATATTCTACGAAGATCTTTATCAGTCAGACCGCATAACAACATACGTTGTTCCCTTTGTCATCGGTATGTTACTTGCCTGAGATTCGATCGTCGGTATCTCAATACCTAGTTTAATCTCGTTGCCGGCAAGTCTCTTTACTCATTCCATAATACATCATCCTGCAACTAACTCATTAGTTGCAATGCTTGCAAGGCTTAAGTGATGTGTATTACCGAGTGGGCCCAGAGATACCTCTCCGACAATCGGAGTGACAAATCCTAATCTCGAAATACGCCAACCCAACAAGTACCTTCGGAGACACCTGTAGAGCACCTTTATAATCACCCAGTTACGTTGTGACGTTTGGTAGCACACAAAGTGTTCCTCCGATAAACGGGAGTTGCATAATCTCATAGTCATAGGAACATGTATAAGTCATGAAGAAAGCAATAGCAACATACTAAACGATCGAGTGCTAAGCTAACGGAATGGGTCAAGTCAATCACATCATTCTCCTAATGACGTGATCCCGATAATCAAATGACAACTCATGTCAATGGCTAGGAAACATAACCATCTTTGATCAACGAGCTAGTCAAGTAGAGGCATACTAGTGACACTCTGTTTGTCTATGTATTCACACAAGTATTATGTTTCCGGTTAATACAATTCTAGAATGAATAATAAACATTTGTCATGATATAAGGAAATAAAAAATAACTTTATTATTGCCTCTAGGGCATATTTCCTTCAGTCTCCCACTTGCACTAGAGTCAATAATCTAGTTCACATCGCCATGTGATTTAACACCAATAGTTCACATCACCATATGATTAACACCCATAGTTCACATCCTCATGTGACCAACACCCAAAGGGTTTACTAGATTCAATAATCTAGTTCACATCGCTATGTGATTAACACCCAAAGAGTACTAAGGTGTGATCATGTTTTGCTTGTGAGAGAAGCTTAGTCAACGGGTCTGTCATATTCAGAGCCGTATGTATTTTGCAAATATTCTATGTCTACAATGCTCTACACGGAGCTACTCTAGCTAAATGCTCCCATTTTCAATATGTATCCAGATCGAGACTCAGAGTCATCGAGATCGGTGTCAAAACTTGCATCGACGTAACTCTTTACAACGGACACTTTATCACCTCCATAACCGAGAAACATATCCTTATTCCACTAAGAATAATTTTGACCGCTGTCTAGTGATCTACTCCTAGATCACTATTGTACTCCCTTGCCAAAATCAGCGTAGGGTATACAATAGATCTGGTTCGCAGCATGGCATACTTTATAGAACCTATGGCTGAGGCATAGGGAATGACTTTCATTCTCTTTCTATCTTCTGCCGTGGTCGGGCTTTGAGTCTTACTCAATTTCACACCTTGTAACACAGGCAAGAACTCTTTCTTTGACTGTTCCATTTTGAACTACTTCAAAATCTTGTCAAGGTATGTACTCATTGAAAAAACTTATGAAGCGTCTTGATCTATCTCTATAGATCTTGATGCTCAATATGTAAGCAGCTTCACCGAGGTCTTTCTTTCAAAAACTCCTTTCAAACACTCCTTTTTGCTTTGCAGAATAATTCTACATTATTTCTGATCAACAATATGTCATTCCGATATACTTATCAGAAATACTGTAGTGCTCCCACTCACTTTCTTGTAAATACAGGCTTCACCGCAAGTCTGTACAAAACTATATGCTTTGATCAACTTATCAAAGCGTATATTCCAACTCCGAGATACTTGCACCAGTCCATAGATGAATCGCTGGAGCTTGCATATTTTGTTAGCATCTTTAGGATTGACAAAACCTTTTGGTTGCATCATATACAACTCTTCTTTAATAAATCCATTAAGGAATGCAGTTTTGTTTATCCATTTGCCAGATTTCATAAAATGCGGCAATTGGTAACATGATTCGGACAGACTTAAGCATAGATACGAGTGAGAAACTCTTATCGTAGTCAACACCTTGAACTTGTCGAAAACCTTTTGCGACAATTCTAGCTTTGTAGATAGTAACACTACTATCAGCGTCCGTCTTCCTCTTGAAAATCCATTTAATCTCAATGGCTCGCCGATCATTGGGCAAGTCAATCAAAGTCCATACTTTGTTCTAATACATGGATCCCATCTAAGATTTCATGGCCTCAAGCCATTTTGCGGAATCTGGGCTCATCATCGCTTCGTCATAGTTCGTAGGTTCATCATGGTCAAGTAACATGACCTCAGAACAGGATTATCATACCACTCTGGTGCGGATCTTACTCTGGTTGACCTACAAGGTTTGATAGTAACTTGATCTGAAGTTTCATGATCATCATCATTAGCTTCCTCACTAATTGGTGTAGGAGTCACAGGAACAGATTTCTGTGATGAACTACTTTCCAATAAGGGAGCAGGTGCAGTTACCTCATCAAGTTCTACTTTCCTCCCACTCACTTCTTTCGAGAGAAACTCCTTTCTCTAGAAAGGATCCATTCTTAGCAACGAATATCTTGCCTTCGGATCTGTGATAGAAGGTGTACCCAACTGTCTCCTTTGGGTATCCTATGAAGACACATTTCTCCGATTTTGGTTTGAGCTTATCAGGATGAAACTTTTTCACATAAGCATCGCAACCCCAAACTTTAAGAAACGACAACTTTGGTTTCTTGCCAAACCACAGTTCATACGGTGTTGTCTCAACAGATTTAGATGGTGCCCTTTTTAACGTGAATGCAGCTGTCTCTAATGCATAACCCCAAAACGATAGTGGTAAATCGGTAAGAAACATCATAGATTGCACTATATCCAATAAAGTACGATTATGACGTTCGGACACACCATTATGTTGTGGTGTTCCAGGTGGCACGAATTTGTGAAACTATTCCACATTGTTTTAATTGAAGACCAAACTCGTAACTCAAATATTTGTCTCCGCGATCAGATCGTAGAAACCTTATTTTCTTGTCACGATGAGTTTCCACTTCACTCTGAAATTCTTTGAACTTTTCAAATGTTTCAGACTTATGTTTCATCAAGTAGATATACCCATATCTGCTCAAATCATTTGTGAAGGTCAAAAAATAACGATACCCGCCGCGAACCTCAACACTCATCGGACCACATACATCAGTATGTATGATTTCCAATAAGTCAGTTTCTTGCTCCATTGTTCCGGAGAGCGGAGTTTTAGTCATCTTGCCCATAAGGCATGGTTCGCAAGCATCAAGTGATTCATAATCAAGTGATTCCAAAATCCCATCAGCATGGAGTTTCTTCATGTGCTTTACACCAATATGACCTAAACGGCAGTGCCACAAATAAGTTGCACTATCATTATTAACTTTGCATCTTTTGGCTTCAATATTATGAATATATATATCACTACGATCGAGATACAACAAACCATTTTCGTTGGCGTGTATGACCATAGAAGGTTTTATTCATGTAAACAGAACAACAATTGTTCTCTAACTTAAATGAATAACCGTATTGCAATAAACATGATCAGATCATATTCATGCTCAACGCAAACACCAAATAACACTTATTTAGGTTCAACACTAATCCCGAAAGTATAGGGAGTGTGCGATGATGATCATATCAATCTTGGAACCACTTCCAACACACATCGTCACTTCACCCTTAACTAGTCTCTGTTTATTCTGCAACTCCCGTTTCGAGTTACTAATCTTACCAACTGAACTAGTATCAAATACTGAGGGGTTGCTATAAACACTAGTAAAGTACACATCAATAACATGTATATCAAATATACCTTTGTTCACTTTGCCATCCTTCTTATCCGCCAAACACTTGGGGTAGTTCTGCTTCCAGTGACCAGTCCCTTTGCAGTAGAAGCACTCAGTCTCAGGCTTAGGTCCAGACTTGGGTTTCTTCACTTGAGCAGCAACTTGCTTGTCGTTCTTCTTTGAAGTTCCCCTTCTTCCCTTTGCCCTTTTCTTGAAACTAGTGGTCTTGTCAACCATCAACACTTGATGCTTTTCTTGATTTCTACCTTCGTCGATTTCGGCATCACGAAGAGCTTGGAATTGTTTCCGTTATCCCTTGCATATTATAGTTCATCACGAAGTTCTAGTAACTTGGTGATAGTGACTAGAGAACTCTGTCAATCACTATCTTATCTAGAAGATGAACTCCCACTTGATTCAAGTGATTGTAGTACTCAGACATTCTGAGCACATGCTCACTAGCTGAGCAATTCTCCTCCATCTTGTAGGCAAAGTACTGTCAGAGGTCAAATACCTCTCGACACGGGCATGAGTATGAAATACCAATTTCAACTCTTGGAACATTTTATATGCTCCGTGGCGTTTCAAAACATTTTTGAAGTCCCGGTTCTAAGCCGTAAAGCATGGTGCACTAAACTATCAAGTAGTCATCATACCGAGCTTTTGTCAAACGTTCATAACGTCTGCATCTGCTCCTGCAATAGGTCTGTCACCTAGCGGTGCATCAAGGACATAATTCTTCTATGCAGCAATGAGGAAAATCGTCAGATCACGGACCAAGTCCGCATCATTGCTACTATCATATTTCAACCTAGTTTTCTCTAGGAACATATCAAAAATAAAACAGGGAACAACATCTTGAGCTATTGATCAACAACATAGACAAGCAAAATACTATCAGGTACTAAGTTCATGATAAATTTAAGTTCAATTAATCATATTACTTAAGAACTCCCACTTAGATAGACATCCCTCTAATCATCTAAGTGATCACGAGATCCAAATCAACTAAACCATAACCGATCATCACGTGAAATGGAGTAGTTTTCAATGGTGAACATCACTATGTTGATCATATCTACTATATGATTCACACTCGACCTTTCGGTCTCAGTGTTCCGAGGCCATATCTGCATATGCTAGGCTCGTCAAGTTTAACCTGAGTATTCTGCGTGTGCAAAACTGGCTTGCACACGTTGTAGATGGGCGTAGAGCTTATCACACCCGATCATCACGTGGTGTCTGGGCACGACGAACTTTGGCAACGGTGCATACTCAGGGAGAACACTTTTATCTTGAAATTTAGTGAGCATCTTATAATGCTACCGTCAATCAAAGCATGATAAGATGCATAAAAGATAAACATCACATGCAATCAATATAAGTGATATGATATGGCCATCATCATCTTGTGCTTGTGATCTCCATCTCCGAAGCACCGTCATGATCACCATTGTCACCGGCGCGACACCTTGATCTCCATCGTAGCATCGTTGTCGTCTCGCCAATCTTATGCTTCTACGACTATCGCTACCGCTTAGTGATAAAGTAAAGCATTACAGGGCGATTGCATTGCATACAATAAAGCGACAACCATATGGCTCCTGCCAGTTGCCGATAACTCGGTTACAAAACATGATCATCTCATACAATAAAATTTAGCATCATGCTTTGACCATATCACATCACAACATGCCCTGCAAAAACAAGTTAGACATCCTCTACTTTGTTGTTGCAAGTTTTACGTGGCTGCTACGGGCTGAGCATGAACCGTTCTTACCTACGCATCAAAACCACAATGATAGTTTGTCAAGTTGGTGCTGTTTTAACCTTCGCAAGGACCGGGCGTAGCCACACTCGGTTCAACTAAAGTTGGAGAAACTGACTCCCGCCAGCCACCTGTGTGCAAAGCACGTCGGTAGAACCAGTCTCGCGTAAGCGTACGCGTAATATCGGTCCAGGCCGCTTCATCCAACAATACCGCCGAACCAAAGTATGACATGCTGGTAAGCAGTATGACTTATATCGCCCACAACTCACTTGTGTTCTACTTGTGCATATGACATCTACGCATAAAACCAGGCTCGGATGCCACTGTTGAGGAACGTAGTAATTTCAAAAAAATTCCTACGCACACGCAAGATCATGGTGATGCATAGCAACGAGAGGGGACAGTGTTGTCCACGTACCCTCGTAGACCAAAAGCGGAAGCGTTAGCACAACGCGGTTGATGTAGTCGTACGTCTTCACGATCTGACCGATCAAGTATCGTACGCACGGCACCTCCGAGTTCAGCACACGTTCAGCCCGATGACGTCCCTCGAACTCCGATCCAGCCGAGTGTTGAGGGAGAATTTCGTCAGCACGACGGCGTGGTGACGATGATGATGTTATACCGACGCAGGGCTTCGCCTAAGCACTGCTACAGTATTATCGAGGTGGACTATGTTGGAGGGGGGCACCGCACACGGCTAAAAGATCAACTCAATTGATGTGTCTTTGGGGGTGCCCCCTGCCCCCGTATATAAAGGAGCAAGGGGGAGGTGCGGCCGGCCAGGAGGAGGCGCGCCAGGAGGAGTCCTACTCCCACTGGGAGTAGGATTCCCTCCCTTCCTTGTTGGATTAGGAGAAGGGTGGAAAGATGAAGGAAAGGGGGGCGCCGCCCCCCTCTCCTTGTCCTATTCGAACTTGAGGGGGAGGGGTGCGCGGCCTTGCCCTAGCCGCCTCTCCTCTTCTCCACTAAGGCCCACTATGGCCCATTAAACCCCCGGGAGGGGGGGGGTTCCGGTAACCCCCGGTACTCCGGTAAAATCCTGATTTCACCCGGAACACTTCCGATATCCGAATATAGGCTTCCAATATATCAATCTTCATGCCTCGACCATTTCGAGACTCCTCGTCATGTCCGTGATCACATACGGGACTCCGAACAACCTTCGGTAGATCAAAACATATAAACTCATAATATAACCGTCATCAAAACTTTAAGCGTGCGGACCCTACGGGTTCGAGAACTATGTAGACATGACCGAGACACGTCTCTGGTCAATAACCAATAGCGGAACCTGGATGCTCATATTGGCTCCCACATATTCTACGAAGATCTTTATCAGTCAGACCGCATAACAACATACGTTGTTCCCTTTGTCATCGGTATGTTACTTGCCTGAGATTCGATCGTCGGTATCTCAATACCTAGTTTAATCTCGTTGCCGGCAAGTCTCTTTACTCATTCCAAAATACATCATCCTGCAACTAACTCATTAGTTGCAATGCTTGCAAGGCTTAAGTGATGTGTATTACCGAGTGGGCCCAGAGATACCTCTCCTACAATCGGAGTGACAAATCCTAATCTCGAAATACGCCAACCCAACAAGTACCTTCGGAGACACCTGTAGACCACCTTTATAATCACCCAGTTACGTTGTGACGTTTGGTAGCACACAAAGTGTTCCTCCGGTAAACAGGAGTTGCATAATCTCATAGTCATAGGAACATGTATAAGTCATGAAGAAAGCAATAGCAACATACTAAACGATCGAGTGCTAAGCTAACGGAATGGGTCAAGTCAATCACATCATTCTCCTAATGATGTGATCCTGTTAATCAAATGACAACTCATGTCAATGGCTAGGAAACATAACCATCTTTGATCAACGAGCTAGTCAAGTAGAGGCATACTAGTGACACTCTGTTTGTCTATGTATTCACACAAGTATTATGTTTCCGGTTAATACAATTCTAGCATGAATAATAAACATTTATCATGATATAAGGAAATAAATAATAGCTTTATTATTGCCTCTAGGGCATATTTCCTTCACTTCTTCCCCTCCTCCGAGAGCCAAGTCAGCCGAAGCATCCTCACCGGCCAACCCAATCACGTTGAGATCGACATGGCTTCGCCAAAGAGGTTGTACACTTCTTGTGGTTTGACTTAATCTCACCATACTTCTTTGCATCATGTGATCTTCCAATTCTTGTGAACCAAACACCCAGATTGGCAGAAATCCTGTGTTTTTAAATTCTCTGTTTTGCACGTGCATTCCTATCCTATTCCTGTCTATTTCCTATCCCTGCATTGTTAGAATCCTCAAATTCAAACAAGCCCTTACACAATTACTTCTGTTACAGATATGTGTGAAAGAAAACCTTGTGTGGTTTGTCCTGCTCCTGCGGTGCTGTGTTCCACCCCAGCTCAGCTGCTCCAATGATGGAAGGGTTCACCACAATAGGGATCCGCTCTCCAGACTGTCTTTCGCCGCCTCAGATCTTCTTCCCCACCGCCGGCAGCCACGACAACTGCATTACCATCATCAATTGAGCAGATGACCTTGAGGACTACACGGGTCCGCAAGAGTGGTCGCCCTCTTCCGTGTCTGCTTACGTTATGCATCACTTAATATGATGACATGCTACTTTATCGTCGTGCTCACCTATTAGACTCCGACTCAGGTCCAAACTTATGCTGAAACTTGAGTTTTTAAATGGTTGTGGGGTACATATTGGGGCAACAATCAGTACTATCTGTCTACTATCTGGTTAATCTCGGGTGTCTACTATGAGTTTCATGTTGGGTGCAAACAAACATTAAAGGAGCCATTATCTGTATTTTTTAGCTAAAGCTATTATCTGCCTGTTATCATTGGTTTTGGGTCTATCCACAGTTTGCTACCATCACTCTGGATTTGTGCATGCACTCCTTACATAATCTGACTATGTTTTATTCCTATGCATGTCAGTTATTGTACACAATGGAACTGAACATGTAGAGCAAAAGAGACGAGCCTTGCGTGGCAATAAATTTTATGCAGACGTCGCTCCATGGTGGGCGCAAAGGCAGCCCCCCTCCACCCATTTCGGATCGTAATCAAGAGGAAGATAACTGTTCTGAGGGGGATTCAGAAGCAGAAGACCACTCCTATTTACCCCATGAGGTCTTCGCTCTAACTTGGCATGCTGATGTTGGTTATATCATGCATATGGTGCCTTGCATTGCTTACTTTATACATCAAATATGTCAACTGCTTAGTTTAGACATGCTTTGTGTGAATGCCATCTGTTTAGTTTATTCATCATTTATGTGAATTATGCAATGCCATCTTGTTTAGCCAGGCATCATATATGTGAATTTTGCAATGCCATCCTGCTTAGCCAGTCATCTTATATGTGAATTATATCAGGCCATCCTTTTTTTCGTTACGTATTACATTTGTCAACAATGTTAGTACATTCAACTACTCTTCGTGTGCATCAGCCATTTGACACGGTGATGGAAAATTCTGGAGTGAAAACAAGGTCTTCAGAGCAGACTATGCTATCTGACGAAGCGCATATCTCGCTGGTTACGGATAGCTCCTCAGAGGAGGATTCAGAGACAGATGACCAGTCCTATTCCCCCCCCCCCCCGAGGTGCATGCTCTAACTTGGCAGGGTTATGTTGCTCATATCGTGCGTATGGTATCTTGCATTGCTATGTCATTTGCTTAGTTTAGACATGATTTGTGTGAATGCCACCTGTTTAGTGTCTAATTACCATATATGTGAATTATGCAATGCCATCTTTTTGCAAGACATTATATATGTGAATTATGCAATGCTATCTTGTTGCAAGGCATTATATATGTGAATTATGCAATGCCATGTTGTTTAGCCAAGCGTCATATATGTGAATTATATCATGCCGTCCTTTTTTTGTATTTCTCATTGCTTTTGTCGACAATGTTTGTATATTCAACTGCTCTTCCTGTGCATCAGCCATTTGAATTGGTGATGGAGAAATCTGGAGTGAAAACAAGGTCTTCAGAGCAGACAATGCTACCTGGTGAAGCAGATATGTTGCTGGTTACAGATAGCTCTTCAGAGGAGGATTCAGAGGCAGATGACCAGTCCTATTATCCCCCTGAGGTGTATGCTCAAACTTGGCAGGGTTATATTACTCATATCATGCATATGTTGTATTGCAATGCTTAGTTTTTACATCATATACACGATGTTGAATGCCATCTCCTTAGTTGACACATCATATATGCGATTGCCCTCTGCTCACTTCCTTAGTATATAAATCATATATTTGAATTATATCATGCCATGATGTTTACATAGACAGCATGTATCTGAATTATGGCATGCCAACCCATTTTCTAAAGACATAATATAGTTATATCATCTCATCCTGTTCACATAGTCATCATATTTTGAATTATGTCATTCTATCCGTGAATTATATCATGCCATCATGTTTCCATCGATGGCATGTTTGTGATTTATGGCATGCCAACCACTTTAATAGACACATCGTATAGTTATATCATGTCATCCTGTTTACATAGTCATCATATTTTGAAGTATGTCATTCTATCCTGTTTAGTTAGCCATCATACATGTGAAATTGTGTCATGCTATCCTGTTTAATTAGCCATCATATATTTGAAATTATGTCCTGCTATTCTGTTTGGTTAGACAACATAAATGTGAATTATTTCATGCCCTGTTTTCTTCCCTACTATCCATTGCACCTGTCTATCTTACAATGTCTGTACATTCAATTACTTTTCTTGTTTATCAGCCATTTCAATTGGAGGGGGTGATGGAAGTATCTGTGGGAGTAAAAACACGGTCTTCAGAAAAGATCGTGCTACCTGTCGATGGAGATAGAACCACGGTTGTACTTGCCCAAGAACCAGCCCCACCACACATAACCCAGACTCACGCAGATTGTACCCCTACCCAGTTGGACAGAGAACCAGCTACACCCCTTCTAACCCCAACCCCAGCAGATAGTAACCCAGTTCCCGTTGACACAGCACCGTCTCCACCACAGAGCACCCAAACACGAGCAGTTAGTAAGGCAACTGCAGTGCCCAAAGCACGAGGACCACCACTCCGAACCCCAAGTCAACGCTTAAAGCAGAAGAAGAATTGTTCTCAGGTCAGGTTCCGTAGCTATGGTTCATACTACTTTGCTCTTGCATCACTGTATTTACTCATACCAACTAATTTCAAATTTGAAGGATGCAATTGAAACTCCAATGGCGCAACAGGTATGTTTTAAACCTGTTTCTTTAACGTGTTTGCTGTTGTAACTTGCTCTATGTTGATTTCAGTTTCAATTGAATAAACAGTTATGTTCTCATGCCATGCACATTACAAGTGTTGTTATTGCTGTGTAGTTTCCCACACTTATATTCTGTCTATGCTGCTTTGTCTTAAATAGATATGATTCGAACTGTATCTATCTTGATTTGGCAACATAAACTAGAATGATATAGACCATACAGTGACCATACTACATAGATATATGTTTGTTTCATGCTGTTATCCTGTCCACCTTACTACTGAACTGGTTTACCAAAATGAGTTTCATATACTACATTGTAAACCTGTGATGTGTTTGTTTGTTTCTCCTTTAGAACGCGGATAAAATATTGGAGAAGAGTACCCCGTTATGCAATGGTAAAGGAAGTAATGCAGATCAGGTTCAAGATAGTGAGACATCCCTGTTGTTCTCCAAGAAAGCTGATAAAAACTATATTGAAGACACTGAGACAACCCCAAAGTCCTGTCTTGATGTAGTGTTCGAGTTACTGGCTACTACTGCTGGCACCAGCTCTTCGTACTCGCTGCCTGAATCAGTTCGGCTTCTTGAGTCTCAACTTCAAGTTGAAAGACATCGATCAGTTGTTATACGACAGGAAGCCGAAGGACTAAGGAAGTCCCTGCAGAATTCAGATGCATACTTTCTGGTGCAACAGCAAGTGCTGGAGGATTGAAGCGCCAAACAAGAGAAAGTTAATAAGCTTGCTAAGCATCTTGCCAGCATTATGGGTACCCAGGATATTGTTTCTTGAGCTCTTCTGAAGTGGTTTCAGTTCTGGACTTGTTTTGCTGCGGTGTTTATATGCTGCTTTGTTCCCTATATTTGCACTGGTGGCGAACTTTGATGCCCAGTGGATGTAATATGTGTAATAGCCGTGATAGCCTAGCGTTTGTTTATTTGTTTTCTTGTAGTCAGTGCAGTTCTTTTTCCGCAGTTTGCTAGTGGCCGGAATAACCTATTTTTTTAAACTAGGCCACATTAACAATGGGCTACATATTTACTGTAGGCCTCCTACGGGCCGTAGAAACAATGGGTCTTCTAAGGGCCGTAGACACAATGGGCCTTCTACGGGGCGTAGACACAATGGGCCTTCTACGGGCCGTAGACACAATGGGCCTTCTACGGGCCGTATCATCAATGGGCCTTCTACGGGCCGTATGATCGGTTGGCCAAACATGGGCCAATAACAGACCACATTATGGCCGTAAATGGGCTAGAGTTGAAATCGTCCGTTCATGGGCCGACCATAACGGGCCGTCGTTAATAGGCCGTATTTGATGACGCTATGAAAACGGCCAACGTATTAACGGGCCACAAACGGGCCGACTGTAACCACGGGCTGTATTTGGCCCACAAGCTGAAAATGACAATAACGGGCCGAAAGTAAATGAATGCTGGAAATGAGCCCAAGAATAAATGGGCCCTAAGAAGGCCGAAAGATAACATGGGCTGGAAACGGCCCAACGGAATAATGGGCCGTTAATGGGTATAAAGTGATACACTGTTCATTACGGGCCAGTTTTACCACGGGCCGTTAATGGGCCGAGGGTTACTAAGGGCCTCATATGGGCCAAAAGACGTCATGGGCCATACATGGGCCGGAAGTTAAAACGGGCTGGAATTATATTGGACGGCCCAGATGACGCTACTGGGCCTAATTCGGATAGGCCGTAAACGGGCCCTGGGTTAGCGGGCTGTAAATGGGCTATATGCGAACAGGCCGTTAACAGGCTTGCCGTGGGCCGGCCCGCCACCTTTTGACCAAGTCAAACGGGCCGGCCTTTTCACAGGAATGGGCCTCTGTTGGGCCGTGCCACGTGTCGACGTATCATAGGCGCTTTGGGTCCAATGAGTGGATGACATCTGTCCCAACGGTGAGCCGACACGTGTTTCCTCCAGCCAATGATGATTTTACACGTGGAAAATCCCCATTGGTCGGGGCTGTTAACGGGTTATCGGATCCAAAACCGGACCCGATAGCTTAACGGCATTCCGTTACGGTGGATGCCACGTGTCGGTCACCCTTGACGAAAGCACTTCTGTGGCGCACGATTTATCGTCATGGAAGTGGACACTTCCGTGATGATAATTTTGGTAATGTCATGGAACACTTCTACGACAGCACAGGTATGACTATCTTGATTCTGTCATAAATTTGTCATGGATGTACATGCATGACAAAAAACGCGACCTACTGTGACAAACACGTATCATCACGGAAGTATCTTTTTTTGTAGTGCTTGTAGATTTTTGCAACAAGTATATGAGTTCTTTATGACTAATGTTGAGTCCATGGATTATACGCAGTTTCTTCCTTCCACCATTGCTAGCCTCTCTAATACCACACTTTTTCCCGGTATCATACACCCACCATATACCATCCTCAAAACAGCCACCATACCTACCTATCATGGCATTTCCATAGCCATTCCGAGATATATTGCCATGCAACTTACCACCGTTCCGTTTACTATGACACGCTCCATCATTGTCATATTGCTTTGCATGATCATGAAGTTGACATCGTATTTGTGGCAAAGCCACCGTTCATAATTCTTTCATACATGTGACTCTTGATTCATTGCATATCCCGGTACACTGCCGGAGGCATTCACATAGAGTCATATTTTGTTCTAAGTTTTGAGTTGTAATTCTTGAGTTGTAAAGTAAATAAAAGTGTGATGATCATCATTATTAGAGCATTGTCCCAAGTGGGGAAAGGATGATGGAGACTATGATAATAAAAAGAAAGAAAAAAAAGAGGCCATAAAAAAAGAGAGAAAAGGCCCAAAGAAAAAAACATGAGAGAAAAGAGAGAAGGGATAATGCTACTATCCTTTTACCACACTTGTGCTTCAAAGTAGCACCATGATCTTCATGATAGAGAGTCTCCTATGATATCACTTTCATATACTAGTGGGAATTTTTCATTATAGAACTTGGCTTGTATATTCCAATGATGGGCTTCCTCAAAATGCCCTAGGTCTTCGTGAGCAAGCGAGTTGGATGCACACCCACTTAGTTTCTCTTGTTGAGCTTTCATATACTTGTAGCTCTAGTGCATCCGTTGCATGGCAATCCCTACTCACTCACATTGATATCTATTGACGGGCATCTCCATAGCCCGTTGATACTCCTAGTTGATGTGAGACTATCTTCTCCTTTTTTTGTCTTCTCCACAACCACCATTCTATTCCACATACAGTGCTATGTCCATGGCTCACGCTCATGTATTGCGTGAAGATTGAAAAAGTTTGAGAACATCAAAAGTATGAAACAATTGCTTGGCTTGTCATCGGGGTTGTGCATGATTAAATACTTTGTGTGATGAAGATAGAGCATAGCCAGACTATATGATTTTGTAGGGATAACTTTCTTTGGCCATGTTATTTTGAGAAGACATAATTGCTTAGTTAGTATGCTTGAAGTATTATTATTTTTATGTCAATATTAAACTTTTGTCTTGAATCTTTTGCATCTGAATATTCATACCACAAATAAGAGAATTACATTAAAAATTATGCTAAGTAGCATTCCACATCAAAAATTCTGTTTTTATCTTTTACCTACTCGAGGACGAGCAGGAATTAAGCTTGGGGATGCTTGATCGTCTCCAACGTATCTATAATTTTTTTATTGTTCCATGCTATATTATATTCTGTTTTGGATGTTTAATGGGCTTTACTATACACTTTTATATTATTTTTGGGACTAACCTATTAACCGGAGGCCCAGCCCGAATTGCTGTTTTTTTCCTATTTCAGTGTTTCAAAGGAAAAGGATATCAAACAGAGTCCAAACGGAATGAAACCTTCGGGAACGTGATTTTCGGAACAAACGTGACCCAGAGGACTTGGAGTCTACGTAAAGCAATCAACGAGGAGAGCACGAGGCAGGGGCGCGCCTACCCCCCCCAGGCGTGCCCTCCACCCTCGTGGGGCCCACGTTGCTCCACCGACGTACTTCTTCCTCCTATATATACCTATATACCCTGGAAACATCAGATACGGAGCAAAAACCCTATTTCCACCACCGCAACCTTCTGTACCCGTGAGATCCCATCTTGGGGCCTTTTCCGGCTCTCCGCCGGAGGGGGCATTGATCACGGAGGGCTTCTACATCAACACCATAGCCTCTCCGATGATGTGTGAGTAGTTTACCTTAGACCTTCGGGTCCATAGTTATTATCTAGATGGATTTTTCTCTCTCTTTGGATCTCAATACAATTTTCTCCTCGATCTTCTTGGAGATCTATTCGATGTAATCTTCTTTTGCGGTGTGTTTGTCGAGATCCGATGAATCGTGGGTTTATGATCAAGATTATCTATGAACAATATTTGAATCTCCTCTGAATTCTTTTATGTATGATTGGTTATCTTTGCAAGTCTCTTCGAATTATCAGTTTGGTTTGGCCTACTAGATTGATCTTTCTTGCAATGGGAGAAGTGCTTAGCTTTGGGTTCAATCTTGCGGTGTCCTTTCCCAGTGACAGAAGGGGCAGCAAGGCACGTATTGTATTGTTGCCATCGAGGATAAAAAGATGGGGTTTATATCATATTGCATGAGTTTATCCCTCTACATCATGTCATCTTACTTAAAGCATTACTCTGTTCTTATGAACTTAATACTCTAGATGCATGCTGGATAGCGGTCGATGTGTGGAGTAATAGTAGGAGATGCAGAATCGTTTCGATCTACTCGTCGCGGACGTGATGTCTATATACATGATCATACCTAGATATTCTCATAACTATGCTCAATTCTATCAATTGCTCGACAGTAATTTGTTTACCCACCGTAATACTTATGCTCTTGAGAGAAGCAACTAGTGAAACATATGGCCCCGGGTCTATTTTCCATCATATTAATCTTCCAACACTTAGCTATTTTTATTGCCATTTGTTTTACTTTGCATCTTTATCATAAAAATACCAAGAAATTTATCTTATCATATCTATCAGATCTCACTCTCGTAAGTGACTGTGAAGGGATTGACAACCCCTTTATAGCGTTGGTTGCAAGGTTCTTATTTGTTTGTGTAGGTGCGTGGGACTTGTGCGTGATCTCCTACTGGATTGATACCTTGGTTCTCAAAAACTGAGGGAAATACTTACGCTACTTTACTGCATCACCCTTTCCTCTTCAAGGGAAAACCAACGCAGTGCTCAAGAGGTAGCAATGGTCCCAGAGCTTGGTGTCTGAAATGCGGGGCCTATTTTAGAGTGTGTACCCTTAGTCCAGATACATGGGTGAGCTGCGTCGTGATGTACTTCATCGACGGGGCATTATGTTGGTTGCAATCCACCAAGGCTCACGTGATTTACACTGATTGGAACACATTTGCCGAAGCTGTTTGTGTGCAGTTCTGGCGAGAGGAATTTCAGTCCCTCTTGCATCAGTTTAACCAGCTTCGATAGAACGGCTCAGTGGCAGAATATGCTGAAAATTTTACCCAAATCATGCATAATCTCATGGCACACCACGAGTCGTGGGAGCCATCCTACTTTATCACACATTTCATTGATGGATTACAAAAGGAAATTAGAGCAGTTGTGGTTTTACATCGACCAAAATCTCTCGATACTGCCGTTGATCTTGCGTGCTGTAGGAAGAGGTCCTGGAAGCGATGCGCCGGGAGGACAAACAGGAAGAGCGGCGCTACTCTGCGCCCGCGACGTCGTGAGCGGTGCCTCGCACTTCTTTGCCACTGCCACCGCCGCCACCCACCGCGCCACTCAAGCAGACAATCTCCTCTAAAGCGCGCATCACTGATCGACGAGCAGTGGAGGCGGCACACACACCACCGACTGAAGACAAGATGGCGGCGCTGCGAGCATACCGACGTGCGCGTGGCCTCTGTTTCACCTGCGGTGAGCGGTGGGGGCGCGACCATCGTTGTGGGCCGATGGTGCAGCTACATGTGGTGGAAGAGCTGCTGGACATGATGCACAGCGAACCCTCTCACAGCAGTGAAGAAGCGCCCGGTGAAGCCACGCCGAGCGAGCAAGATGCTGATTGTGGTGTCATATTCAAGGAGGCAATGGAGGGCGCTGAATCCCCCACTACCATGCGACTCCATGGGTGGATTCAGGACCGCGAGGTTCTCATGTTGGTTGACTCGGGCTCCTCTCACAGCTTCGTCAGTGAGGCCCTGGCAGATCACTTGCAAGGGGTGCAGACCGCTCAGAGCGCTCTGACTGTGCGAGTGGTGAACGGAGGTGTGATGCACAGTGACCGTGAACTGCCGGATTGCTAGTGGCGTACCCAGGAGGTTACCTTCACCGACAACCTCAAGGTACTTCCCCTAGGCAGTTATGATGTCATTCTGGGGATTGATTGGTTGGCGCAACACAGTCCGATGAAGGTGCACTGGAAGGAGAAGACCATGGACTTTGATCATGCCGGAAAACGGGTTCAATTGCAAGGGGCTCGGGCTGATACAACTCAATGCCAGCAGCTTTCCAACCAAGAGTTGGATGCGCTGCTGCAGCATGCCGGGGTCACGCGTGTGGTGCACTTGTGTGCAATGTGGCCGGAAGAGATCAAGGCCACTGAACTGCCAGTTCCTCTAGCAATCTCCAATCTCCTACAATAGTACAACCACCTCTTTCACCGAGCCGAGCAGCTTGCCCTCGCAGCGCACCTTCGACCACACTATACCCCTGTTGCCTGGAGCACGCCCAACCAATATCCAGCCGTATCGTTACAGCCCAGCGCAAAAGGATGAGATTGAAAAGCAAGTTGCGGACATGTTGGCGCAAGGGATTATTGTACCGAGCACCAGTCCCTTTGCGTCGCCAGTCTTGCTAGTTCAGAAAAAGGACCTGACCTGGCGCTTCTGCGTGGACTACCGGCACCTCAATGCAGTGACAGTGAAGAATCAGTTTCCTCTACCAGTGATCGATGAGCTTCTGGATGAATTAGCGGGTGCCAAATTCTTCACCACCCTTGACCTGCAGGTTGGGTACCACCAAATCTGTATGAAGCCCGAGGATGAGCACAAAACAGCCTTTAAGACGCACTACGGCCATTTCGAGTTCCGGGTGCTGCCCTACGGAGTCATCGGTGGTCCGTCAACTTTTCAAGGGGGAATGAACATTGTCTTGGCACCGGTAAATCGAAAAGGGGTGCTTGTTTTCATTGATGACATTCTAGTCTACATCGCCACTTTTGAACGACACGTCCAACTTCTGCGGCAAGTGTTCTAGTTACTCAATGAGCATCAGCTGAAGATCAAGATGAGAAAGTGTTCGCTTGCCAGGCCCAGTCTCACCTATCTGGGACACCAAATCAGTGGGGAGGGAGTGCGCATAGACGGCAAGAATGTGGCTACAGTTCAAAAATGGCCAACTCCAACAAATGTCAAGGAGGTGTGCGGGTTCCCCGGCTTAGCGGGATATTACCGCAAGTTTGTCAAGAACTTTGGCAAAATCAGTAGGCCTCTCACGGACCTGCTCAAGAAGAACACGATCTTCCGATGGACGGACCTCGAAGCCGCAGCATTCCAAGAGCTCAAAACAACACTGGCCACCGCAACGGTGTTGGCCCTTCCGGATTTCATGAAGCCGTTTGAGCTGGAAACGGACGCCTATGACCGGGGCATTGGAGCAGTGTTGCGCCAGGGCAAACACCCAGTGGCATTTCTCAGCAAATCATTGGGCCCCAAGAACCGTGCCTTGTCCACCAATGAGAAGGAAGGTCTGGCCATTCTTATGGCAGTTGAGCAGTGGCACATTTACTTGCAGAGCGACGAATTTGTGATTCATACAGACCAACGCAGTCTGGTACATCTCGAAGATCAGCGATTGGCGACACCCTGTCAGCAGAAGATAATGGCTAAACTATTGGGCTTGAGGTACAGAATGGTGTACAAGCGGGGAAAGGACAACAGGGTGGCAGATGCTCTGTCTCGCCGCCCCGGGCCACCGCAGGGGGACCTGGCCACGGTCACCGTGGTTGTTCCAATCTGGCTGGAAGCAGTGCAACAAGGTTACAACGCCGATCCAGCCGCTCAAAAATTGTTGGCTCGTCTAGCTACTGAGCCCAACGGTCACGACGGATTCCTCCTCCAGAATGGCATCATCAGGCACAACGGACGCGTCTGACTCGGGCACAACAAGGCACTTCAGAAACTAGTCCTGACGGCCCTACACTCCGGAGCAATCGGCGGCCACTCAGGGTTCAATGCCACCTACCGTCGCATCCGCCGGCTATTCACCTAGCCAGGCATGAAGCAACACGTGAAGCTTCTAGTGGAGGAGTGTCAGGTCTGTAAGCAGGCCAAGCCAGAGTGGGTCCGCTACCCTAGGCTGCTGGAGCCTCTACCCGTGCCAAAGCAAGCATGGGAGCTTATCACCATGGACTTCGTCGAGGGACTGCCGCAATCGTCTCGCTACAACAGTATAATGGTGGTCGTCGACAAGTTTTCGCGGCACGCACACTTCATTCCGTTGTCGCATCCCTTCACGGTGTTCCAAGTCGCCCTTGCCTTCGTCAACAACATCTACAAGCTACATGGTTGCCGGAGGCCATCGTCTCAGATCGAGATCCCATCTTCACCAGTACTATGTGGAAGGAGATGTTCCGGCTAACACACACTGAACTGCGCATGAGCACGGCGCGACATCCGCAGACCGACGGACAGTCGAAGCGCGTAAACCAATGCTTGGAGACCTACTTATGGTGCTTTGTGCATGCGTGTCCGTCCAAGTGGTCTGCGTGGTTGGCACTGGCGGAGTTCTGGTACAACACCTCACCGCATTCAATGTTGGGGACTTCTTCGTTTGAAGCTCTGTACGGTCACGCCCCACGGCACTTTGGTATTTTGGACCCAGTGGCGGCGCTGCGCCAGACCTTCAGGATTGGCTTCCGGATCGATCCCAGATGGAGGCACTGCTACGCCAACACCTTCTCCGGGCTCGACAGCAAATGAAGGAGTCTGCGGACAAGCAACGATCGGACAGAGCCTTTGAAGTGGGCGACTGGGGCCCAGTTCTTTTGCCAGAATCTGGGGATTCTCCCAGAATCCGACCCCTACCCAGCTTCTCCCAGAATCTTTGAGCCCCATTTGTTTTACAATCCTATCTAGTTAGAGTCTAATTAGACAGGATTGTAAAACAAATGGGGTTGAAAGATTCTGGGAGAAGCTGGGTAAGGGTCGGATTCTGGGAGAATCCCCGGATTCTGGCAAAAGAACTGGGCCTGGGTGTTCCTCAAGATCCAGCCCTACTTACAGCACTCTGATGACTCACAAGTATAGGGGATCAATCTTAGTCCTTTCGATAAGTAAGAGTGTCAAACCCAACGAGGAGCAGAAGAAAATAACAAGTAGTTTTCAACAAGGTATAATTATAAGTAACGAGTAGTTTGATAGCAAGATAATTTGTAACGAGCAAGTAACGGTAACGGTAACAAAAGTGCAGCAAGGTAGCGCAATCCTTTTGGGGCAAAGGACATGCCAAAACGGTCTCTTATGATAAGCAAAGTGTTCTTTAGGGTACACGGGAATTTCATCTAGTCACTTTCATGATGTTGGTTTGATTTGTGTTCGCTACTTTGATAATTTGATATGTGGATGGACCGGTGCTTAGGTGCTGTTCTTACTTGAACAAGCCTCCTACTTATGATTAACTCCCTCGCAAGCATCCGCAACTACGAAAAAAGTATTAAGAATAAATCTAACCATATCATTAAACTTTTGGATCCAAATCGGTCCCTTACGGAATAACGCATAAACTAGGGTTTAAGCTTCTGTCACTCTCGCAACCCATCATCAAATAACTACTCCACAATACATTCCTTTAGGCCCAAATATGATGAAGTGTCATGTAGTCGACGTTCACATGACACCACTAAGCGAACCATAACATACATACCATCAAAATATCGAACACATATCAAAGTTCACCTGATTACTTGCAACAAGATTTCTCCCGTGACCTCAAGAACAAAAGTAACTACTCACAAATGATAATCATGCTCAAGATTAGAGGGGTATTAAATGATAATCATGCGCGCACTTTCAAAGACCAAAGTAGAGGCCAAAACTTGTTCCATAAACTTTGCTGGCTCCATTGAAGACCCCCCCCCCCCCCTCTCTCCTTCTGTTGGTTAACATGTAGAAGCAGAAGCTTGTGCTTCTGCACCAGAACTACCCCCCTGATTGTACATATTTCTAAATTCCAGTTACCAAGGTAGATAGAGATAAAAAGCAAATTGATTCAGTGTGACAAGTGATGTCAGGATCTCATAAAATGTATAAACATGATTCCCCAGTCCGCCAACCTCTTGCTAAGACCGAGGTCTTCCCCATCAGCTGCGACAATCTCGACCTTCAGGACATGCTTGCCAAGGTTGGTGCCCATTCCCGGGAGTTACCTTGGTTTTCTTGCCTCTAAATGGTGGCGGCAGCGGATTGCCATTTGGAGCTGACAATGCACCGTCTGTCCTTGACCTCACGATGTAGGGAAACATGCATGTGTTTCTTCGGCGGTTTGGAATGGAACAGTTTGTCAAATTAGGGAACCACATGATGAGAGCCTGAAACTGACGGAGACTTGCTACCATAGTCATTTCACATAGTTATAAAAGCAGTTACTTTTTTTTTAATGTTAGTTTAAACTTTAAACACGTTTATTGCCCCCCGCCCCCCACCCACTGACATAGTGATCCTTTTAAGGTTTTGTTCCAAAACATTTTACCAACCAAATTGGGCGGTGTACACGGGAGAGGCCGGTTGACTAACTTTCAAAATACATCACAGACTACCACATTTCGGTGACCAGTGTTACACATAAATTTACTTTATATATATTTACATCAGTTTGAACGATGCTTTTATGATACGACGACTCTTTGAATCATGTCTTAAGTTTGTGTAACCCCATGATCCAAATTTTGCATTGGCAAAATTATTTTAAACAACATTTCACGCAGGCTCTGGCATGCTGACATAACATTTTAAACCATAGTTCTGTGAGCTCCCGAGAAATTTGTGCACAATTACTCTATGGCTTATAATCCCTTTATTTTCGTAACAGGCGCCTCCAACTCCTGTATGCTGACATAACATTGCAACTTCCAACGAATGAACACATATCAAGGATTTCTCTCAAATGGAAATAGTGTAACGAAAGCTTTTAATGTACGTAGAACCTGGCAAAGTTAAGATCATGTGCCCTGCCTTTATAGCCGTTCAATATTATTTCTCTGAGATGAAGATCAAGACATTCGATAGGATCGTGCATGTCATATTGCCGCACAATTTTCATATCATTCATAATCCTAAGACATGACTGCAGAAGAAGAGAACAAATTAAATGTACGTAGTTGTCACAACAGAAAGAATATTATCTTCATAGATGCCATCTAATCCCATCAGGGTGAGTAACATGAGGTCTGAAATGAGGATGACTAGACAAGGTATTGGAATAACATGTTTCCTTTTATTACCATCAAAGTCTGCTCGATGCAGTTTTGACCACTAGATTTGTCATTGTATAGTTGGTGAAAAGTTAGCAAAAGATAAACTTTATAGGGGAAGTTAACTTTATCGGATATTATTTCAGTACGTCCAAGCTGGGTGTCCAAAAAATACATGACTGATGAAATTTAAAACACCTTTGAATTGGTTGAACTCATGAGATTTAGACCCTTTTGCTGGAGTGGTTAACATTTAACAAAAAAGATATTCACCTGAATGTGTAGCTTCTCCACGCATGGAAAGCATCTAAGGAATCCAATAATTGCATCACGATTATGACCGACAGAATTTAAAACCAAGACCTTCACTGTGCGCACCGATGCAGTGAAGCTGATGGGGATCATTTCCTGGCAAAATCCAATGCAGACATCAAGAAAATAAGATACTGCAAATAGAATATGGCCAAATTATTGCATCATGCAAGTTTCAAGAAGAATAGGACTTGCTCCACGATGATCTCGGACAACCGGGACCAAAAGGCATCCACGCGTCAGCATTTCAGGACCAAGCACGGTGGCAGTGTTAATCTCGGACAAATTGCAGCGGCCGATGCCGATGGCGCGCAGGGTGGGAGCGAAGCGGAACGCGGATGGAGGCAGTTGGAGCGGCGGCATGTCATCTCCGTGGAACTCGAGCTTCTCGAGGCCATCGAGGGCGGATGACCGGAACCAGCCGTCGAGCTTGGTGTAGAAGCCGCGGTGGAGGTGGGTCCTGCTGGAGAAGCGGCACGCGGGCCCAGGGTGTGCGGCTAGGATCTTGGACACGACGGCGATGCCCTTTCTTTCATTCCGGGAGACACCATCGTCGACGATGAGGTTGAGCGGGGTGGAGCGCCAGATGTGGTGCCACCGCGAGGAGAGAATGGCTGTCCACGCGGCGCCCTTGATCGGGAGAGGAAGGAGATGATGGTGCCGAGCATCTCGTCGGGCAGACGGCTGATGAGGTCGAGGCCCGCATCGTCGCTGCCATCGCTGCTCGCCGGAGGCCCTTGTTCGTCCCGCCTCCGCTTCTTTGGTTCGGAAGCCGCCACATTGTCCATGGCCGCCGCCGCCTTCCGATAACGAAGGGACGCAAATCTGAAAGATTTTATCCCCTAAGGTTTAGTTAACGAAGTCCTCTAATTACGGGTGCGTTTCCTATACTGTAGCGTGCATCCACCCCTCCTAAAATTGAGCATGACCTAGGCCACCATTGCTACATTTTTATCTTGTTTTATTTATTAAAAAATAATGCTCCCATTAATCGTTGTCACTGGCTGATCCAACTTGAATTGATTTCACGTCTGAGTCTGACACGTTGTTTTCACTGTCTTCATCACCCCTTCCTCTGGTGTTTGTGAGCCTCACCGAGACGGTCACGCTGACCGACGTTGCCTCCTGGGCTCCTGGTGAGTGGCGACTACGTAGCATAGTCTGGTTCCAGAGTTCCGGAGGATGCATCGCAGAGCAATCCATGCAGATATCCAAATCTGAAGAAACTTAATTACTACCTTTCTAGCCATCATACAGGTGGTTCGTGATAGTGAAAAAATAGCAATCACGTTCTGGATAGCATGCAAGTTCCTGAAACAGCCGCAGCATTTCCAGGCCCTCAACACCGCCTTGTGCTCATCAGGTTACACACAGCTTCAGACTTTGAGTTGCCAGTTGCCACAAACTACTTATAATTTGATGACGCGACTAAAAATAGCAGGAAATCTCTACTTTCCGCTGATCGTCGTCTCGGCCATCTGCGACCAAGAGGGAGACCCGTTTGCGAATGATCGGAGCCGGCGACGCTCACGCGGCCTCTCCTACTGTTCATTGTCCATGGCTGTAAGACCAGAATCTGCCACCATAGTAACCTTTTCTCTGACACCAAAAGAGAGTTCAGACTTCGTAGTTTCACTCTGCGCCTGACTCCATGCAGCTTGGCGGCCTATTCATATCCACGTACACGTACAGCCTGTCAGCCTGATGCAGAAATCCGGCAAGCTGTACCACAGGATGCAGCCCAAGAGCGTCTAGTGCCCGACTGACAGCGACGAGGAGTATCTTGAGAGATTAAAGGGTAGCGACGGAGCTGCCAGGCGCACCGATGAGGATGCGGCCCTCTCGGCGTCAGCTAGCTAAACCCGACAACGAGCACAATGAGGATAATCAGATTGCAATTGTTCTGATCGTCCATATTTGTGTTGGATGGTTTGGTTGGGTGTTGTTGGCATCTTCAGAGTTCAGAGAAACAGACTTTGGAGTGAAATGCAGGATGCTCTACTCCTGTTTTGTGATAGCGACGTCACCCACAACCCAAAGGAGGCCATGCACCAGGTCGCCGACCATATCTGCAGTACATCTCTGCATAACTAACTGCAGCATTCCATCATTCCAACGGCCTACATGACTGCTGAAATTGTTCTGAGGAAGTTTTGACTGAATTGGTGTTAACTGTGTCCTGGCAGACAACTGGATTCGTAGTAAGGCTAGTGCCATGGTTGAAGTCACTGATTGGCGACAGCACCCCTCTCAGAGTCATCCATGATTCTTTTGAGTTGATGTGGTAAGATAACAATCCACAAATCTCTGTCTGACTATCTTCAGACCATAATTTCTGGTGTTCTCGTTTCGACAGAGGTTTTCAGTATTTATTCAGCCACACTCAATGTTAAGCTAGCAATTCCCATATTTTGCCGAACATTTGGGCAAACAAATACATAGCTCCTTCGCATGCACTTTCAAACAAATATGCTGACAAACCGACGCAACTTACTAGAAGCAGCTGCTCTTTCAGTTTCAGAATAGCATATGCCTGAAGGTCGCAAAAGTTGTGCAAGCAGAAGCTCATTACATTGAAACACATTAGAATGGTTGGAACAAAAGAGATGACGTCAGAAACATATATCTCTCGAAAGGGCACCAAGCAGGTCAACAACATTTACATAGTGAGCTATCGAAGGGGTCAGCCATCTGCATATCATGAATGTGCTTGTTATAGAAAAACCTGCACGAACCAGTATACTGTTCAAAATCAAACCGAGCATCTCTAGAAGCTCTATTGTCTAGGTGTAGGAGCCTTTGTTGATCAGCCATCCATTTGTCGTTCCAGGTACCACAGGCACCAAATTTCATTACCTTGAGCACCTTTGCATTCAAAACAAAAAATTGGCAAAGGTAACATCGGGTGTCTTCCCTTCATATGCGTTCAATACTACTGCTCTGAGATGGAGATCAAGGCATTCGATAGGATCGAATGTGTCATATTGCCGCAAATTTTTCATATCATTCCTGAAACATGACTGCAGAAGAAGAACAAATTAGGCATATTATCCACTGAAGTAGTGAGCAATATAGAATTATAGATTAGTCACCAGATTTGTCATCATAAGATTTGAGGAATAATTACCACAAATAAAATCTCTTATTGAAAGTATACTAAATGCTTTATCTGTATGTCCAAATTAAACAAGACATCGTATGATGATCAAAAGTAATGCATATAAGCATATTATTTCTGAATGTCCAAACTATGCATATCAAGAGATATCTGATCGGTCAAAGTTAAAACACTTTGGACAGGTTTAATTCCATGCAATCTTACACCTTTGCTAAAGTGGTTAACATTTCGTAAGCATGATTCTCACCTGGACGTATAGCTTCTCTATGCAGGGAAAGCATCTAAGTAATCCAACAACTGAATCCAAATTGGGGCCGATAGATTCTAGAGCCAAGACCTTCACTGTACGCACCACCTCGGTGAGCCTGATGGGGATCATTTCCTGAAAAATAAAGAACCGACTGTGACACAAATTGTAAATGCACAAATGCATCATGCAAGTCTCAAGAAGAACCAAGACTTGTTATACCTTAATAATTATGGTTCCAATCACAAGTTCGGAGATTGTTTTAGACAGATAGCCCAATACGGTCAGTTTGGGGGCCATGATGACCCTGATTGTCCTTGGGCAGTACCAACCGGCTTGCATTAATCTTTCAAGGCACAAGGTGCATCCTCAATGACAAGTTCTTGAAAAACAAGTGCTTCATCATCGTGGTTAGAAGCAGATACACCAATGCTTCGTAGAGTCGGCGAGACGATCCGGATGCTGCTGAGCCCACTGATCCTGCGAAGCTCAAGGCCCTCAAGCACAGTGCAACCGGCGAGCAGGTGGTGGAGGGTTCCTTCGGGGATGTAGATTTCGTAGAGTTTGAGATGCTTCAGCCGAGGGAAACTAAGCGCCGGAGCAGCGTTAATCTCGGGGAAATCGCAGCCGCCGATGATGGCGATGCGCAGTGAGCGCGGGAAGCGGAGGGCGGGCAGTGGCAGCGGCAGCGTGCGTGGTGGCTCCTCGCTCCAGTAGTAATCGAGCTCCTCGAGGCCGTCGAGGGCGGGGGACCGGAACCAGCCATCGAACTTGGCGTAGAGGTCACGGCGGAGGTCGGTCCTGAGAGGGTTGCAGAGGGAGAGGCGGCGGGCGGGGCCAGGGTGCGCGGCTAGGATCATAGAGACGATGGAAATCCACTCGCTTTCCTTCATGCAGAGGTCCTTGTCGACGGCAAGGTTGAGCGGCGCGGAGCGCCAGAGGTGGCGCCACCGGGAGGAGAGAACGGTTGTCCGCGTGGCTTCCTTGACGGGGATAAGGGAGATGATGCTGCCGAGGATTTCGTCAGGGAGCGAGCTGATGTGGTCGACGCACGCATGGTCGCCGCGATCCATGATCGCCGTCGACGCCGTATGCCCTGGCTCGTCCCGCCTCTTCTTCTCGTATACGGAGGCCTCCAGATCGTCCATGGCCGCCGCCGTAAGAAAGGTTCTGCAAATTAAGTTGAACCCTTCGTGCACGAGTAACGGAGCAAGCTGCCATTATTGGATTTGGATTGAAATACGTACCGGTTTATAACACGTGAAAACAGTAAAAAAAAGGATGTCGATAACTGCCACACGTGTGGCATCTAGGGGGTATCTGCCACATGCCCCGTGTGGCATCGACACAGGGCCGCCCGCACGAGCGCGTCCGGGTGCACCCCGCCACAGCCCGCACGTTCGGTGTGCGGCGTGATCGCCCGCATGAGCACGTCCGGGCGAGCGACCACACGGCCCGCACGACCCGTCTCGGGCGTCGCCCCTCCCCGCCTGCGAACCACACGCCCCGCGTGGCAGTAACCATGCGTCCCGCCGCGATTGCTATAGTCCGGACCCTCTTCCATGTATTGCCATGTCGCTGAACTGCAGTTGCCATGTCGCTGGACTACAGTTGCCATGTCGGACAACTACAGTTGTCATCTCAGGTCAAGTGTCGGATGCCATTTTTGGGCAACTGCAGCTGTTGCCATGTATGATCTGGTCTACTACAGTTGCCATGATTTGAAAACTTTAGGAGTCGCCACTTACTAACACTAAACAGTTGCCATGTAGCACTACAAAACATGGCAAAAAACATGTCCAGGGTAAAAGAGAGTTGCCATCTACTTACAAGCACACTAGGGCAGTTGCCATGTACCCTACAAAAACACATGGCAACTGATAGCTTTTGGTGTGTGGGAGAGGAGACGGGCATCTTTAGGAGTTGCCACCTACTAACACTAGACAGTTGCCATGTAGCGCTACAAAAACAGACATGGCAACAATAACATGTTCGGGGTAAAAGAGAGTTGCCATCTGCTTACAGTCACGAATAGGGCGGTTGCCATGTAACCTGCAAAAAACATGGCAAATGACAACTGGGGTATGGGAGAATGGGAAAATGGACAGTCGTGGGAGATGGGGGACAGAAGTCGTGCGGGGTGTGCGGGCGCGACGGCAGTTCCACCGCACGCCCTGAGTCGCAATCGCTGACCTCGGAGGGAAAACAGCGTGCGGGCGAACTCTCTCATACGCCACACACGCGAGTTGTCCTACGTGGCACACAAAATCAGCCCTCTCGTGCCAAGATTCGTGCAAAAGGCAATGGGTGGCGATCGAGGTGTGTGGGCGAGTTGGCTAACGCCCACACGTGTGGGCGTTAGTGTTTTGGAAAAAAAAATCCCTTTTTACAGAATAAAAAACTAACATATTTTACCTTTTTTCGATCAATTAACTCTCACCTCGTACAAGTATTTGACTCTGATCCAGGAAATTGGCCAATCTTTAATACAAACTAATACATATATGCTTGCATATAGTGACATGCAAGTCACTTAAAATGACTCAACATTGATTTTAAAAAATGACTCAACAAGTCAACATTGATATAAATAAAAATGACTCAACATTTTTAGCTGAACCTGCATGGCACGATTCCAAACTTGTACTACTAGCTAGCAGGAAGATGTGTGACACTGCTGATTGCAGGGTTTTTTTCCCCGGAAAAACTTCCAATCTATTCATTTTCAATCATGGCAGTACAACGAACACCAGAAATAAAAATTACGTCTAAATTCGTAGACCACCTAGCGACGACTACAAGCACTGAAGCGAGCTGAAGGCGCGCCGCTGTCATCACCCCTCCATCACCAGAGTCAGGCACAACTTGTTGTAGTAGACAGCGGGAAGTCGTCGTGCTAAGGCCCCATAGGACCAGCGCACCAGAACATCAACCGCCGCCGATGAAGAATAATATAGGTTGGAAGGATTCAATGAGAAGACACACGAACGTAGACGAACAACGATGAGATCCGAGCAAATCCACCAAAGATAGATCCGCCGGAGACACACCTCCGGAACGGGGGCTAGGCGGGGAGACCTTTATTCCATCTTCAGGGAGCCGCCGCCATCTCGCCTTCCTGAGTAAGACACAAACCCTAACAAGACAGAAAAAACGACTAAAAACGGAGCCCTCCCGCCGGCCTTTGGCAGGATCCACCGCGCCTCCATGGCCCTAGGGCCACCGGAGACAAGGCAGACCTGCGGCGGCTCCGGCGAGAGGCAAGAACCCTAGTTATCTTTCTTGAAGGAGGAGAGACTTCTACGTCATCATATTTTACCCTTGATGTTTGACCGTGACACGAAGTGTTGATTAATGAGAGAATACATCCTAATCGGAAGCATACTGATTGCAGGGTTTTTTTAGGTTGGATTTCAGTGGTTGTAGGCATGCCTTTTTTTGTATAGGGAGCCGTTGTAGCCATCTTCTTTTTAGAGTAGACATCCAAAGGTCAGTTTAGATGTGATAAATATCAAGAAAAGTAGTATAGCTAGTACAATGGAAAGACAACAAGAAACAACACAACCAACAAAAATGAATTTACATCAAAACTATACTAGTCGTACTCTTCCTTCGGATGTTTGCTACCTGTTGAAGCTTGAATGTTACAATGAAGAACTAGCAGTACGGGAAAGGGACACTTGCAAAACACCCTTGTTATACCAGACTGTTGACAACAATAGTCACTCGTCGTTAGAAATGAGATCTAATAATTACTAAAGAAATATCGATTGGGGCAATACCCTATTCAGCCCAGGCTTGGAATCCATCGCCACCGGTACAAAGTTTTTTTTAAATAACGTCAACACTTTATTGATCAAATGACAAAATTACAAGAGTCTCCCGGATGCAGTTCGGAGCAGAATGAAAAAACACACAAATTAATAGAATTTTTTACATGACTTGGCTACTATATGAGCCATTTCATTCAAATATCGACGAATAGGCTTGAATATCACTAAGGTAAAAAAGCCAGACACATGCTTAATATCAACCACAACCGAGCCAATAAGAGATTGATCTTGGACTGAAGAGTTCAATCGTTGCACTAACGACAGACAATCTGCGGCAAAGATAACATTAGAAAATTGTTCATCACGTGTGCCAGAAAGACAACTCCTCGAAGGGCCAAAGCTTCCACCATTTCAGGTTCCAAAACACCCTGAATAGGTTCGTACAAGCATCCACACAACGTCCAACATGATCTCTAGCAACAACCCCAACACCCGAGCGATCGAGATCCAAAAAGACCACAACATCAGAATTAAGCATAATAGTACCTGATGGCGGCGGTGACCACTCCAAGTTGGAGATAATGGTCGCACGCCTGTGTGCAACAACAAGCTGGTAGAGATGCTGCAGAATCATAGAAATATAAGCCGTCGTCTTCTCTACTGTACATCGATGATGAGGAGCATCTGTATTGTTCCTGGCATAATTGCGCGCCTCCCAAATATGCCAAAATGTCACAGCAAGAACAGCGGCTTCCTAATCTAAGGATCTTGATAAAAAATCGGAAAGCCAAAGTTTAGGTGACAAAAAGTTATAGCGCTGTAAACTGATGCCGAAGACATTTTTAATCATCTCCCAAACATTCCTCGCATAGGGGCAGAACAGTAATGCGTGCTCAACAGATTCCGGCCTCGCACGGAAACAACAAAGATCTGAAGTAGGAATATGGCGTCGCGCGAGCTGAGCTCTAGAAGGTAGACAATCATGAGCAAAACGCTAGAGAACAACCTTCATCTTGTTAGGTGCCTTGACATTCCAGATTGCTTTCCAAAATCTTTCTTCCCTATGTCTATCTGAACATTGACCAAATTCATTTTTACTACGAACTGCCATGAACTGTGTCGAACGTGCCATGTTGTAAGCTGGGCGAACAGAATATTCACCATATCTAGTGAATGGCCAGTAAGCAACATCATTACCTCCATGTCTACTAACGGGTAAAAGAAGAATCTCTGAAGCAACATTATTATCAGTAAAAAAGGCACGCACTGTTTCCTCGTTCCATGTGCAATGTGCAATTGTCCTCGTCGAGAAGGCAACGAACCTTAGCTTTTATAGGAATAGGTGAGGGGAGTGTGGCGTCGCAGAGGCCGAGCATCAGGTAGCTCGTTATCTGCCTCGTGCGAATATGCTATGCGATTCAATCCTGGCAGGCTTTTTCTAGATATACCTCACAATATACAGGCACGGGAATAGTGCAAACGTATTTCCTTTGCCCATTGCTAGCTCCCTACACGGCTCGAGTAAATGCAATGACGCTGTTTGATGCGCGGTGATTTAACATGGGCCCGTCGCAGGCAGCAAAAAGTATCAATTTTATATTAGCCCAGGCGTCTCACACGTCGCAATCCTGTTGCAGCTGTGTCTATCCTGGGCGAGCTCTCTGACATCTGCTGCCAGCATTTGTTTTAATACAAATCCTCTAATTAGTGTACTGTTACGTGTTAGATTTTGAGCAAACTAACCAACGAAATCAACAGTATTGTTAATTAGGCATCTACTATATCACTAAACTCGTAAGGGTAAAAGGACTCACAATCAATTAAGGTGCCCAACTAAAATTGGATCATCCGATTTTGACCAAGTTAACAATTTCTTAAAGCTCCCATTCAATTTTTTTATGCTATACAGTATGATTCCTAATTTTTAAGTCCTCGCAAATAATTAAGGTCTTCAGTTTAGAGCTTGGTCACCTGATTTTGACCAGGTCAATAATTTTCAAGGAGCTCTCCCATTTAAAAGGACTCACAATCAATTGAGATGTTCAATTGGAATTAGGTCACCCGATTTTGACCAATTCAACAATTTCTCAAAACTCTCATTCAATTCTTTTATATTATACATTATGCTTCCTACTCCCTCCGTCCCATAATATAAGAACGTTTTTATACACTAATGTTAAAAATACTCTTATATTCTGGGACGGAGGGAGTCATTTTTATGTTCTCACAATTAGTTGAGGTCTTCAGTTTAGAACTTGGTCACCTGACCAGGTCAATAATTTCTCAAGGAGCTCTCCCGTTTAATTATTTTAGTTCACCATATTCCCTGATTTTGAAACACTTTTATTCGATTTAGATATTCAATTTTGAATTTGGTTTATGATTTTTGATCGGGCCAACGATTTTCCAAATCAATCAACACAAACCGGCTAGAAAAACATATCAACCCCGTGCACCCTCTTACCATCTAGAAGAAAGAAGCACCTCCATGTGATGATACTATAGAACCAATATAGTACATGTAGCCGCCGACGCAGAAATTTAGCAACAAAAGTATGAGTTGATTAACGCATAACACAAAATCATAAAATCAGTTCGAAAATACAAGGGGTTTTAGTTATGTGGAAAGTCAAATTTCTTTAACTTTGACCAAGTTTAGAGCCAAAAATATCGACATCCACAATATTAAGCCAAAAGATTATGGAGATTCATTCATGATGAATCTAATAACAACAATTTGATATTACGAATTTTGATATATTTCTTCATAAATTTGATCAAACTTAAAGAGGTTGGAGTTTCAAAAAAGTAATACACCTTATATTTTAAAACAAATGAGTAATTTTTTTATCGTAGGTGAGGGTGGCTGATAGTCGATGGAATCCAGTGATCCGTCATAACATGGACATTCTTGCCATCACCAATACCCCATCTAACACCATGCTTCAGAAGCTCACATCCGGCAAGGATGCCACACCAAGTAGCAGACGCATATCTTGACGCAGCAGCATTCCAAAAAAAATCTGTATAAGGAAAATACTGGCCCTTTAGAACACGAGCGCACAAAGACGACGGATTAGTGAGCAGCCGTCATCCTTGCTTGCCAAACATGGCGAGGTTGAAGATGGCCATGTCTCGAAAACCCATTCCACCAAGAGATTTGGGTGTCGATAACAATCCCAAGATCTCCAGTGGAGTTTCTTTTTACCATCTTCTCTACCCCACCACTAACCAGCCACAATTTATCGGAATTTCTCACATGTTACCACAGGAAGTTGGAAGCAACTCATGATGTACGTCGGAATCGCCTGTATAACGGATTTCAACAAAGCTTCTTTACCAGCTCTTGAAATAGGTTGACCTGACCACCCATAAATGCAACGCCAAACACAATCAGTCAAAAATTTAAAAATGCCAGTTGGTGATTTGCCTACCTGAGTGGCATACCAAGGCATGTGTCATTGAGAGATTCATTTGATATTCCCAATCTTGTGTTAACACGCTGTTTGACACCTTCTGGACAACAATGGCCAAAGAACAGTGAGAACTTATCTTTGTTGATCAATTGACCAGGTCCATTGCAATAGAGTTTTAGGGTAGGTTCCAAAGCTTCCACACTACGTGTGTCACTTCTTGCAAAGAAGATGTTGTCATCGGCAAAAAAGAGAGATGAGATAGGTGGACCAGAGCGACTGTTCCTAATACCATGTAGCACGCCACAATTCTCCTTCTGAAGTAACAGACTTGACAGGCCTTCAGTGCACAAAAGAAACAGGTAGGGGCTTATTGGGTCTCCCTGACGGATCCCCTTGGAGGGAATAACTGGAGTAGTTAGCTCACCATTGACTCTTACAGCATATCTGCACATCCCATCACCGAGCTGATCATGCCGGATTAAAACCAAGCCTTGAGAGGCAGCCATGAGGATAACTCCACTTGACACGATCACATGCCTTCATCATAGCAATTTTCATGGCAAAGAAAGGTTGTTTTGCTCGTTGACGCCTTATAGTATGTAGGGACTCAAAAGCAATAAGAGCATTGTCAGTGATTGATCTGCCAGGCACAAATGCACTTTGAAACTCTAAGATGAGAACAAGCAAAATCAACTTTAGACGGTTATCCAAAACCTTGGATACAACTTTGTAAAGAACATTGCATAAGCTTATAGGTCTAAAAAAATTCAAATGCTTCAGTCTTGCAACTTTACGAATTAACACAATAACAGAATCACAGAAACCTTTAGGGAAGAATAGGCCATGGTGCGGAACTTTCCCATGTCATTCACGACAACACACCAATTGGACTGGCGGTCGACTGTTCTGGAGCCGCAATGGTGGCACCCTCGTCTCTGAGCAGTTCCTTTGCTTGCAACATGCCTCCACCCGCTATTGTATTTCAGCAGTTTATATGTACACGCTGAACCGTCAGAATTCAGAAAGAACACTCTGTGTGTGGTACACAGGATCGAACCACTATACGCTGTGAAGATATGCAGCAAGCTGGGGAAATGAAAGTAAACTCTAGTTCACGAAAAGGAAATATTTCCTAGACTTTGCCCAGCACTTTGCATAACAAGTCGTAGCTGTGTTGGATGCACTTTCATAGACCAAATAATGCAGACTTCACCCAACACAGACCAAGACAACGCAAACTAGAACATAAACTTTCAGTTTGAAAAGTTCTAGTGCTTGGTAAGCTACTATTCTCAGATTTTGCACAACAATCTGGTAAACAATATAACTCTTTTACCTGCACTTTCAGAGACAAAGTAAGATGCCACCCGTCTGCCATTGCCTACATCGATTTTCCCTTCAAGAACAAGACTACATATAGTACATACATAACACTCCCTTCATTTCTTTATGTAAGGTGTATTATTTTCAGTAGTATGTTTGCACATCAGCATAGGTATATGAAAATTCTGTAATAGCACAATCAACCACATTTCAGCAATTCAGGTGATGGAACCATAAACAGGTGCATGACGTTTCAGTTTCCTGCAGATAACATACATAGTACACTAGACGGTAGTAGCAGCAAAGGATCATTACATATAAAGACATCGGGATGCTTGGAACGAAAGATATATATGACGGCATAAATGGAGCATCTATCTCCTGATATTCTCTTGAGAGGGCATCAAACCGGCCGATATCACATGCATACTGAGCTATCAAAGGGATCAGGCATCCACATATCATGTTTTGCTAGACAGGTAGCCAGACACCGTCAGTTTGGGTGCAGAGATGACCTTGATTATCTTGGGGCCATCCCCAAGTGGGATCAATCTTTCAAGGCTTGGTGCATCCTCAATGACAAGCTTCTTAAGCATCACATTTGCTCTGTTGCGGTAAGAAACAGAGACAACAATACTTCGTAGAGTAGGGGAGACAATCCGGACGCTGTTGAGCCCGTGGATCCATCCAAGCTCAAGGCTCTCGAGCACGATGCAGCCGGCCAGCAGGCGGTGGATGGTCGCCTGTGAGATGGCGATCTTGTACAGCTTGAGTTGCTTCAGCCGAGGGAAAAGAAGCGCAGGGGCAGCCTCAATCTCAGGAAAATCACAGGAGTCGATGCTGAGAGCGCGCAGCGTGGGCGCGAATCGGAGGGCCGAAGGCGGCAGCGGGCGCGGTGGCCTGTCGCCTCCGTCGCCGTCGCCGTAGTAAGAGCCGTTGGAGGTGAAGTCGAGCTCCTCGAGGCCATCCAGGGTGGGGGACCGGAACAAGCGGTCGATCTTCCCGTAGATGCCGCGGCGGAGGCAGATGATGTCGTGGAGGGAGAGGCGGCGGACAGGGCCAGGGTGTGCGGCCAGGATCTTGCAGACGATGGCGATGCGGTCGCGCTCCCACCCGGAGAGGCGGCGGTCGACGGCGAGGTTGAGCGGGGCGGAGCGCCAGAGGTGGCGCCACCGAGAGGAGAGGACGGCTGTCCGCGCCGCTGGCTTGGTGGGGAGGCAGGAGATGATGATGTCGAGGATCTCGTCGGGGAGATCGCTGATGAGGTCCTGATTGTTCAGCCACTGCTTCCTCTTCTTGGATACGGAAGCGGCGGCAGCCACACCACCACCGTCCATGGCCGCCAAGAAAGAATGCAGCAACGACTTCAAAACTCACAACTTTTCTTCCGTCCACTGAGCAACTCAACTCAAGCTATTTATAGAGTGGAATGCGATCGGTTTACAGATGTGAACACATCAAAGAAAAATAGGGAGTACTAATCCTTGGACTAAATTAACTCCGGGGGTCTAGGAAATTGACCCGTCATTCTTGATTAACTACAAGCATGCGCACCCAAAAACGACTGACTCGTGCAAGCACTGCCATCGAGTACTACAGACTTGACTGACTGATCAAACGACCCAACTTCTCTAATAAGGAGCTGTTCGGGAAACCAACGGCTCCGCCAAATCCAAGGATCGGTGGAATGCCTGTTTCTTCGCTCCAAAAATTTAAACTGCTGCTCTGGCTGCTCCGGAAGCGGAGTCACGGAGCAGGAGGGACTCCGGATAGGCCCTAAATCTAAACGGCTCAATCTAGCTACCCATGGCACGATCCCAACCTTGTAGTACTACTACTCCCTCCGTCTATGTGTGTAAGTCATCTTACGAAAACCAAATAATCTCAAAACACTTAGGCGCCGTGCATTAACTTCTACCTCGTTGGCCGGTGCTCCGCTCGCCAAAAACGCAGCGGCATCGCTCGCCAGAAAAATGACTCGTCCCGTGATTGGCGCACCTGACCCCGAGGCGACTCGGGGGCGAACACCGACAGGGACTGCCGCCGCCGCTCCGGCGGGAGAGATCCAGAATCCACCTAGTGAGAGAGAGTACGAGAGGGACCTGAGGGCCGCGGGCCGCCGATGAAGATGGAGACCCCCTGGGACTCCGCGACTCATGGATCAGGATGAGGACTGCGGTCTGCAGATTGGCAAAGAGCAAGATCCGCAGTGGAAAGAATCTGGAAGACTGCAGGAAGGTTTCAGATCGGGCGATTGACCAGGGACTGGAAAAAATCGGTCAGAAATTGATGCAGATGAGGAGGGATTTGGAACGTGTGCATATGGTCAGAGATCATCCGAAAGTGGTGAGTTTGAAGTTACCTCTAGCAGGTAATCCTTTGCCTACCCCAAAGACTTCTTATTGCACGGATATGGAGGAAACTAGTGTGGTTTGCTCAATCGAAAGGCCTGAACCCAATGTGGAAGAGGTCGTTGAGGACGCTGGCAATGAATCATCCATACTAGATGGTAATGTGCAGGATCCAGTGTCAATCTTTGAGTGTACAGATACAGTCCGGCAGGATACGACGGTCAGCGTGCAACAGATCACCCCTGTTCTTGAATCTCCATGTACTGCTGCAAAGATTGAGGGTAAATGGCAGCAAATCAGATGCGATCAACCCCTGTTTCTAATGGATAGGGGATGCCGAAGGAGGAAACGGATTCGTCAATCTCAAACGGGCGATCCACCTGACGGAGTATTGGGAGTTAGTACAATGATGCTGCGCAAGAAAAGATCTTCTACGAACCCTTGCTGGAAGGAAACAATTTCTGGTATCAAATTAGTTTTACAAGAAAAGAGGATGCAAGGCTTTCTGATGATGGAGGCGAAGGTGATCACATTTACAATTCTTTTCAAGCAACGCAAAGAGGTGCCTATCTCTTTTGATCCAGGTGATCTCTTTGAGTGTGTAAGGTGGAATAGACATGATGCTACTTCTGGGAGAGCCGGTAGGAATCTGAATGCTTTTCTCAGAGTTCAGTTTGAGCTGCCTTTCAATTGGCATTTACAGACAAAATTCATCACGTGTACCAAGGAGTACTTGGATGGTTATGTGGCTGGCAATGGTAATACGAGCAAGACATTGGCTTCCAAAAGATCTGGGAAGAAAAAAGAGAAGGACACTGGTCAGACTGTTGTTGTTTCTGTATCTGTTTTGGGCAAAAGAGTGGCTAGCGCGTCGGCTGTCATGACCGGATGGCAAACTGTGCTGGGTGAGGGTCTTGACAGAAACACTGACCCTCCCCTGGAACAGGAAACGATGAGCAAGGAGGTGAACAGGCCAGATCAGGTACAGAACCGTACAGACGGTGGACTGAAGAAAGACATGCTGGATGTGTCTGAAGATGGCTCGGTGTTGGGAAAAAGGAGTGTGCGTCCTGTAGAGGCAGCGAGAGATATTGTTGATTGGCAGAAAATAGAGGGAACTGTGGGTGCTAAAAAGAAGAAAGGGGTAGGAGAGTCTGAAGGCAAGAATTGTAATGGGAAGAAAGGAGGAAAGGAAGCTACCGGCCCCGGGGCTGCCAGTCACCTGGCGGGTGCGGATGAGCGCGCCCGTCAGGAGACATGAGGATCCTAAGTTGGAACTGCCGAGGTTTAGGGCAACCTCGGACAGTTCAGGAGCTCGTGTGCCTTGTGAGCACATATCGCCTGTCGGTAGTTTTTATCTCGGAGACCCGTCAGTGTGCCGAAAATGTCAGGAAGCTAAGGTGGAGACTAGGCCTGAAACATTGTATTACCCACAATGGGAAGGGCAAGGGAGGAGGGATAGCATTGTTTTGGGATGAAACAATTGAAATAAAGAGACTCTCAGTTGGCCCGAGGTATATTGATGTGCATATTAGGGAGAATCCTCATAGCCCAAGTTGGCGCGGCACATTTGTGTATGGCGAACCAAGAGCTCATGAACGTTACCATATGTGGGACTTGCTTAGGAGAATCAAGCTGCACTCAAGTGAGCCGTGGATGATGATAGGGGATCTGAATGAAACCATGTGGCAGACTGAACACATCTCAGCAGCTAAAAGGCCAGAAAGAAACATGGCTAACTTTAGAGAGGTCCTCTCGGACTGTAATCTTCATGACCTAGGCTTTAGCGGACCTTGCTGGACTTATGATAATAAGCAAGCAGGTAAACACAATGTCAAAGCCAGAATAGACAGGGGTGTGGCCTGCCCTCGGTGGTCTGAACTCTTTAAGGATGCACATATCCAGCACATTTGCTCCTCCAGGTCTGACCACCTACCACTCTTGTTAACATTCAGTGAACGCATGGAATACAGGAAAAAGAACAGCAGATTTCGGTATGAAGCCATGTGGGAGAGGGAAAATTCCTTGTTTGAGACGGTGGACAGCACATGGAGCAGGTCTGCAACTGCTAGTTCACTGGAGGAAATGAAAGAGAAGTTGGGCTCGATACAACAAGCGCTGCAAAGTTGGGCTAAGAAAGAATTTGGATCCATTGTTAAGAAAACAATGTAGTTGCGCAAGAAACTCGAGAGCCTTTGGGAAGGACCTCCCACAGCTGGTAGGCAGTACGAAATAAACAGAGTAGCGAGGGAACTTGATGAAGTTTTGTTGAGAGAGGAAATTATGTGGAGACAAAGATCTAGAACAACCTGGCTGAAAGAGGGCGATAAAAACACTAAATATTTTCAGCGGAAGGCAACCTGGAGAAGGAAAAAGAATACCATCACAAGGTTGAAAGATGGTAATGGCTAGTGGGTTGAAGATAAGGATGGGATCCAGCAGATGACCACACGCTTTTTCAAGGACCTGTATACTAAAGATGATAAGGTGGCACCGCAGGAATTAATCAACATGATGCAAGCAAGAGTTAATGAGGATATGAATAACATGCTGACAAAGGATTTCACAGAAAAGGAAATCAGTGACGCCTTATTTCAAATCGGCCCATTGAAAGCACCAGGGCCCGATGGGTTTCCAGCCCGCTTCTATCAGAGGAATTGGGACATTTTAAAAGAAGATGTGGTAGGGGCGGTAAAGAAGTTCTTTGCAGATGGGATCATGCCCGAAGGAATTAACGATACTACTATTGTCCTCATTCTGAAAGGCAGCAACCCCGACAGCTTGAAGGACTTCCGTCCGATCATTTTATGCAACGTCATATATAAGGTAGTGGCGAAGTGTCTAGTAAACCGACTGAGGCCATTCCTGGATGAAATCATCTCCGAGACGCAGAGTGCGTTTGTCCCTGGGAGATTGCTAACGGATAATGCCTACATTGCGTTTGAATGCTTCCATAAAATTCAGCATAGCAAGAACGCACGAGATACTCATTGTGCGTACAAGCTAGACCTGGCGAAAGCATATGACAGAGTGGACTGGGGTTTCCTTGAAAACACTCTGCGCAAATTGGGATTTAATGAAAAATGGACGAACTGGGTGATGAAGTGTGTTTGCTCGGTGAGATATGCTGTCCGGTGCAACGGTGAGCTGTTGGAAACTTTTAGACCGCCGAGAGGGCTGCGTCAAGGAGATCCCCTTAGCCCATATCTATTCCTCTTTGTCGCGGATGGTCTTACTAGTATCCTGAATAAGGAGATATCCAATGGTAACATCACACCCATTAAGGTGGCAAGAGGGAGCCCAGGTATTTTGAATCTCCTCTTTGCCGATGACAGCCTTTTGTTCTTTAAAGCATCTGCGGAGGAAGCCAATGCCGTTCAGAAAGCGCTCGCTTTGTTTCAAAATTGCTCGGGTCAGCTTCTCACCCCAAGTAAGTGTTCAATACTTTTCAGTGAGCGATGCCCGAACACAACCCAAGAACGGATCAAGGAGACCCTGGGTGTGGTGTCGGCCACGTTTGAGAGCAAGTACTTGGGACTCCCTACTCCAGAGGGGAAAATGAAGGATGATAACTTTCAACCCATTATGGACAGGTTTGGCAAGCGATGTAATGATTGGTCGGAAAGGTATATGTCTCATGCAGCGAGGGAGGCACTTGTGAAATCCGTAGCTCAAGCTTTACCCACCCATGTGATGAGTGTTTTCAAGATGTCTGTAGGCTTCTGTGAGAAATATGAGAAGCTTATCAGAAAATTTTGGTGGGGTGAAGATGGAGAACACCGCAAAGTCCATTGGATGGCTTGGGATAAAATGGTAAAACCCAAGAGAGCAGGTGGGATTGGATTCAAAGATATGCAAGGTTTCAACCAAGCACTTCTAGCTAGACAAGCATGGAGATTGATCCAGAACCCGGATAGCCTCTGTGCTCGTGTCCTTAAATCCAAATATTTTCCGCATGGTAAGCTCCTTGGCACAGTCTTTGCATCGGATGCATCACCTGCATGGAGAGGGATTGAATTTGGGCTGGAACTTTTGAAGAAAGGCCTCATATGGCGTGTGGGTAATGGAAGAAGTATTCAAATCACAAGAGATAATTGGATCCCCAGGAAGGAAGGACTCAAAGTGGCGAACTTTACCTCCAGAACTCGGTTGAGATGGGTCAACCAACTATTAGTGCAAGGGGAAAATAATTGGAACACCGAACTTATATATCGGATTTTCAATCATTTTGATGCAGATGATATTTGCAAAATCAAACTGCCGACCAATCCGACGGAGGATCAGCTTGCGTGGAATCATGAGAAATCTGGAGTGTTCTCTGTGCGGAGTGCGTATAGACTGGCCATGGACGGACCAGGGCGAGACCTAGCTACATCTACATCTGCAGGTGACAGTAACAACTGTAGCAAAGGGATCTTATCTGGAAGGCTTCAGTGCCGGAAAAGGTTAAAATATTTGGTTGGAGGGTTGCGACCAATACCCTGGCCACCAAGAAGAATAAATTCAAACGAACTCTGGAGGTAGATACTACGTGTAGCATATGTGGATATGCAGAGGAAGAGGAGTTCCACAGTGTGATAGAATGCACCAAAAGCAAGGCTTTGAGATTTGCAATGAGAGAGGTTTGGGACCTCCCGGATGAGGCGACATTCAGAAACACTGGCAGAGATTGGCTACAGATCATCCTGGACACATGCAATGCAGATATGCGGGATAAAATCCTTTTACTGATATGGAGAGCATGGTTCCTACGGGACAACTGCGTGCATGGGGATGGGAAATAATCCATCTCGAGATCTGCATCCTTCCTGACAAGATATGAAGAGGAAATCCGAAACTGTCTTGTCGCCACAGATAGCGAGAGGGGGAAAGAGCCAGTGGGAAGCAAGAACATACGTAATGTGAGGCGGGAAAATGATGCAGGCAACCATTGGTATGCTCCTCCAGCGGGATTTGCAAAACTGAATACGGACACAACATACAACCCTGACTCGGGACTGAGCTATGCCGGAGCTGTGGCTAGAGACCACAAGGGAATCCCCGTTGTCTCCCTTGGGCAGAATACTGGGACCTGCATGGACGTAATGGAGGCTGAAGCATGTGCTATTAGAGAAGGCCTGATAGGCCTGTCCGCTCTGTTTAATGGCCATATAATCATCGAAACTGATTGCAGTACACTAGCTAAAGAGTTGTCCCTGCAAGCCACAAACCGATCCCACTGTTTTCCGATTATCAGAGATATACGTGAGTGCTTGGGGCACTTCGTATCCTGGCAAGTCAATTGGATCAGCAGGGAAAGGAACAAGTTCCCGCACAACCTGGCGATGGAAGCAAAAGATCATGGAGACTTCAAGATGATTGGAGCTGTACCAAGTAGGGTACAGGAGGTTTGGTTGTATGACCGTAATCATTCTCCTGTATAATTTGGGGGCTCGTCATTCTAAAAAAAAACTTCTACCGCGTTTATTGTTTCTTGACATATCAACCAATAAGGGATGAGGGGTGTGCATGCTTTTAATGACTTGAGACTACCAAACACGACATGCAGTGGTTAGTTCATTGCATGCAATCCTATTAATTAGCAAATAAACATTAAGGTCTCTCGTTTTCCCCTCCTCCTTGGTCACGGTGCACAACCTAAGATGACTTACTCACCTAGACGGAGGGAGTACTACTTACTATCTCCGTCCGGTGAAGAGTGTACATCTAGCTTCAAAATTTGTCCACAAAAAAGTGTACTTCTATCTTCCCAATGCACTTTAAAGTAGAAAAAAAATACTTCTCTCTCATCCCATGGTAATCAAGACCAATAGCAATCTACATATGGTCTTCTTAATTTCTACATGCACTTAGCTCATTGGGGATTAGGTAATTAAAAGGAAGAGAGATGATGGCTTGCACCTTTCCAATGCATTTTTACTTAACTCCATAATTTGTCCTAAAATTTCTAGATGTACACTCTTCATATGACGGAGGGAGTACCAAGAACTTCCAAAAGGTAACTCCAATTGACCGTGCAAAAAGCTTTCACAATATCAAGTTATAGGAAGTGTCTGCATTCTCACGTTGTGGAATAACTAGCAAACATACTCATTTGTTGCAACGGGAGAAAATTTGGATGTGTATTGAAATTTGTGGCAATATGCACTCCAAAGTCCAATCTATATCATTCAAAAAAAATATTTGAATTCCAAATGTTTGCAATTTTTTATAGCAAATATGCATGTGCATTGCAACAAATAATACAACACCAAAGCGCAATAATTATGCTTGCCAAAGATCTCAAGGAGTGTTCGAGAAAGGACGCCGATGCCGCGTGTCACCATTTATTATGAGAACACTATTATTTGAGTTGTCCAGCGAAATTTTGAGATCAAATATGAGCCTTTTGCTAAAATAGTTTTGTTTTAAATATGTTAGCTTCTATCGCTGATATTTTAATATACACCATATGTGATGCATGGATCACTTACTCATGGAAGAAATTTTTGTATATTACCGTTAAGAAGTTTCCTACATACCTAAATGCCACCCAAAATTTCCTGGTTCTAGATATACCACTCGCAATTTGGAGCAGCTATATATTTTCCACTTCTGCCAATTTGAACATCAAGTGGTAATGTTACACGGTTCTACCTTTGGAATACCTTCTGGTAATTTTGATGAGGAAAAAACTTTTCGTGTTCAATATATCAGATGTTTTCTGTGGAACTTCCTTATGCTGTGAATTTTAGACCAAATTTTTTACTGATGACGGGTACTGGTGTGAGATATTAATTTTGATATAATCATCTACGCTATGTTTCCATGGATTTCGCAAAAATAAAGTTCAGCACAAAAAACTATATACTTTCGGCTAAACACTCATATATATACTCTATCCTTTTTGAGGGAGATGTACTCGTATGTTATACTCCCTCCGTTTCTTTTTACTTTGCATATAAAATTTGGTCAAAGTCAAACTAACCAAAGTTTGATCAAATTTATATCAAAAAATATCAACATCTACAATACCAAAGTTATATGGTATATGAAAGTTACTTTCGTGATGCATCTAATAATATTGATTTCATATTGGGAATACTGGTATTTTTTCCTATAAAGTTAGTCAAACATTACAAAGTTTGACTCTGACCAAATTTTATATGCGAACTAAAAAGAAACGGAGGGAGTATTCATTGTACGGAAACCATAGCTGATTAGTTTGGTAGTACTCCCTCTATCCATCTCTACTCCTAATGAAGCAGTTGGTAGTCTCCGCCGGTCAATTTTCGTCCCACCAGAGACGGTTAATTTTCGTCCTCAATCCCACCTCCCGCAACCCAGCGATTCCCCCTTCCGCCCTCGAGACCGACAAAAAAAAATCGGTATGCTACCACCATGCCAGTTGTGAAACACTACGGTTCATCGACAGAAAATCGTCCTAAAAAAACTACGACGGTTAACCTACGAAAATTAGCAAGACGTTGCACGTGCGTTGCGAACGAGCGAGCGAAGCCTTTGCCCTCGAGCGACGCCACACCAGATCCTTCGCCCTCGCAGCCGCCGCCGATCCCCTCCCTCAAACGCCGCCGCCCGTCGCTGCCGCCCCCGCCACCTCCCGTCGCGGCCGCCCCCGCCACCTCCCGTCGCGGGCAAGCGGGAGGAGCCCTGCCCGGCCATGGCGACACCACCGGGGGCCTCCTCCTCCCCCTCACCTTCTCTCCCTCTCCCAATGGGAGGGAAGGGAATGGAAGGGATCTGATTGGAGCGGTGGATCTGCGCCCTTGCCGTCTCTTCTTTTCTTCACCGATTCCAGGAGGAGATCGAAATGGGAGGTAGACGAGCAGGAGCGCCGCGTCCGTGACAGCGATGAACGACGACCCAGGTAACGCTAGCTCCCTGCCCTCGCCCCAACCCATCTTCTCCCCGTAGCCTGTACTCACGCGCCCCCAGGTTCTCCTCTCCCATGGCAGGGACACCAACTGGTGGCGCAACAGACAGCGGGAGATCAGCTGGTGGCAACGGATGGCAGGAGGCCGCAGGACCGTGTGAGGAGCAGGTAGCTGGAGGATGTCGCCGGTGGAAATCTGGCAAGTGGCGGCGGCATAGAGGGCTTATGGTTTGATGTTGGTCTTTTTACCTATAGCACTGAATTTCATGTATAGGTTGTGCTGATCCTAAGATTGCCAAAAACTGCTTCGTAAAAATCACCCAGGTCTGCTTTTTATTGTGATTATGCAAATTGCTCGAAACCTGAGTTGTCCTATTTTGTTGATGAAGGAATTGAAATCTGAAGACATGGTGATTTTTACCCAATGGGTTATGCCCTTGAGCACGAAGAGCTTTTGAACTCTGAGGTAATCTTTTGTAATGTGAGCCACGATTTTGTTGCTTCTCCAATAGTAGGTGTGGTTTGTCAACCACTATTTTACACACATTTGTCCAGTTCAACCTTTTTACCATTTGCAATGCGCGGTGCGAGTGAACATGTATCACGCTATGTTTTATTCCATTAAATCATGTAGGGAAAATGCATTGTAAGTTTGGATAATTTCATTGTAGCAAAATTGGTTGAGCCCACCCCAAAATATTCATGTTTGCATCAGATACAATTTCCAGTAGATAAAATGATTCGTAAAGAATGGTGGGGCATGGTATTTGGCGTGTACGACAATACTGTTACAGTCAATTTTATTTTTAGAAATGTATGATGATAGGTTTCCATGTTTTATTTCCAGGTTCAGGACCACGCGTGCTTCTCACATTTATTGAGACAGAGAGTATTAATCAAAAGCGGTTCAAGTTTCCACAATGAGCTATACATCATCTAAACTCACATGGATATACCAGGTCTGCCTTTCCCTACAATTTAAGCCTTTGTTTTGGCAGGTATCAGTCACCTGGTGCTAAACTTGGTGCTTAATGATCAACTAGAACAAAGTTTCATAGCCTTCCAGATTTGTCAAATCTATAATAACAGGATAATTCCTGTTAGACATGTTATTCTACTGGTACATGTCATATAACGAAATTCTTGTATTTTGGAAGGAGAAAACATTGAGTGGAGCAATTATGCAATTCAAGTGGCATGGTCATCAAAGGTTTTGTTTTTTCTTAATCATGACATGTGTCAATATTGTGCAAATCAGAATATCATTTTTTAGGTTTGCAAATAAAATTAACCTGAATAAAGTATTTTAAACTTAGTGAGCATAATAGTGTTTTGTAGTGTGAGGATAATAAGGTGAAGTGAGGCTGCTGCTCGCCGGCCATCCGAGAGCCGGAATTGCGGCCCCATGCGAGGGAAAGATCAGCGTTGCTGCAACCACGGCAGGACACCCACCATGCGCGTACCATACAGGCAGCATCAGCCTCACTTCACCTTGGATGACATGACGATTATGAAATATTCAGTCATCCCCCTTGGGTCTACCTGTTGGACACTTGGACCTACTCATGTGTTTGAGGTAATGCTTGAATAAAAAAGCTATGCAAATTTTTATTTCTTTTCAGATGAATGAGGAGATTTGGTAATGCTTAAAGAAAAGATCTACTCTATCGTTGTTTCTCTGCAGATGATTGTGCAGAAAAGCTGAAAACGGGATAAAATTCTATGTGAGAGATGACCGCTAAAGGTACTTAATTTTGGTAGCTAATGTTGTGTGCAGATTTCTTTCTACAAGATGTGGGTGTAAATTCTTATTGTTGCAATGATGCAGTAGCAGTGGCGCAAGGTCGACAATTTTTTACTTCCATATATTCAGTCCTTGCATGCATTTTCTGAGTATGTTCACAATTAGTATGCAGGTTATTTGTTTCCCCAGTATGGACCGCGACATAGGGAAAGATTAGCATTGCTGCAACCATGGCAAGACACCCACCATGCGTGCACCTTACAAGTTGCAGCAGCTTCACTTGGTTGTCAATGACATATCGAGTATAAAATAGATAGCTAGCTGCAAGCATTGCTCCTCCCCGCCCGACAGAACAAACTTTTGCAACATGCCCTTTTCTCCTCTGCCCCATTCCAGCCATCCCTCCATCTACCTGTTGGACTTGCTCACCTTGTGTTTGGGGTAATGCCTAATGAAAATAGATAGCGATGATTATTTCTTTTCACATGATTGTGGTGATTTAAAATCTAAGAACATATCCTTTGGTGCTGAATTTAGGATACAGTGCATGCCATATTATTAAATCCCATACAACAGAGTCTTAGGTATTTTATTTTCTGACCAAGTTATGATTTTTACTACAAAATCAAATTATGAATGCTTAATCTAAGGTATTTCTTACTCTGTTTGATCTAGGTTTCTATCAATTATTACATGCCTTTTGAATTTTATTTTGTGGGGATTTTCTTCTGAGTTATGTTGAGGTGAATGTAGCTGCTGGTCATACTTTAACCACATGTCAATTGCAGGAGTGCGACACCACCATCCTGTGCCACAAACCATACCAAGAATGGCGGGTTATGGATAGAGTTCATTTGATCCATCTGATAAAAATACCTATTGGGGAATAAGCATGAAAAGTAATCAACCACTCTTTCCGCAGTGGAGTCGGTATGCCTGCTCCTCTATTTATTTGACTATTGTTAGATTGGTTCATCCTGGTCTGACATGTTAATGAAGGTGTTGTCTCATTCCTCATACGATCTGGATACCTTTCAATTGATTAGTTCTTCTTTTGGATTACTCTATATTAATTCCCTATGTGTATCTTTATTATGTTCCTCAAGACTGAGTAAGAAAATTATTTTGTTGATATTAGTTTCAAGGGAACATGGTACCCTACGACACAGGAAGATTACTGAAAATCAGTTCAAAATCTAATCAAGTCTAATCTTCTCTGTTGTCTGTACTGCAGCCGTGATGATCAGAAGTTTAGGACCACACTGTAGTCAAGAAAAAGGAATGATCTTCGTAAGCTACACCCTTTCGATCCCAATCTTACCTTTTTTTAATTAGTTTTGTTAGTGCTTCCATTACTTTCTGTTAAAATATGCTTAATGGGCTAGAGACTGTATATTTTCAGAAAGTTATAGTGTGTGGTATGTTTGCTGAACTTGTGATGACGGTTCTTCAGGCAGGACTTTCGTCCCTATATTTTAACTTTGAACATCATTATATTTAGACAAATGATGTGTTTACTGAATTATCGTTGTTTAATTTTTGAAGTTATGCCTTTCGTAATATTGCATTGTAGATAGACAGAAAGATATAGGTATTAAATTTTGTGGCTCTAGCATAAATGTTTATCACCATGGTGACATTTATTTTTCAATTTAGATAAGAAAAAAGAGATAAGTATTAAACAGAGAGTAGAGAGGATAAGAGCATTGTAGTTCAGCGTGGTTCATGCCAAAGACTGTGATACATATAATTTCTTAGGATAGTGCAAATTCATTGATGATGCAGCGGAAGTAACACAAGTTATGCTAGAATTTCTCTCACATAACATGGATAGAGGTGAGTTTTGCATAATCCATCTCAGTAACAAGCTTGCATTGAGTTATTCTTTTCAAGAAGCTTACCATGCACAACTACAGGATACTTGTAGTTCTCAGTGGCAATTGATAGCTACATTCTTCAATGGGAGACCTAGCAATGCCTTGAGTACAACAATACATGATCTTCTGGCAACAAACTGTTCATGATTGACGCATAATATGTCCTCTGTCCGCATTTTAATTATTTATATTAATATTTCCGGTTATCACTGCAGGAGTTGCAACGGATTTGATGAGGGAAGTCTACAATGCAGACCGTGCTAAGTGTACCCGCTCCAGATTTTATCGACAGTAAATGGTCCACTGCTATTGACAGGTGCCTTCTTGCACTCTTCTGACCCAGATTTGGCATGTTTATCATTTTCTACTATCATCGCCTAGTTGCACAAAAATACGTAAGAGCATGGCTCAAAACTCACAGAGCGGCACAACTTTGAAATGGTTTTATTTAAACAATGAAAAATGTTTTTTGACTGAAAATCTGTAGTATATTTTGATTATGGGGACACCAGCTGAAATGTATACACCAAGAAAACATAATTCTCTTTAGTTGAATTTTAAATTCATGTTTTGGAAATCAAATCCATTTCAAATTACATGATTTCGGCTAGAATGATTAATGCTACGCCGCTGCTGATGCCAAAGGTTGTGACACTTTTTTAATGATAGTGCAAATTGATTGATGATGCAGCACAAGTAGTACAAGTTCATCATGTCCACTGCCCATCCATGAATTGTTTTACGATTGTTTTCCCGTTGCAATACACGGGCACATTGTAGGAGGAATATGCATGCGTTGGTGGGTGCTGGAGGTTCCCTGCAATACCCGAGGATCCGATGGCGAGCCGTAGGTCGGGGAAGTCGTCGGCATACATATAAGGAGATGGAGGTGGAGGTGGCGGTGGAGGGAGACGGGCATTCACTACTCGTCGGAGGGCGAGGGCATGGAGGACAACCGGCACGACGATTACCACGCCTTCCTCCCGTCGAATCACTCAAGCACGACGTCCTGGTCCTCTCTATCCATTGGCCCCCTCCAACATCTACCACGATGACCACATGTTGTTTGCGTAGCAGCAGCGGCGGCCATCCATGATCTTCTTTTGTGCCGACCTGCTAGAAACAGGTACATGCGCCGGCCTCCATGGCAAGGTAGTGCAGTTAGATGTTGCAATGGGTCCGTTCGTTTGAGATCATCTAATTTGTTTTCTCGTTTTTCATCAGGTTGGGCTATAGACAACTAGAGATTGGTCACCTGTCTAGCAGCTCATTTCTGAAAACAAAGACCAGGTCTATGTGTTCAAAATCATGAAGGAGGATGTCAAAGTGTTTCTGCAGCGCATCAGGTCTATGTTTTCCATTGCCCTGGACTTGCGTGTAATAGTACATAGAGTTTAGTCTGATTCTAAAGAAATATATGGCTATCTGATTTTAAAGAACAAGAGAAGAAAATATAGATATGCATCTTCACGTGTGTGCATTAAATTCGTTTTGATTCTGTTAATTTGTTTTATTGCAGGCGGAAGAAAAAGCAACATGAAGTTCCCGTCTACATTAAACTGCTTTCACTTATATTCTGCCGAATTTGTTCCATCTATAGGACTGTACATGGAGATTATCTATAAGGGTTGTGTCCCGTACAAGGAGATTATCTTATAGGACAGGCATATCAGCCCCCATTCAGACATAGCAGATATTCAACAGAAGAAGTTCCTCCACTGCTACTGGCCAAACTCTAAGCAAAAAGACCTTCCACTTTCCTTGCTAATGGTGAGCAACTCAAAGATGGCTACAAGGTTACACTTAATATTTACTCTCTGAATAACATATTATTTATTTGACCAATACATGTATAAATGCCTTGAGAAAACATGTATATATAGCTGCATATATGTTATATCTGAACAATGGCAGATTTGACCATTAATTACATGTATATACTTGCTAGGAGAGAACGTGTATAGCTTTCAGTTAAGCTTTTCGATCATTAAGCTGTTACTTTCTCATCTTATTTCTAGGTAGAAACATTATTGGTGTTCTTTAGCTTAATTTTGAGACATGAACACCATCATGTCTTCATCGCTAAAAGTGACATTCTTTCCCATTAATCTGTGCACTCAAAAATTATTCAAATATATATTTCCACTTGGTAGTTTTCATATGTCCAATGGTCTGACGGGTGTGCATTTTCAGGAGAGTTAGCAAACCTTTTTCCAGTCATCTGGTCCATGTAGATACCAAGTGCTATTTGAAATGAAAATGCAGTTGGCTGCCAATTTTATCTTGCGTGAATGACTGAATTATTTTGTCCTGTTAGTTTTATGTCTATATATGCAGTCTGGTCAGTATATGGATATTTTATTAAGTGGAGAAGTTTGGTACTCTGAGTAAGCACTCGATTCCTTGTTAGGTCCTGCTAGATTGATCTTTAAGGGATCATTTTAGTCCGTTCTCCGACCAAACACATTACAAACGGGCAAGAAATGATTCTTTTCCGATCCACCTCGATCTCCTTCCGGATCCATTCCTGATTCTCTACTCCTAATGTATGACTTGGTAGCCTCGCCTCCATGTTTTTTTCGTCTGTTTTTTTGCCTCACCTCTCATTGGTTTTTATCTCTTTATTTACAAAAAATATGGGAGCCCATACATAGTTCGTTTGCTCAACCCTCTCGCACGACCTCTCGCTCACACCGATTTCTTGCCAACTTTCAAAACAAGTATGTCAAGCATCAACCACACCGATTTGTATCCAAAGAAAGCACACCTTTCGGATCTGGTTTTTATTACCGATTTTTCTTGCCATACGGTAGGAGGCTATATCCCACCTAATCAATATCTTCCGACAAAAATTTCTTGCGCCCATACATCGATTCCAGAAATCTCGGATCTCACTTATTTTATTGATCTGATTCTGAAGCCCACCTCTTTCTTGCGGCGGAGAGGCGCCATACTTAACGCAGGTGATGGCAAAGTATCTCAAGTTTGCATGCCAATGATATTTATCGGACTCGAAAGACGATGCATCCATTCAAATTGGGTATCGCTTCTACATGGCATTCGGTGTAACCTGCCAAATATCTCTTAGGCATAACTGATTATTATTTTTAAGTATGGACCCAAATAATTCACCCATGACATGTTCTTGAAATTAATTTATTCTACTGATTATTCAGAACATGAGTGTTAGATTTTGTAGTCCAAAATGATGATAATGAAGTTGAGAGAAGAGAGTATGCCTACGATCTATGAACATGATGTGTGACAAGAGATGGTATGACTTCTTCAGAGAACCATCTTGATCCTTCTTTTATCTTCATATATGGCCAAGCATTGATATATTGTGGTGCGGAAGGTCACGAGCGCTAGAGATTGTGGCACTGTTTAGAGGGTTGGGCGGCGGTAGAGGCGACAACTCGGGTAGAGGGAGGTAGTAGTGTGTGACAACATTTGCTGACTGTTGATGGCGGTGGCAAGTGGTTTCGTAGGTAGAGGTGGGCGGGTCAATAGAGTCGACGGAGAAAAAAGTATGAAGAGGGAGGAAGAAGAGTAGTAGAAGCAGTGGGTGTTGACGGCGGAGGAGAGGCAAGGGGTTAGCGGTCTCGAGTGCAGGGTGCGGGAGGTCGTGGGCACTAAAGATGGTGGTAGATTTTAGGGGGATGACTGGCGTCAGCATTGACAGAGGTGGTGACTTGAGCAAGTGGCGACGTGTGGCAACACTCGCCGGCTGTAGGGTGGCGGTGGCATGTGCTTAGGCAGGGAGAGGCGGCCGGGTCGACAGAGTGTCTAATAATAATCTATGACTACGGGACGAAGACGAAGAACTAAAGGCGGGTCATCGTTGGATGAGAAGGGGCAGGGGATTAACGGATTTGAAGGTAGGGTACAGGATATCTCAGGTGGCGGAGATGGTGGTAGTGTTTAGAGGGATGCCGACACATCATGTTACAGCATTTCGTTTGCACCATCCATCCGGAGCAATCACGAAAAATAGAAGAAATTGGTGGAACTATGTTAGAAAGATCTATTTGGGTGAAGAGATGAGGAATAATGTAGTTCATGACGGTCACTTTCATCGTCTACGTATTGTCAGCCTTGTCGGCATAGGAACACATAGAGTGAGGGGTGCATGGGGTGAGAGAGTGAGAGGGCTGGTTGTGGTGAGAGAGTAGCTGAGCTGCTGAGGTCAGAATAAGGCTGGGCAAGTAAGCTAAAAAAACTGGATAGACAACATTCCTGATTATGAGATAATTTCTTAAGTGCATCAAGTAAATTTTAATTTGTAACGTATTTTTAGTTAGATAATTGCTCTATATGTGTACATCGTCAAATTGCTATTTTAATCAATTTACATTGCCAGTGAAGTAGACTTCAATTATTATCCAATTATGCCCAGCTATCTTTTCTCTAAATGTGAAATTTGACATGCATTATGTTTATATAACTTCAGAAAAATATTTCAAAAGCCCGTGGCAACGCACGGGAATTCTACTAGTATATATAGGGCCTAACGCGTTTTCTACTATGTTTGTGGAAAAGGGATTTTTTTAGAACGAAAACGCTAGAGGCGTCCGGCTTTAAATTAATAAAGCCCACAACGGAACAGGCAGAGTTACGACCATAAGTCATTACACGCGCACAACCAAAAGCCCACGGCATTCGTGAAAGCTAGTTACTGGGAGGGTTCAAAGCCGGAAAGCGAGCGAATTACAAGGCCATGGCCTGAAGATGAGCACGCAGGCTCGCGAGACAAAAGAAACACACCCACCCTCAGGTGAGCTGGTGTGATACCCGGATAATTAAGCTACAATAATCTCATGCTAGTGATGCCAGGTCATCACTCTTACTGTTGCTAATCCTCATCTGATCCAAGGCATAAGTCGAATTCAATTCAAATTCAAATTAAAGTCCAATTTCAAATTTGTCAACCATGCAATAAAAATGTTCATAATGTTGCAAATTATCTTTGAGTAATTGTCATGTTGAAACACATATTTTATAAAACTGTTTTTGTTTTAAAAGCATTGGAAAGCAGAAAACAAATAAAAGAAAAGCAAAAGAATAAAAAATAAATAAAAGGAACCGGCCTCCCCCCTGGGCTTTGGTCCACTAAACCACCAGGCCGACCCACTTCCCCCGATGCCCCGACCATGGCGCCTGATGCCGTGGCGGCCATCCCGCGGCTTCCCCCGGGGATAAGGTGGCCACCTCCCGAACCCTAGCTCCCCTGGCCTCGATCTCCCTGACTCCACTCGCGCCCCACTCCGCTCCTCTCCCCTCTCGCCTAGATCTCTTCCCCCCTCACTACGCTGAGCACCATTGTCGTCGTGCGTTGCCCGTACTCGCGGCCACTGATCTCCCCTTGGACTTGGGGCTTGATCACAAGCCTCCCCGCGTTCGTCGACTCGTCCCCGCGTCCTGGCCACGGGCTCCGGGGCCCTCGTCTCCGTCGAGCTGGTGCTCTGCTTCATCTCGGGGAGCAGCGCAACGGCCTCGTCGTCTCCGTTAACGCCCGCGGCCACCGGAACCTCGGCGCCTCGATCCCCTGCTCTGCTCCTACTAAGCCGCTCACCGAGCCATCTTGTGCTCCGCGGTGAGCTACTCGACATGTCCCCTCCCCTCTCTCCTTCGACCCGTAGCGCTAGCCCCGCCGGTTGCCGATCTTTGCTCCGGCCGAAGCTCTGTCTCCGCCGATGAGCTCGAGCTCGAGGCCACCCCGCCTCTGCCGCTCGGCAACGTGCCATCGTGCCTCGACGCCCCCTTCCCACGACGCTCGTGAGCCACGCCTCCCCTCCTCCCTCTCTTTGCTCCGCTGCGGCCTGCGCCCGCTTGCCGCCCGCAGCCACCGCTGCCTCCCAGCTGCTCCCTCCCGCCATCGCTGCCTATCGCCGCCTGCGCCGCATGCGCGCCAGCGCTCTCGCGCGCCTCGCCCGCTACGCGGCCCCGCACCCTCGCCCCCGCACGCGCCCATGGCCGTGCGTGGCCACCGCTGCCCGTCCCCTGCTGCGGCTCTACGCCGGCCAAGCCGTCGCATGCCGTCGCTCGCCCCCCGCCGCCGCCCCCTGCGCTCGCTTCCGCCTGCCGCGGCCGGCCGTCGAGCCTCGCCCCGCCGCGCCGGGCTACGGCCTCCGCCGGCGCTCCCTGTTGCCCCGTTTGGGTGCACGGGCGCCCCCGCCCGCACCTGCTAAACGCCCGCACCGCTAGCCCCCTGTGCCACTGCCAACGGGGCCCCACACGCCCCTGTTATTGTTTTAAAAAAAGAAATGTAAAAAAATATTAATAAAAATAAATAAATAATTAGTTAGTTAAACACTTAATTAACTTAATTAATTAATCTTAATTAACCTAATGAACTATATTAGTTAGTTAAATCTGTAGTTAGTTAGAACAGTCAATGACATGTGGACCCACTCCTACTATTCACTAATTGACTAGTCTCTGTTGACTTGGTCAACTGCCCCCCTAGCCCCATCTGTCGGCCACATGTGCTTAATGCTGGGTCACTACTGTGTACCCATAGCATTTATTATTTAACTATTTTTCGAATTAAATTAAATCCAGTAATTTGGAAATTCAATAAAACTTTGAAAAATCTTGGAAAAATAACCGTAGCTCGGATGAAAAAGTTTTATACATGAAAGTTGCTCAGAACGACGAAATGAATCCGAATACGCTCTCCGTTCATCTGTCACGTGCCCCTATCATAGAGAACATGGAACTTCCCCCCTCCGTTTCGTCTGTCCGAAAATGCCAAACTTCGGGAAAGCATGCTTGGATGTTATCCCCTTCGCCGGTATCGTGTAGCACCGCGTTAGAACACGTCTAGCTCTGCCTGCTGTCCTGTTATTCTGTTGCTTGCTATGTATTTACTGTTTCTTCCCCCTCTTCTCTCCGGTAGACCCCGAGACCGCTGTTGATGTCCCTGTGATCGACTACGTCGACGACGACGCTTCTTCCCTTTCAGCGGAGCTTCCAGGCAAGCCCCCCTTTGATCATCCCGATATCGCCCATTCCATTCTCTCATGCTTGCATTAGATTTTGCTACTGTAATTGATTGCTCCTATTCTGATGCATAGCGTGCTTTTGTAACCTGCTTTGTTACCTACCTGCTTATCCTAAACTGCTTAGTATAGGTTGGTTAGTGATCCATCAGTGACCCCCACCTTGTCCTTGTTGCCCCTGCTTCATCATCGACGACTCGATCAACGTGATCGATGACCAGAGCCCGACACCTCACATCACATCATGCCCCTTTTGTTGCTCGACTCTGCAGAGCTACTATCGAGTGCCGAGGGTGATCCCTCATAACGCACTCCTGATCATAATTCTGTAGTGTAGCTATTCGGTCGTGGTCATCGAGGGTGATTTCCTCTTTCACCATTCCCAATACAGCTCTGTCGTTGAACACCTCAAGTGTGAACCTCGAGGGTGGTCCCTCTTACGTTCACCTTGATGATTACATCGAGAGGAATCCTCCGTGGGTGATTCCTCGAAAGTCGGGCGGGCCCGGAGAGCACCCGCAAGATGATTACGAGGCACGGCCGGGCCGGCAGGCTGCCCCCGAGTGGGCTGGGCTAGCCCTTGCCGCATTTCCTCGAGACGGTGCGACGGGGTCACATTATCGTGAGTCTCTGCTCGTCTCCGCAAGCTAATAATACACTATGGTTTGGGTATTTGTTCTGAGTTGGCCTTTGGCCTTTATGCACTAACCACCACGCGAGAATAGTTATGGGCCTCGACGTCGCAGTATCAGCCGAAGCTTTGTCAGACATCCAGTTCAGCATTGCGGCACGGCTGGGCCGGCGCTATCCGGGCAGCCTGGATCCGCCCTGCGTGCAACGATCCGGAGTGCAACGGGCGATGGGCCCAGACCCCGGAGTGCTTAGGATGTAGACCGGCGGGGACCTCTCTGCTGAGCCTAGGTAGGGTTACGACGTGTTGATCTTCCGAGGCTGGGCATTGACCCAGAAAAGTGTGTCCGGCCAGAGTGATCGAGCGTGTTGGAAAACGTGGTGCACCCCTGCAGGGAAGATACATATTCGAATACAGTGTCCATGGTAATGGACGTTCAGACTTATATCTTGATCTAATACAACTAGAAATCGATACATAAGTTATGTGGCTCCGGGATTGCTTTCTCGCAGGGAGTCGAGGAAGGATCTTTGGGCATTATTGCTACAACATGCTTGATAATTACACTGCTATTCTTTACTCTTCTTTATGCTGCAAGATGCTTGGAGCTGCTTGAAGATGCTAGTCTTCGATAGGCTAGGACTTCCCCCCCTATTCTGGCATTCTGCAGTTCAGTCCATAGATACAACCCTTTCATTTGATACCAATGCATACTTAGTTTAAATCTGATGCTTGCGAGTACTTTGGATGAGTACTCATGGTTGCTTTGCTTCCCCTTTTCCCCTTCTTTCTTCTTTCTGGTTGTTGCAACCAGATGGTGGATCCCTGGAGCCAGATGCCACCGCCGACGGATACTACTACATGGAGACCGCCGACGACCAGGAGTAGTTAGGAGGTCCCAGGCAGGAGGCCTTGCCTCTTCGATCGTTGTTGCTTTTGTGCTAGCCTTCTTAAGGCAAAACTTGTTTAACTTATGTCTGTACTCAGATATTGTTGCTTCCGCCGACTCTTGTGTATCGAGCTTGTATTCGAGTCCTCGAGGCCCCGGGCTTGTAATATGAAGCTTGTATTATTTCTATTTGTGTCTAGAGTTGTGTTGTGATATCTTCCCGTGAGTCCCTGATCTTGATCGTAAACATTTGCGTGTATGAATAGTGTACGGTCGAATCGGGGGCGTCACAAGTTGGTATCAGAGCCGACTGCCTGTAGGAATCCCCTTTCCAACTCCTTGGCCGAAGTTGAGTCTAGTCTTTGAAAAACTGATTTACTAACATGGTTGTGTGGCTTACGGGCCCACGTCGCCAATGGGTGGTATTAGGATCTTTTACTCCTCGTCTATACTCTGGGACTCTGATCTCTCCTCTATTCGGGTTAAATGATTTTGTTAAATCAAACATTAGGATCTCGTGATCACATTTACTCGGAGATTTGTGTTACCCCTTTCTCGAATTCAGGGCCTAGATATGCTTCACATTGTTCACTAACCGCGGGATCCTCATATTGAGGGCACCCTGCGCCGTCACTTGCAAATCCATCGCTCCAGAGGTTTTCTTCGGCGCTGACATAGCCTTTGCTATGTCTCGTTGCTATATCCCTATGTCGCGTGCATGCGTGCCGCCTAGTATGTCTAGGGGGATCTCTTGTTCGATCTCAGACGAATATCATGTAATTGGCTCCGAATATGTAGATGTATGTCTTCAGTGACTACTACTTTGTACATACCGCGCCTTTGCTCATTGTTCTGATTACATCATGAATGACTCCATACACTTGCTCCACCCCTTGTTAAACTGCTCCCTGATGTTTTAAGCGGGATGGTTAGACCCGCTGGTCATCACTGTGGTGGAAATAATCCACCACCTCCCGAATACATGGTAGGAATAACACATCAATTGAGCTGAATCGCCAGTTTATGGAAAATGTAACGGCTCAGTTCACACGCCCCAATATGAATCAGCAACCCGCCCCAGCGAATCTGCAAGACTTACACGTCTTAACCCTGTCGTCTACCACAACTCAACTCAACCCCTTGATGCCGATGACTGGCTCCGTGGCACCACTTTCGAGTTGGAGTTTGCTGATGTAGCCCTTGCAAACTATGTCACCTTCGTGGCTTATTACTTGGAAGGTCCCGCTGCTCAATGGTGGGACAGCCACAAGCGTTCCTTACCTGTTGGAACCACCATCACTTGGCCGAAATTCCAAGTTGCATTCCGCGGGCCAATGTCGAACCACCATGGTTAGTCACAACGGCCCCGTTGAAATTGAAGGGTTGGAATTCCATATTTCCTCCACTGTTTTGAAGTCCTCCAAATATCGACCTCATTCTGTGGATGTAATGGTTGAAAGCACATACCACTTCTATCATTTGCGCCACTAAACCGTCCACCAACTCCATACTTCGAGTGAGATAATAAGCTACCATGCTCATCTTGTTCGAAATGTCGAAGCATGGATTTATTCCTAGGATGTTTGAAAACGCTCTAGTCGTTTGTAAATTTCAAGATGTCTTTCCAGAAGAACTATCAAGTCCATGGCCTTGAACTTACTGCCGTTAAATTTGCATTGAAATTGTGGCGACATTTTCTTCTTGATAATCGTTGCGGGATCTTCACCGATCATCAAAGTCTGAAGTAATCTTTTACTCAGCTAGATTTGGCCTCCGTCAATAGCGATGTATGGAAACAATTACAGACTATGACTACGGTATTTCTTATACCCCTGGCAAGGCTAATATCATGGCCAATGCCCTGAGTCGCAAGTCTTATTGCAACAACCACCTGGTTTGAAAAGCTCAACCCGTGTAAGATGATCTCACTTATAGGGAGCATCTGATCCGTGTTGTCGCTCAAGCTGAATGTCGCACCCATCTAAGGGCTATCAAATTCTTGAAAACCAGTCGTCAAATCATTCTAAGGACGAAGCCACTTGGGAACTCGAGGATCGTCTTCGTGATGAATACCCCGCTTTGTTTCCTTCTACCACCTAAATCTCGGGACGAGATTTCTTGTAGTGGAGGAGAATTGTGACGCCCGAATAATTAAGCTACAATAATCTCATGCTAATGATGCCAGGTCATCACTCTTACTGTTGCTAATCCTCATCTGATCCAAGGCATAAGTCGTATTCAATTCAAATTCAAATTAAAGTCCAATTTCAAATTTGTCAACCATGCAATAAAAATGTTCATAATGTTGCAAATAATCTTTGAGTAATTGTCATGTTGAAACACATATTTTATAAAACTGTTTTTGTTTTAAAAGCATTGGAAAGCAGAAAACAAATAAAAGAAAAGCAAAAGAATAAAAAATAAATAAAAGGAACCGGCCTCCCCCCTGGGCTTTGGTCCACTAAACCACCAGGCCGACCCACTTCCCCCGCTGCCCCCTCCCTCCTGTTCACCAGGGGACCGTGGCGCTCATCCCTGCCCCCGACCATGGCGCCTGATGCCGTGGCGGCCATCCCGCGGCTTCCCCTGGGGATAAGGTGGCCACCTCCCGAACCCTAGCTCCCCTGGCGTTGATCTCCCTCACTCCACTCGCGCCCTACTATGCTCCTCTCCCCTCTCGCCTAGATCTCTTCCCCCCTCGCTACGCTGAGCGCCATTGTCGTCGTGTGTTGCCCGTACTCGCGGCCACTGATCTCCCCTTGGACTTGGGGCTTGATCACAAGCCTCCCCGCGTTCGTCGACTCGTCCCCACGTCCTGGCCACGGGCTCTGGGACCCTCGTCTCCGTCAAGCTGGTGCTCTGCTTCGTCTCGGGGAGTAGCGCAACGGCCTCGTCGTCTCCGTCAACGCCCGCGGCCACCGGAACCTCGGCGCCTCGATCCCCTTCTCTGCTGCTACTAAGCCGCTCACCGAGCCATCTTGTGCTCCGCGGTGAGCTACTCGACATGTCCCCTCCCATCTCTCCTTCGATCCGTAGCGCTAGCCCTGCCGGTTGCCGATCTTTGCTCCAGCCGAAGCTCTGTCTCCGCCGATGAGCTCGAGCTCGAGGCCGCCCCGCCTCTGCCGCTCGGCAACGTGCCATCGCGCCTTGACGCCCCCTTCCCACGACGCTCGTGAGCCACGCCTCCCCTCCTCCCTCTCTTTGCTCCGCTGCGGCCTGCGCCCGCTTGCCGCCCGCGGCCACCGCTGCCTCGCAGCTGCTCCCTCCCGCCATCGCTGCCTATCGCCGCCTGCGCCGCATGCGTGCCAGCGCTCTCGCGCGCCTCGTCCGTGCCGCGGCCCCGCACCCTCGCCCCCGCACGTGGCCACCGCTGCCCGTCCCCAGTTGTGGCTCTGCTCCGGCCAAGCCGCTGCACGCAGTCGCTCGCCCACCCCCCCCCCCCCCCGCTGCCGCCTCCGCAGCCCCAGCGCCCGCGCGCCGCCGCCCCCCTGCGCTCGCCTCCGCCTGCCGCAGCCGGCCGGCGTGCCTCGCCCCGCCGCGCCAGGCTATGGCCTCCGCCGGCGCTCCCTGTTGCCCCGTTCGGGTGCACGGGCGCCCCCGCCCGCACCTGGTAAACGCCCGCCCCGCTAGCCCCCTGTGCCACTGCCAACGAGGCCCCACACGCCCCTGTTATTGTTTTAAAAAAAGAAATCTTAAAAAAATATTAATAAAAATAATTAATTAGTTAGTTAAACACTTAATTAATTAATCTTAATTACCCTAATGAACTATATTAGTTAGTTAAATCTGTAGTTAGTTAGAACAGTCAATGACATGTGGACGCACTCCTACTATTCACTAATTGACTAGTCTCTGTTGACTTGGTCAACTGGCCCCCCTGGCCCCATCTGTCGGCCACATGTGCTTAATGCTAGGTACACTTCTGTGTACCCATAGCATTTATTATTTAACTGTTTTTCGAATTAAATTAAATCCAGTAATTTGGAAATTCAATAAAACTTTGAAAAATCATAGAAAAATAACCGTAGCTCGGATGAAAAAGTTTTATACATGAAAGTTGCTCAGAACGACGAGACGAATCCGAATACGCTCTCCATTCATCTGTCACGTGCCGTTATCATAGAGAACATGGAACTTTCCCCCTCCATTTCGTTCGTCCGAAAATGCCAAACTTCGGGAAAGCATTCTCGGATGTTATCCCCTTCGCCGGTATCGTGTAGCACTGCGTTAGAACACGTCTAGCTCTGCCTGCTGTCCTGTTATGCTGTTGCTTGCTATGTATTTACTGTTTCTTCCCCCTCTTCTCTCCGGTAGACCCCGAGACCGCTGTTGATGTCCCTGTGATCGACTACGTCGACGACGACCCTTCTTCCCTTTCAGCGGAGCTTCCAGGCAAGGCCCCCCTTTGATCATCCCGATATCGCCCATTCCATTCTCTCATGCTTGCATTAGATTTTGCTACTGTAATTGATTGCTCCTATTCTGATGCATAGCCTGCTTTTGTAACCTCCTTTGTTACCTACCTGCTTATCCTAAACTGCTTAGTATAGGTTGGTTAGTGATCCATCAGTGACCCCCACCTTGTCCTTGTTGCCCCTGCTTCATCATTGATGACTCGATCAACGTGATCGACGACCAGAGCCCGACACCTCACATCACATCACGCCCCTTTTGTTGCTCGACTCTGCAGAGCTACTATCGAGTGCCGAGGGTGATCCCTCATAACGCACTCCTGATGATAATTCTATAGTGTAGCTATTCGGTTGTGGTCATCGAGGGTGATTTCCTCTTTCACCATTCCCGATACGGCTCTGTCATTCAATCCTCAAGTGTGAACCTCGAGGGTGATCCCTCTTACGTTCACCTTGATGATTACATCGAGTGGAATCCTCCGTGGGTGATTCCTCGGGTTTTCCCCTTGATGTTTGGACACACGGTTACCTTGACTTTACTTGAGACCCTTGGGAAAGTTGGGCGGGCCCGGAGAGCACCCGCAAGATGATTACGAGGCACGGCCGGGCCGGCAGGCTGCCCCCGAGTGGGCTGGGCTAGCCCTTGTCGTATTTCCTCGAGACAGGGCGACGGGGTCACATTATCGTGAGTCTCTGCTCGTCTCCGCAAGCTAATAATACACTATGATTTGGGTATTTGTTCTGAGTTGGCCTTTGCCCTTTACTCACTAACCACCACGCGAGAATAGTTATGGGCCTCGACGTCGCAGTATCAGCCGAAGCTTTGTCAGACGTCCAGTTCAGCAGTACGGCACGGCTGGGCCGGCGCCATCCGGGCAGCCTGGATCCGCCCTGCGCGCAACGATCCGGAGTGCAACGGGCGATGGGCCCAGACCCCGGAGTGCTTAGGATGTAGACCGGCGGGGACCTCTCTGCTGAGCCTAGGTAGGCCTACGACGTGTTGATCTTCCGAGGCCGGGCATTGACCCAGAAAAGTGTGTCCGGCCAGAGTGATCGAGCGTGTTGGAAAACATGGTGCACCCCTGCAGGGAAGATACATATTCGAATACCGTGTCCACGGTAATGGACGTTCAGACTTATATCTTGATCTAATACAACTAGAAATCGATACTTAAGTTATGTGGCTCCGGGATTGCTTTCTCGCAGGGAGTCGAGGAAGGATCTCTGGGCATTATTGCTACAACATGCTTGATAATTAAACTGCTATTATTTACTCTTCTTTATGCTGCAAGATGCTTGGAGCTGCTTGAAGATGCTAGTCTTCGATAGGCTAGGACTTCCCCCCCCCCTATTCTGGCATTCTGCAGTTCAGTCCACAGATACAGCCCTTTCATTTGATACCAATGCATACTTAGTTTAGATCTGATGCTTGCGAGTACTTTGGATGAGTACTCACAGTTGCTTTCCTTCCCCCTTTCCCCTTCTTTCTTCTTTCTGGTTGTTGCAACCAGATGGTGGATCCCTGGAGCCAGATGCCACCGCCGACGGATACTACTACATGGAGACCGCCGACGACCAGGAGTAGTTAGGAGGTCCCAGGCAGGAGGCCTTGCCTCTTCGATCGTTGTTGCTTTTGTGCTAGCCTTCTTAAGGCAAAACTTGTTTAACTTATGTCTGTACTCAGATATTGTTTCTCCCGCTGACTCTTGTGTATCGAGCTTGTATTCGAGCCCTCGAGGCCCCTGGCTTGTAATATGAAGCTTGTATTATTTCTATTTTTGTCTAGAGTTGTGTTATGATATCTTCCCGTGAGTCCCTGATCTTGATCGTACACATTTGCGTGTATGAATAGTGTATTGTCGAATCGGGGGCGTCACAGCTGGATCGGCTCCCTAGCCGCCACGTAGACCTGATGGAGTCGTTCTTGTGCGTGCTTGAAGATGTCAGAGTCCTTCTGCTTTGCCAACGGACTCCACTGCTGCAGGAGAATAGAGCATTTGCATATAATGTTAGCCGGGTGCGATGGGAAAGTGCCTTCGATGGTAAATTTATTGCGAGTGAGCCATAAGGACCAAAGCATCGCCCTAGTACACGCCCAGAGCACCCGTTTGGGCTGACCCTGAACCGAATGAAGCAAGTCCAGAAGGTCAGAGGAGGATCGAGGGTCCCAAGTGACCCCGGCCGCCTCACGCATTGCGCTCCAAGCAAACCGTGCGAGTGGGCATCGAAAGAAAACGTGGTTCGCGTTCTCTGGTTCCCCGCATAGCACACAGGGACCCGTGGCTGGTCCGTTCCTTAGCTATATTGATGGACGTGGGAAGCCGGTCTCGGAGCAACTGCCAGAGAAAGACTTTAATCTTTAGCGGAATGCGGGCTGGCCACAGTCCCTTGACCTCACGCTGAGCCACCCCTTGGCACAGTTTGTGGTATAAGGACTTGACGGTGAATTTCCCAGAGGCGTTGAGGTGCCAAGACACCCGATCTGGCTCGTCAGAGAGCGTCACTATGGAGATCAGGTCAAGCAAAGTATCCCACCTTGCTGACTCTTGGGCTGTCAAGTTGCGGCTAAACGCAATGGCCTGTGGGGAGGCCAGAGCTTCGGCCACGCTTTGATTAGGATGGACTGCGAGCGTGTACAACTCGGCGAACATATCCCAAAGTGGGCCCGAACCCACCCAGAAATCTAACCAGAAGCGGGCGGATCGGCCATTGCCGATGCAAAATTTGGCTCCTAGGTCAAAAGCGGGTCTAATCGCCCGAAGATCTTGCCAGAAAGGAGAGCCCCCAGCTGCCCCCTCAAAAAAATCCCCGTTTGGAAAATATTTGGCCCTTAGGATATCAGCCCACAAGCCGGTCGCTCCTTACGACAGCTTCCAGAGCCACTTACACATTAACGCAATGTTCTGGAGCCTGGCATTGGTGATCCCCAGTCCACCCAAAGACTTGGGGCGGCACACCGCAGCCCACTTGACCATATGATATTTGCGCTTGAGGCCCGTCCCTTCCCAAAAGAAACGGGCGCGCGGCGGATCCAGGCTGGCATGGACCCCCTCTGCTAGTAGAAACAACCCCATCGCGAACATTGGCAACGAGGAAAGACTAGAGTTAGTCAGAACCAGGCGTGCCGCGGAAGACATGAATTTGCCCCGCCAAGGGCTTACTTTCCTACCTACCTTCCCCGTGAGGGGGCCCATTCATCGATAGTCACTCGACGAGGGGCCAGAGGCAGACCTAGGTACGAAAAAGGGAATTTCCCCACTTTACAATTGAGGAGATCAGCGATACGTCGCCCCTCCTCGCTGTCCATCCTCATTGACAGCATTTCGCATTTGTGAGAGTTGATTTTAAGGCCGGACATCAGTTCAAAGCTCAGTAGAATTGCTTTCACCGTTGCAATACTATGAGTGTCCGGCTGGAACAGTAGCATAGTGTCGTCCGCATACTGAAGGTGCGAAACCCCCCCTGCGATGAGATGGCTAACCACTCCCTTAATGTGGCCGGCCGCGGTCGCCCTCCGTAGCATTGCCGCGAGGGCATCTACCACGAAGTTAAACAGGAGCTGAGACATTGGGTCACCCTGACGCAGTCCCCGCTTGTTCCGGAAGAAGTTACCCACTTCCCCGTTTACCGAGATCGCAGTCTGGCCACCCGTGACCAGCTGCATGACTCGGTGGACCCACATGGCCGAGAAACCCCGAGTCAAAAGCACCTGACGCAAGAAGTTCCAGTTGATGCGATCATACGCTTTTTCGAAGTCTAATTTGAGAATGATAGCCGGTTCCCTAGTATGTTTAAGTTCATGAATGATTTCCTGAAGCGCGAGCGAGCCCTCCAGGATGTTGCGGCCTTTGATAAACGTCGTTTGGGTGCGGCTAATGATGCGGTGAGCTATCGGAACCAGACGGGTGGTGGTAGCTTTGGAGGAGATCTTGAAAGGGACGTTGATCAACGCGATCGGCCTAAACTGGAGGATGTTGTCAGCGCCTGCTACCTTAGGGATAAGCGAAAGGATCCCAAAGTTGAGCCTGGCGATGTCAACCATCCCTCGCATGAAACCGTTACAAATCTCAAACATGGGCCCCTTAAGGATGGGCCAGAAGCGCTTGAACATGGCCACATGCCACCCATCCGGGCCTGGCGCCGTGTCGGTTTTCATGCCACCAAGCGCCGCGTGAATTTCCTCGGGTAAGAATGCGAGCCCCAACTCCTCATTCTCCCGGTCGGTTACGAGTTGTGAGGGGTCCCACAAGGCAGCGTGTATCCCTGCGCGCTGCTCCTCGCTCGTCCCCATGAGCTGCAAGTAGAACTCATAAACGTGGCGCACAATATCCTCCTGAGTCAGCAAGAGCCCCTGATCTGACTGTAAGCGGAGGATCGCGCACCTACAGCCGTCGCCCATTGGCGTAGGAATGGAAGTATTTCGTGTTAGCGTCCCCTTTTAGTGTCCATTTTAGGCCACCTCGACGCCTCCAGTATTCTTCCTCCGCATGCAGGAGAGACTGCACCTGGTCCTCCAAGGCGTAGCGACGAGCCCATTCCTGTTCAGAGAAAGGCCGCGCGTCCGCCTGTTGGTCGAGGCTTGCGATCTCACCAAGGATGCCCTCCCGGAGCACCTTGTCCTGACGGCCCACGTTGGCCCCCCATCACTTAAGGCTGGCCCGGGGACGGCTCCCTGCCGCGATCCAAAAGTCCATTGGGCCCTGCTGGTTACCCACCTGGCTAACACAAGCGTGCCACTTCGCCCTGAAGATGGATTCAAACTCTGGGTTTTCAAACCAGGCAGTTTCGAAAAAGAAGCGAGGGCTTCTATGAATCCTATCCTCCCCTGAAGATAGAATTAGGGGAATGTGGTCTGACCCGATTCTGGTCTCTGCCACTAGCGAGCACAGAGGATGAACCAGCTCCCAATCGGGTGAGATGAAAACCCTATCTAGCACAGATGGAATCGGGGCCAGCTGCTTGTTGGTTCAGGTATAGCGCGCCGCCGACCTGGCCACCTCCCTAAGAGCCATGGAGGCAATGGAATTATTAAACATGGCTACCCTTGGCCAGTTTATGTTGTCGTTGTTTTTGTTCGCTCCCGAGCAAATCAGGTTAAAATCCCCCCCGACCACGAGAGGGATCAGTGCAGAGCTCACAACGTGAACCTTCTGATGAAGCTCGCCCAGGAAAACAGCCGAGCGCGAGTGGTCAGCCGGGCCGTAGACCTGTATCACCACTAGCTCCCGCTGAGTCTGATGGTGGCGAACATGGCCAGCTGATGACCCACAAGTATAGGGGATCTATCGTAGTCCTTTCGATAAGTAAGAGTGTTGAACCCAATGAGGAGCAGGAGGAAATGATAAGCGGTTTTCAGCAAGGTATTCTCTGCAAGCACTGAAATTATAGGTAACAAATAGTTTTGTGATAAGATAATTGGTAACGAGCAACAAGTAACAGAAGTAAATAAAGTGCAGCAAGGTGGCCCAATCCTTTTTGTAGCAAAGGACAAGCCTGGACAAACTCTTATATAGAGAAAAGCGCTCCCGAGGACACATGGGAATTATCGTCAAGCTAGTTTTCATCACGTTCATATGATTCGCGTTCGGTACTTTGATAATTTGATATGTGGGTGGACCGGTGCTTGGGTGCTGCCCTTACTTGGATAAGCATCCCACTTATGATTAACATCTATTGCAAGCATCCGCAACTACAACAAAAGTATTAAGGTAAACCTAACCATAGCATGAAACATATGGATCCAAATCAGCCCCTTACGAAGCAACGCATCAACTAGGGTTTAAGCTTCTGTCACTCTAGCAACACATCATCTACTTATTACTTCCCAATGCCTTCCTCTAGGCCCACATAATGGTGAAGTGTTATGTAGTATGTCCTCAGGAACAAACGTAACTACTCACAAAGCATATTCATGTTCATAATCAGAGGGGTATTAATATGCATAAAGGATCTGAACATATGATCTTCCACCAAATAAACCAACTAGCATCAACTACAAGGAGTAATCAACACTACTAGCAACCTACAGGTACCAATCCCAGACTTAGAGACAAGAATTGGGTACAAGAGATGAACTAGGGTTTGAGAGGAGATGGTGCTGGTGAAGATGTTGATGGAGATTGCCCTCTCCCGATGCCGGAGCCCTAGATTGGTTCCGCCAAGGTTCCGCCTCGTGGCGGCGGAGTCTCGTCCCGAAAGCTTGCTTATGATGTTTCTTCGGACGAAAGACTTCATATACCAGAAGATGGGCATTGGAGAGCCAACAGGGGGCCCACGAGGCAGGGGGGTGCGCCCAGGGGGGTAGGGCGCGCCCCTACCCTCGTGGACAGGTGGAGGCCCCCCTGACGTAGATTCTTCTTCTAGTATTTTTTATTATTTCCAAAAATAACTTTCGTGGAGTTTCAGGACTTTTGGAGTTGTGCAGAATAGGTCTCTAATATCTGCTCCTTTTCCAGCCCAGAATTCCAGCTGCCGGCATTCTCCCTCCTTATGTAAACCTTGTAAAGTAAGAGAGAATAGGCATAAGTATTGTGACAAAATATGTAATAACAGCCCATAATGCAATAAATATCGATATAAAAGCATGATGCAAAATGGACGTATCAACTCCCCCAAGCTTAGACCTCGCTTGTCCTCAAGCGAAAGCCGATAACGATAAATATGTCCACATGTTTAGAGGTAGAGGTGTCGATAAAATAAAATACGGACATGAGGGCATCATGATTATTCTTATAACAGCAACATATATGGATATTGTCATATGATTCCTTATGCTCAAGTAATAATATATTCACAATGCAAAGTATGAATCATAAACTTTATTGAGAACTAACAAACTATAATCTCAGTCATTGAGGCAATTGCAATTTATCATAACATCAGAAAGAGTCTATGTTAGAGCTTTCTAGCAAGTCCACATACTCAACTATCATTTAGTCTTTCATAATTGCTAACACTCACGCAATACTTGTGGTTACGGAGTTTTAACCGGACACAGAGAAAGATAGGGGCTTATAGTTTCGCCTCCAAACCCTTTTACCTCAAGGGTAATGTCAACAATAATAGTTCATGCTAACTTACATCCAATTAGATATATCTATCAGGATCTTTCCAACACCCTGTGCTTGCCAAAGGATAAAATGTAAAAAGGAAAGGTGAAGATCACCATGACTCTTGCATAAGATAAAAGATAAAGTAAAAGATAGGCCCTTCGCAGAGGGAAGCAGAGGTTGCCATGCGCTTTCAGGGTTGGATGCACAAAATCTTAATGCGAAAGAACATCACTTTATATTGCCACTTGTGATATAGACCTTTATTATGCAGTCCGTCGCTTTTATTTCTTCCACATCACAAGATCGTATAAAGCTTATTTCCTCCACACCAATCAATCATACATATTTAGAGAGCAATTTTTATTGCTTGCACCGATGACAACTTACTTGAAGGATACTCTCATGGCAAAACTGGTTTAAGGGTTTTTGGAAGCACAAGTAGTATCTCTACTTGGTGCAGAGAATTTGGCTAGCATGAGGGGGAAAGGCAAGCTCAACATGTTGGATGATCCATGACAATATGCTTTATCTCAGATATAAGAATACATAACCCATTACGTTGTCTTCCTTGTCCAACATCAACTCTTTAGCATGTCATATTTTAATGAGTGCTCCCAATCATAAAAGATGTCCAAGATAGTATATTTATATGTGAAACCTCTCTTTCTTTATTACTTCCTATTAATTGCAACGATGACCAAAGCTATGTTTGTCAACTCTCAACAATTTTTAACCATCATACTCTTCCTATGTGAAGTCATTACCCTCAATAAGATCAATATGATCTCTTTTTATTTCTTTTTATTCTTTTCTCTTTTCTTTTATTCACTCAAGATCATAGCAAGATAATCAAGCCCTTAACTCAACACTAATCTTTATTATATATAGCTCGCGGACTCGATTACATAGAGGGATCATAAAGCAAAACTCAAAACTAGATCATACCAAAAATTTATTCTACTAGATCAAGATACTACTAAAAGGATCGAACTAAGAAAAATAGTAAAGATAGGAGATGTGGTGGTGATACGATACCGGGGGCATCTCCCCCAAGCTTGGCAGTTGCCAAGGGGAGTGCCCATACCCATGTGATTATGTCTCCTTTGCTGGTGAAGAAGATGGTGGTGATGATGGGTAGTCGCACATCGAGCGTAAGAGATCCTCCAACTTGCAGATAATGTCCTTGAGTGCAACGATATGCTCCTTCAACAAAATATTTTCACGTGTGAGATACTTGTTTTGTATACGAGCTAACTCAATCATCTTGAAAGCTTCGATCTCAGTTGGGGTAAGAAGATTGTGATCAAGTTGAAGAATGTCTTCTGTTACCGGAACTTGGTCCTTCGTGGCCTTCTTGATCCCTTCATCCTTGTTAATCTCCATGGGTTCTTCCCTCTTGAGCTCTATCTTCATTAGCCAAGCATCGTTGTCACCATTGTTGGAGGAGGGGTACGACATGATGCCTGGCCTTGACAACCCTGACAGAAAACAGCTCGAAACAAGAACAGAGGACAATTGCGTGATACGGGAGTCAAAACCTTCGGGAGATTATATAATGAAAATATAAATGAATTTTTACCGACCAAAATACGTAACGTGCAAGAAAACGGAGTCCAGAGAGCACACGAGGTGCCCACGAGGCAGGGGACGCGCCCAGGGGGTAGGGCGCGCCCTCCACCCTCGTGGAGGCCTCGTGTCCTTCCCGAACTGCTTCTTATTTTTCTATTTTTCTAAATATTCCAAAACGGAGAAAAATTGCCTTTAGAACTGTTTTGGAGTCGGTTTACTTACCGTACCGCATACCTATTCCTTTTCGGAGTCTGAAACATTCCGGAAAGTGTCCCTTATGTATTCCTCCGGGGTTACGGTTTCAATAACATTGGTTTCAACATTTATAGGATTACCTGAGATATAATGTTTGATTCTTTGACCGTTCACCACCTTTGGATTTGTGCCTTCGAAGTTGTTGATTTTTATGGCACCGGAACGATAGACCTCCTCGATAACGTAAGGACTTTCCCATTTAGAGAGAAGTTTTCCTGCAAAAAATCTTAAACGAGAGTTGTATAGCAATACATAATCACCTACATTAAACTCACGCTTTTGTATCCTTTTGTCATGCCATCTTTTAACTTTTCTTTAAACAATTTGGCATTCTCATAGGCTTGGGTTCTCCATTCATCATGTGAGCTAATGTCAAATAACCTCTTCCCACCGGCAAGTTTGAAATCATAGTTGAGCTCTTTAATAGCCCAATATGGAGACATACCCATAGGATTTTTATATGCAGTTCTATAGGCCCATAATGCATCATCAAGTTTCTTGGACCAATCCTTTCTAGATCTATTAACAGTCTTTTGCAAAATTAATTTGAGCTCTCTGTTACTCAATTCTACTTGACCACTAGACTGTGGGTGATAAGGAGATGCAATTCTATGATTAACATCATACTTAGCAAGCATTTTACAGAAAGCACCATGAATAAAATGTGAACCACCATCAGTCATTAAATATCTAGGGACTCCAAACCTCGGAAAAATAACTTCTTTAAGCATCTTAGTAGAAGTGTTATGATCAGCACTACTAGTTGGAATAGCTTCTACCCACTTAGTAACGTAATCAACAGCGACTAAAATATGTGTGTATCCATTAGAGGCAGGAAAAGGTCCCATATAATCAAAGCCCCAAACGTCAAATGGTTCAATGACAAGTGAATAATTCATAGGCATTTCTTGACGTCTACTAATATTACCAATTCTTTGACATTCATCACAAGATAAAACAAACTTACGGGCATCCTTGAAGAGAGTAGGCCAATAAAAACCGGATTGCAATACCTTATGTGCAGTTCTGTCTCCAGCGTGGTGTCCTCCATAAGCCTCGGAATGACACTTGCGTAGGATCTGTTCCTGTTCATGCTCAGGTACACAACGTCTAATAACGCCATCTACTCCTTCTTTATAAAGATGTGGGTCATCCCAAAAGTAATGTCTCAAATCATATAAAAACTTTTTCTTTTGCTGGTATGTGAAACTAGGTGGTATAAATTTAGCAACAATGTAATTAGCATAATCAGCATACCATGGAGCAGTACGAGAAGTATTTATGACATTTAATTGTTCATCAGGAAAGCTATCATCAATAGGTAGTGGGTCATCAAGAACATTTTCTAACCTAGACAAGTTGTCTGCAACGGGGTTCTCAGCTCCCTTTCTATCAATAATATGCAAATCAAATTCTTGTAGCAAGAGAACCCATCTAATAAGTCTAGGTTTAGCATTTTTCTTTTCCATAAGATATTTGATAGCAGCATGATTAGTGTGAATAGTTACTTTAGAATCAACAATATAAGGTCTGAACTTATCACAAGCAAATACAACTGCTAAAAATTCTTTTTCAGTAGTAGCATAATTTCTCTGAGCATTGTCTAGAGTTTTACTAGCATATTGAATAACATTTAATTTCTTATCAACTCTTTGCCCTAGAACAGCACCTACAGCATAATCACTAGCATCACACATAATTTCAAAGGGTAAATTCCAATCAGGTGGCTGAACAATAGGTGCAGAGATCAATGCTTTCTTAAGTATTTCAAATGCTTCTACACAATCATCATCAAAGACAAATGGTATATCTTTTTGCAATAGATTAGTCAGAGGCCGAGAAATTTTGGGGAAGTCCTTAATGAACCTCCTATAAAAACCGGCATGACCAAGGAAACTTCTTATACCTTTGATGTCCTTGGGACATGGCATCTTTTCAATAGCATCAACCTTGGCTTTATCAACTTCAATACCTCTTTCAGAAACTTTATGCCCCAAGACAATACCTTCATTAACCATAAAGTGGCACTTTTCCCAATTCAAGACAAGATTAGTTTCTTCACATCTCTGCAAACTCGATCAAGGTTGCTCAAGCAATCATCAAAAGAGGATCCATAAACGGAGAAATCGTCCATGAAAACCTCACAAATCTTTTCACAAAAGTCAGAGAATATAGCCATCATGCACCTTTGAAAGGTAGCAGGTGCATTACATAAACCAAAAGGCATACGTCTATAAGCAAAAGTACCGAAAGGGCAAGTAAAAGTGGTCTTTGATTGATCATCGGCTAACACAGGTATTTGAGAGAAACCAGAATAACCATCTATAAAGCAAAAATGTGTATGTTTGGATAATCTTTATAGCATTTGATTGATGAAAGGTAAGGGGTAATGATCTTTTTTAGTAGCTTTATTTAATTTGCGGAAGTCAATTACCATTCTATAACCTGTAATAATTCTTTGCGGAATCAATTCATCTTTATCATTAGGAACGACAGTAATACCTCCCTTCTTAGGGACACAATGGACAGGACTTACCCACTGACTATCAGCAACGGGATAAATTATACCTGCCTCAAGGAGCTTTAGAATTTCCTTTCTTACCACTTCTTTCATCTTAGGATTTAGCCGTCGTTGGTGATCATGAACTGGTTTGGCATCTTTCTCCAAATTTATTTTATGTTGACATAGAGTGGGACTAATGCCCTTAAGATCATCAAGAGTATATCCAATAGCAGCACGGTGCTTCTTCGGAGTTTTCAATAATCTCTCTTCTTCATGCTCTGAAAGGTTAGCACTAATAATAATAGGATATATCTTCTTTTCATCAAGATAAGCATATTTAAGAGTATCAGGTAACGATTTAAGCTCAAACACGGGATCACCCTTGGGTGGAGGAGGATCCCCTAGGATTTCAACAGGCAAATTGTGTTTCAGGATAGGTTCCTATTTAAAGAATACTTCATCTATTTCCCTTCTTTCATTCATAAACATCTCATTTTCATGGTCTAGCAAATATTGTTCTAAAGGATCACTAGGAGGTACGGCAATAGAAGTGAGACCAATAATTTCATCCTTACTAGGCAATTCTTCTTCACGGTGTTGTCTACTAAATTTGGAGAAATTAAACTCATGGGCCATATCACCCAAACCAATAGTAACAACATCATTTTCGCAGTCTATCTTAGCATTAACAGTGTTCAAGAAGGGTCTACCAAATATGATGGGACAAAAGCTATCTTGTGGGGAACCAAGAACAGGAAAATCAGCAGGATATTTAGTTTTCCCACACAAGACTTCAACATCTCTAACAATTCCCATGGGTGAAATAGTATCCCTATTGGCAAGTTTAATTGTGACATCAATATCTTCTAACTCAGTAGGTGCAATATCATGCATAATTTCTTTGTATAAGTCAATAGGTATTGCACTAGCACTAGCACCCATGTCACATAAGCCATGATAACAATAATCTCCTATTTTAACAGAAATAACAGGCATGCCTACCACAGGTCTATGTTTATCTTTAGCACAAGGTTTAGCAATTCTAGCAGTCTCTTCACGGAAATAAATAACATGCCCATCAATATTATCGGCCAAGAGATCTTTAACAATAGCAATATTAGGTTCAACTTTAACTTGCTCAGGAGGTGTATAGGTTCTAATATTGCTTTTACGAACCACAGTTGAAGCTTTAGCATGATCCTTTATTCTAACAGGGAAAGGTGGTTTCTCAACATAAGCAGTAGGAACAATAGGATCATTATAAGTGATAGTCTTTTCTTCAACTTTAATAGGTGCAGCTACTTTTACTTCTATGGGAGGATGATATTTAAACCACTTCTCCTTAGGGAGATCAACGTGAGCAGCAAAAGATTCACAGAAAGAAGCTACTATCTCAGAGTCAAGTCCATATTTAGTGCTAAATTTACGGAAAACATCGGTATCCATAAAAGATTTAACACAATCAAACTTAGGTGTCATACCTGACTCCTTACCTTCGTCGAGATCCCAATCTTCAGAGTTGCGTTTAATTCTTTCCAATAAGTTCCATTTGAATTCAATAGTCTTCATCATAAAAGAGCCAGCACAAGAAGTATCGAGCATGGTGCGATTGTTATCAGAAAGCCGAGCATAAAAACTTTGAATAATTATTTCTCTTGGGAGCTCATGATTGGGGCATGAATATAACATTGATTTAAGCCTCCCCCAAGCTTGAGCGATGCTTTCTCCTTCGCGAGGCCAAAAATTATATATATAATTGCGATCACGATGAACAAGATGCATAGGATAAAACTTCTGATGAAATTCCAATTTCAATCGTTTGTAGTTCCATGACCCCGTATCATCACATAGCCTATACCATGTCAATGCATCTCCCTTCAAAGATAAAGGGAAGACCTTCTTCTTAATAACATCATCGGGTATACCTGCAAGCTTAAATAATCCACAAACTTCATCCACATAGATTATGTGCTCATCAGGATGCATTGTTCCATCTCCTGCAAAAGGATTAGCTAGCAGTTTTTCTAACATACCCGAAGGAATTTCAAAGAAGACATTTTCATTTTCAGTAGGTTCAGTAGGTTGAGGAGCAACTCTTTGCTCTACTGGTCGGGGTGAAGATACCCCGAACAAGCCCCTCAGAGGATTACTTTCCATAGTAATAAGTGACAGTAAATTTCAGCACACTATATAAATTTTTCCTTACCAAATTCCACCTACCAAAGGCGCTTCACTCCCCGGCAACGGCGCCAGAAAAGAGTCTTGATGACCCACAAGTATAGGGGATCTATCGTAGTCCTTTCGATAAGTAAGAGTGTCGAACCCAACGAGGAGTAGAAGGAAATGATGAGCGGTTTTCAGCAAGGTATTCTCTGCAAGCACAGAAATTATAGGTAATAGATAGTTTTGTGATAAGATAATTGGTAACGAGCAACAAGTAACAAAAATAAATAAAGTGCAGCAAGGTGGCCCAATCCTTTTTGTAGCAAAGGACAAGCCTGGACAAACTCTTATATAGAGAAAAGCGCTCCCGAGGACACATGGGAATTATCGTCAAGCTAGTTTTCATCACGTTCATATGATTCGCGTTCGGTACTTTGATAATTTGATATGTGGGTGGACCGGTGCTTGGGTGCTGCCCTTACTTGGACAAGCATCCCACTTATGATTAACCTCTATTGCAAGCATCCGCAACTATAACAAAAGTATTAAGGTAAACCTAACCATAGCATGAAACATATGGATCCAAATCAGCCCCTTACGAAGCAACGCATAAACTAGGGTTTAAGCTTCTGTCACTCTAGCAACCCATCATCTACTTATTACTTCCCAATGCCTTCCTCTAGGCCCAAATAATGGTGAAGTGTTATGTAGTCGACGTTCACATAACACCACTAGAGGATAGACAACATACATCTCATCAAAATATCGAACGAATACCAAATTCACATGACTACTAATAGCAAGACTTCTCCCATGTCCTCAGGAACAAACGTAACTACTCACAAAGCATATTCATGTTCATAATCAGAGGAGTATTAATATGCATAAAGGATCTGAACATATGATCTTCCACCAAATAAACCAACTAGCATCAACTACAAGTAGTAATCAACACTACTAGCAACCTACAGGTACCAATCCCATACTTAGAGACAAGAATTGGGTACAAGAGATAAACTAGGGTTTGAGAGGAGATGGTGCCGGTGAAGATGTTGATGGAGATTGCCCTCTCCCGATGAGAGGAGCGTTGGTGATGACGATGGCGATGATATCCCCCTCCCGGAGGGAAGTGTCCCCGGCAGAGTAGCTCTGCCGGAGCCCTAGATTGGTTCCGCCAAGGTTCCACCTCGTGGCGGCGGAGTCTCGTCCCGAAAGCTTGCTTATGATTTTTCTTCGGACGAAAGACTTCATATACCAGAAGATGGGCATCGGAGAGCCAACAGGGCGCTCACGAGGCAGGGGGCGTGCCCAGGGGGATAGGGCGCGCCCCCCACCCTCGTGGACAGGTGGAGGCCCCCCTGACGTAGATTCTTCTTCTAGTATTTTTTATTATTTCCAAAAATAACTTTCGTGGAGTTTCAGGACTTTTGGAGTTGTGCAGAATTGGTCTCTAATATTTGCTCCTTTTCTAGCCCAGAATTCCAGCTGCCGGCATTCTCCCTCCTTATGTAAACCTTGTAAAGTAAGAGAGAATAGGCATAAGTATTGTGACAAAATATGTAATAACAGCCCATAATGCAATAAATATCGATATAAAATCATGATGCAAAATGGACGTATCACCAGCCATGAAGAAGACGCCCGCATCCCATGCCAGCACCTCATACACGGCGTTGTCAAATCCAAGCAACATACCCCCGGAGTGCCCAGACGCCGCGACATGGTTCCACGAAAACCTCTCGACGGGTTCAATGGCCAGCAGTTCGTGATGTCTAAAGTCCGCCTTGATAGTTTCCTGCAGGGCCACTATGTCGATCCCCTCTTTTCGCATAAATTCCTAGATGGGTCCGGCGGCCCGCGTGACCGAACCCACAGATATTCCAAAAAATAGCCCGCATCTAAATAATCCTATTGCGAAGGCGGATGCCTCTCGAAGACACCACTTTGGCCACACGCCTCACCTTGGCCCCGCAAGGTGAGGGAGGGGGCAACCCCTGTTGCCAAATCCCCCTCGGCAGGCCGTACCGCTAGTGCAAGAGGATCCCCTGCCTCTTGTACCACCTGGTCCGCGCGCGCCGCAGCCGCAGCTGCGAGCGCGGCTTGCGCCTGCTCCGTAGCACGCAACAGAGGCAACAGCTCGCGTGTGCCACCTAGACACGACGCATCCACCCCACTCTCCTCTAAAACCTCACTAAGATGGTCATCCGAAAAAGTTTGCAAGACAGAAAAGCACGGTGGAGGATTACCTGAGAGATCGAGGTTCTTCTGGGCCTGGATGAGCTGCGCCCGTTGCATCGCCGGAAGACCCGCCTTGGCGCCCCTGGAGCGCGAGCTGGAGCAGACTGGGATCGATGGCACCGCCTTGGACCGCCGCGCCTACACGATCGGCGCCGTCTTGGAAGCCTCCTGGGACAGGACGTCGCCGAGAGGAAGCGCGAGGGGGAGGCAAGTGCCATCACCGTCTGCCGGGGAGTGGGAGGCGCGCCCAGCGGGTCCATGGAGCGGACGCCCTCGGTGTTGATCTTGCGCCTAGCCAGTTTCTTTGCCTGCCGCACCGAGCCACTTTTGCTGCCCCCCAGCCCACCGAAGCCGGCGACTTGGTCATGGGCGGGAGGGTAGAGCTTGGGGACGGCACCAGCGGTGTGCGCTCCCCCGCTGGCACGCCCGTGGCGCAGGACGCCGTCGTCCCCTTGTCGAGCAAAGCCGCAGAAGGTGGGGAGGCCAGCCCCAGATTGGAGCCGTATTGGTTAGCCACCTCTACGTCCATGGCAACCGCCGAGGCCCAAGTGTCCACCGGGCGAGTTCGAGGCGCCGGAGAGCCCGCACCCCGAATCCCAAGCTTCTCCCAGGCCGTCGTGTCGATGGAGTCGTCCTCCATGCTGGCGTCTTGGTCCTTGTCGCGTCCCCGGTCCTGCTGCTTGTCCTTGTCAGCGTCATCACGGTCCGGACCCTTGTCCTTGCTGGGAGGGGGAGGGGGCGGCAGCGTCGGCGCCCCGCGACGGGGGGGGTCGAGTTCGGGCTCGAGCTTGATGAGAAAACCCACCCCATTGAACCAGATTTGGACAGAGCCCCGCATCAGCTCAGGCTTGCGGCACGCGAACCGCATCCGCACCGGGCCGGAACGGATCAGAGAGAGCTCGTCCACCACAAGCGGCCGGCCTAGCATCGTCAGCCCCGCCATGAGACGGTCCACCTTACGGTGCTTTGGGGGAATGCCCCACAGCTTCACCCAGATCCCAGGCATGGATTCACCCTTGGGCGCATCAGCCGCAGCATCCCGAATCAGCGCAGTGATATTGTTGATGGAGAGGAATAGCTTTCCACTGCGCGTGGCCATGCGCAACATGGCAGGGTCAAGAAACACCATGGAGAAGATGTCGGCATCGACTTGCGTGACCTGCCAATCCCATTCTCCCTCGAACAAGTGTGGCAGCTCGACGTCCAATAGCTCCTTCGACAGCACCCCCGGGGCCGCAGAGAGGATGGCCGCATTGGTCCCAAAGCCTCGCTGCGCATCTTCGGCCTCCTCTGGGAACTGGAGACAGAAGAAGCCACCCCTGGATGGCGTGCCCCATCGTCTGGAGCAGGAGCGGCTTGCTGCGGGAGGGGCAGCAAGCCGAGATGTGGCCCTCCTGTGAGCACAGGATGCAGAGCGGCAGGAACTTGCAGGAGCTCTGGAAGTGGCCCGCCCTTCCGCATTTGAAGCACTCACGGTCGGCGTCCTCCTCCACCGGAATGGGCTCGGCGGTCGTGCCCTTGGAGGACCCCGCGAGCTGCGCGACCGGCGACTTGGAGCGCGCCTTCCCCGCGGAGTTGAACTTCTTCTTCTTATTTGCGGCGTAGGGATCGCCCACCCGGTCGCCCTGGAACTGGGGCATCTCCTCGATCCGCTTGAGCTCGAGCCCCTTCCGCTTGTACTCTCCTTTCTTGCGCTTCTACCGCTCTTGCTCCTTCAGCCACCACGCCGGCGGCGGCCCCCAGCCACCAGCTTCACCTTCGCGGGCAGCGGGCCGCGCCCTGCGCCCTCAGCTCGCGCTCGCGGCTGCGCTCCGCTGCAGGGTCGAGAGGAGGAGGGGCATTTGTCCGCCCGACGATCAGCCTTGCAACCCATGGCCACCACCTCGGCGAAGGACCGCGCGAGGGGCAGCGGGGGGCGAGAGGGGATGAGGACACGGGCGGAAGAACCGAGACGCCGCGCCTCCGATCTGGTGGCTGGAAACCCTAGCGATGGATCTAGGGCACCCTTCGGCAGCCAGATCGATTTATATACCCTCTCCGCTGGACAGGGGCCGAGCGGCCGGGCTGCCTGCCCAGAGGGACTGGCCTCCCCTGTCGCAGCCCCACCAGGTCAGCCTCCACCACTTGGGCCGGTCCAGAGGCCGGAACTGACCGCGCGCCCACGCAGGCCCCCTGGCCCAACTAGGCCCCCGACCCACCGGGTCGATCCCCCAGCTCTGGATCTCCAACCCTAGAGCCAGGCGATCCCCCGACGCCAGCGCCGCAAGCACCGTCGCCGCCGGCGTAGCAGCCGCCTCTGGGCCCTGCGCAGCCTCCCGAAGCAGGAGGCCCTCCTCCACGGCCGGAACCGCGAGAATAGCGAGCCCCTCCCTCGGGGTCCACCTCGGGGCGACACGCCGTGCCGCCCCCGCCTGAGATCCACGCCGACGAGGCCCGCACCCACCTGGCGCGAACGCCCGCCGCCGACCAACCTGGAGCGAGCCCCCAAGCTCCTGCGCCCTGGCCACAAAATCACCGACCGAGCATAGGGACGGGCCACACGCGGCCCCTACTCCGCCGTCGTCTGCTTCGTCTTCATCGTCGGAGGCCTCCCCCGCAAGGGCCCAGAAGCGGCTGCCGGACCATCCACCAGCGCGCATCGTGGCGCCCGGCTGCCCCTCGCTGGGCACGGGGCACGCCGGCGCCGCACCCGCCTTGACGGAAAAGGGATTTTTTTTTCGTGCCGGAATGTATAGTTGGGCTTTAGTCCAACACGGCCAGGCCTACAACATCAAATCATCTCGTGCACTCACACGTCCTGATAGATCATAGATCATTCTATTTCTTTCAATTTTTGTAAGATAGTTCATGAACGTAGGTGCCCAAATTTTAAAGCGCACAATTTAGTGAAGCATGCACTTAATCTAGGTGGTGGCCACCATGTCTAGTTAGGCCATCCCAGAAACGTCCCTTCCGTCGCTGTAAACATTGTGACAGTTTAAGGCCTTGTATAATGGGAGATGCTTAGAGGGGTGCTTAGAAAAATAAACCGAGATTTTCTGAAGCACCGGTGCCTATTTTTATAGGAGAGACGCTTAGTTAAGCGTCTACCCTGTACAAATAAGCACCGGTGCTTAAAGAAAGTCTGGTTTATTTCTCTAAGCACCTCCCCTAAGCACCTCCCATTGTACAAGGCCTAATAAAGCTTCGTTGAATTGCCTAAAAAAACTCGCACGTCCTGATCCCCTTTCTCCTTGACTTTTCTCTGCCTTGCTCCAAAATTAGTGCTGCCACTGGATGAAGCGTGGCTGGTGCGGCGGGTAATCGGCGTTGATGGTCCAAATCCCATGCTTCCCTTAGTTTCCTTCCCTACTGGCCTGCTGCCACCTTTTTAGCTTCCATGGTCTTTGGGAGATCCTGAGAGAAGGCATCAAAAGGGTGGCTCGTTAGTGTCGTCCTCCCAGTCCCTGCCGATGGCAGGGAGGTACGCGCAGAAGCCAATTCCCCTTGCTTTCTTAGCCCTCTTCCATATCCGCTCCATAAGAGTTTGGCAGTCGGTAGATTTGCCTCTTCACCTCGCACAAAAACGATATACGTGTCTCACGCTTCTTCTCTTTGGCCTCGAGTTGAGCACGGCGAGGGGGACTGCATTCCGGCAAGATAGGAAGGGCCCGACATTTTTTATTTGCAATTGATTCGGGGGATTCGGTACGGTCGAGGGCTCAAGCCTGGCCTGATTGGATTATCGTTTTCAACACTTTTACACTTGTAGAAGATACATACCTCAATCGGTCGTTTTCTTTTCCGGTTGGAAATCACATATGGCTGATGATATACATCTATAAAAGCAACCCGGGTGTATAAATTTACTCCCATTCCAAGCTGGGCCTTATTATGGTGATCATTCGACACGCACAGAGCACAAACTCCACCACAAACACAACACAAAATCTGATCTACTTGGTGTCGATCACAGGCTGAGGTCACTACACGCGTGGGAAGTGGGCTTGACGAGAGAAGACACGAAAACAGGGACGTTCCTTTTTTAGATAGGAGAGAAATCTCAGCCATCAATCTTTATGTTAACACAAAATTAATAGATATAAGGGCTGACGGAAGGAGAACTAAGAAATCTTCCTCCTTTTAATATTATTAGGTATAGGTATTAGGTATATAGATTAAAACATTTTGGACGTAGGGAAAATTGTCTTGTATGCATCTCTGTTTGAGGAGTGCAGTTTGAGATTCGGAGACTACTTCATCAAATATCATTTCTAGGCGGTCCACAAGCGTCTCTCAGAAGATTTTTGAGATCTTGTGGATGGTTGTCGCCCTACAATGAGAATTTGGGCAATAGCACAATGTTTGTCATGCTGACAAAGGCAAAACTATTGGCATGCAAGTGATGCAGTTTGGAAAAATTCATGACCATGTCATCTTTAGGAATGTCCCAACATGAACAAAATAAGAGCTCATTGAAGCCGTCTAGACCCGACACTTTGTCGATGGGCATGGAGAAAACCATGTCACGAATGTCATCCATGGTAAATGAAATCTATAGGTGTGAGAGGTGCACGGTTTGGTACCAAGTGTCTTCAAATGGAGAGTCGAGAGGGACGCACAAGAGGATCCCAAACTAAACGTAATGTTGCCAATGATCTTTTCTTTACCCTCCCATGAGATGATCATGCAACTGTTGGGAACGTAGTATTTCAAAAAAAACCTACGATAACGTAAGATCTATCTAGGAGAAGCATATCAACGAGCGGGGAGAGAGTGTCCACGTACCCTCGTAGACCGAAAGCGGAAGCGTTTAGTAACGCGGTTGATGTAGTCGAACGTCTTCGCGATCCAACCGATCAAGTACCGAACGCACGGCACCTCCGCGATCTGCACACATTCAGCTGTGACGTCCCTCGAACTCTAGATCCAGCTGAGGCCGAGGGAGAGTTTCGTCAGCACGACGGCGTGGTGACGGTGATGATGGAGTTGCCGACGCAAGGCTTCGCCTAAGCACTACGACAATATGACCGTGGTGGAAAACTGTGAAGGGGGGCACCGCATACGGCTAAGACATCAACTTGTGTGTCTATGGGGTGCCTGTCGGTGTCAAAACCGGCGGATCTCGGGTAGGGGGTCCCGAACTGTGCATCTAGGATCGATGGTAACAGGAGACGGGGGACACGATGTTTACCCAGGTTCGGGCCCTCTCTATGGAGGTAATACCCTACTTCCTGCTTGATTGATCTTGATGAATATGAGTATTACAAGAGTTGATCTACCACGAGATCGTAATGGCTAAACCCTAGAAATCTAGCCTATGAGTATATGGTAATGAATGTGTCCTTTCCGGACTACCCCCTCCGGTTTATATAGACACCGGGGGGGTCTAGGGTTTACATGGAGTCGGTTACATAAGAAGGAATCTTCATTATTGGTCGCCAAGCTTGCCTTGCACGTCAAGGAGAGTCCAATCCGGACACGAGTATGGTCTTCGGTCTTCGTGTCTTCACAGCCCATCAGTCCGTCCCATGGATAACAGGTCGGACGCCCGAGGACCCCCTTAGTCCAGGACTCCCTCAGTGCCCCCCTCCCCCGTATATAAAGGAGTGGAGGAGGGGGTCGGCCGGCCTCATGGGGCGCGCCCCAAGGGGGAAATCCTACTCCTACTAGGAGTAGGTTCCCCCCTTTCCTAGTCCAACTAGGAGGGGAAGGAAAGAGGAAGAGGGAGAGAAGGAAAGGGGGGCCGGCCCCCACCCCCCAATTCGGATTGGGATTCGGGGGCGTGCGCCTCCACTTGGCCGCCTCCTCCTCTCTTCCACTAGGGCCCATGAAGGCCCACTAACCCCCCGGGGGTTTCAGTAACCCCCCGGTACTCCGGAAAATGCCTGAACCTATCCGAAACCTTTCCGGTGTCCAAACATAACCTTCCAATATATCAATCTTTATGTCTCGACCATTTCGAGACTCCTCGTCATGTCCGTGATCTCATTCGGGACTCCGAACTACCTTCGGTACATCAAAACACATAAACTCATAATACCGATCGTCATCGAACGTTAAGCGTGCGGACCCTACGGGTTCGAGAACTATGTAGACATGACCGAGACTCATCTCCGATCAATAGCCAATAGCGGAACCTGGATGGTCATATTGGCTCCCACATATTCTACGAAGATCTTTATCGGTCAAACCGCATAACAACATAGGTTGTTCCCTTTGTCATCGGTATGTTACTTGCCCGAGATTCGATTGTCGGTATCACTATACCTAGTTCAATCTCGTTACCGGCAAGTCTCTTTACTCGTTTCGTAATGCATCATCCCGCAACTAACTTATTAGTCACATTGCTTGCAAGGCTTATTGTGATGTGCATTACCGAGATGGCCCAGAGATACCTCTACGGCAATCGGAGTGACAAATCCTAATCTCGATATATGCCAACTCAACAAACACCATCGGAGACACCTGTAGAGCATCTTTATAATCACCCAATTACGTTGTGACGTTTGATAGCACACTAAGTGTTCCTCCGGTATTCGGGAGTTGCATAATCTCATAGTCAGAGGAACATGTATAAGTCATGATGAAAGTAATAGCAACAAACTAAACAATCATAGTGCTAAGCTAACGGATGGGTCTTGTCCATCACATCATTCTCCAATCATGTGATCCCGTTCATCAAATGACAACACATGTCTATGGCTAGTAAACATAACCATGTTTGATAAACAAGCTATTCAAGTAGAGGCATACTAGGGACACTCTGTTTGTCTATGTATTCACACATGTACTAAGTTTCCGGTTAATACAATTCTAGCATGAATAATAAACATTTATCACGATATAAGGAAATGTTAATAACAACTTTATTATTGCCTCTAGGGCACATTTCCTTCAGCAATGGTCTCGGGAGACTAAACAAAAACTTTCCATTGTCCGACTCTCTCATGGAGGTGGAAGAACCTCGAGTTGGCATCCCCATGGCACAGCCACGTGAGGTGACAGTTATGACAAGCTTTCGCCTTCTTGATAAATGTGATTCAATGGTGGGCCATTGCCATTTTCTCGGACTGTAGTGGGTCATAGGTCACAGCATTGGCACATTTGCACTTACATGTATGATTTGTAAACTCTAAATACCCCTCAATAGGCCAATATGATTTGTCGCTGCTTGAGTAATGGTGGCAAAAATTATACTAACTAACATGATGACACCAAATAAGGTGAAGAAGACACCAAAGCATGATACAAGGATGCCTCATGGGTTCCCACAATTGGGAGGAATACAAAAGTTATAATGAAGTGCATCAGACAACTGTGGAGTTGATGGTAGCAAGTTTGGATTCAACTGAGGGAGATGGAGCGTGAGGGAAACATTAACATCGAGGAAATCACAACAACAGATGATGGTGACGCACAACATGGCCATGAAGCGAAGTGCAGAAGGCAACAACAACAAGATCTGCGGAGATGGAGGCATAGAAAAAAGAGCTCTATAACTTGGGGTAGTTAGTTGAGAGTCGTATCAGCTGACATGATTTTTAAGGGGGTGAATGTGGCAGTAAGTTGTTGAGACTTCAGATATGTGCCCGTAGAGAGAAAAATTCCAGCTAAGAGTATTCTAGAGATACTTTTATATGTGTTTTAGTATGTACTCCCTCCGTCATATTGGATGTAATAACATCTTTTATTATGGGACACATACTGGATGTAATAAGATCTTATATAATAGGATGGAGGGAGTATGTATGAAGTGGTGGAGCTTAGATAGGTCCAGAATGGGCCATATCCCTCCCCAACAAAAATAATTTCTTTATATTAACACCTCATATTTAATACTATTTCTGTCAAATTTGACAAAATGCACCAGATTAACCCCCTCTCAAATCATTCATACTTTTGTGTTTAATTACCCAAACTAACTCCAAATGGCAACAACGATTGTTTTGAATAACTCAGGGGGAAGGATAGCTACCTCTATATATTACTCAAGGGTTGAACCAAAGTCTAATGTTACAATAATTACAAGGAGGTGTCGTTGCGCGAGGAGAGGTAGTGAAGCCAAGACAAACCATGTGCCTTTTGACTAGGTTTTGTAAACTTATGAGTCCAAAGTGTGAAATCACCTACAATGTGTTTCTAATAATAAGCTGAATAGGATAGGACACATTATGAAGAAAAAAACGTTGCACGAGTGCCTTATCTTCCATAGGATAGCAAGGGTGTTGGTGGATCAAATGAATGGTCAAGTCCATGAGGAGCATTAAATGTCCCAAAGAAGGTGAATCGGCTCCATCAGTGGCAACCCTACTTGTCCCATATTTCTTGAGACTGATGGCAAAGGATGAAGAGGTGTAGGGCATCTTCAATAAGAGCACTGCAACATGGATAGGGACTGTTAGATCTGATATGCTTGAGGTGAAGGTTGGCCTTGGTATTTAGCTTGTCATGGAAGGGCATATGAAATATAATTTGGATCCACAAAATCTTCCTTGTTTGGGGCTTTGGCAGACCATATGAAATCACCTTGTTTGGGGCTTTGGCAGATCATTTGAAATCATAATTTGGATCCACATAATATTCCTCCAGGAGTTAGGCGCAAGCTTTTGTGGTCAAGAAGTCGAGCCCATTGTTGAGAAGTCTCAAGTCTGGCGGGTCATCAAGGAGAAAATCATGCAACAGAGGGAGCAACCCATCCAACTCCAAATTACCGACATGAGTTTGGTGATTCCGCGGGTAAGTAAGTAAGTCATTTTGCAAGACATGTGAGACTAGTGCTAAAGAGTTTGCCCAGTGAGAACAAAAGGGCTCAGGAATTTGTAGGGCTAGAGGGTAGCTAGTGAGGCAGGTGTCGGACAAGAAGAATGTGGCATTGCCATCATTCGTGACGACAAAGGAACTTTCTTTAGCGTGGGAACATGGGTCTTAACAATTTTCTAGAGGAAGCATGTATGATTGTTGAAGTTTGGTAGGCATATGGGATGTTATGAAGAAAACCAGCTTACCCAAGGAGTGTTTGGAAAACGTAAGAGCTTGACAACAAATGTCATAGGTAGGCAATTGTTTTGAACATCCAAGTTCGTAATAGCTAAACCGCTCTTTATTTTGGTTTGCAAACATTTTTCAGGCAATAAGCCTTTGCCTTCAATGTTTCCTCTGAAACCCGCGGTAGGGGGGAGGTGAGAGTAGTGAAGCAAAGCCCGCAAAAACATTTGTCAGGCCCATGGGAGTACATGCGAGTGAAGATGCACATGGGCATCGCCAAGTGAGCCCAACTACTAGGCGGGCCACAACGCCCAATTTAGAGCCTTTTTGTAGAAGAAACTTTAGATCTATTCATAATCAATCAGGGGAGTACAAAGAACACCAGAGGCAACAAAAAATACAATCGTGTTTGTGGATAACCTAGTGATGATTACAAGCAATAGAGCAAAGTCGAAGGTGTGACGCCGTCATCACCCTCCCTCATTAGAGCCGGTCAAACATTGTTGAAGTAAACAGTCGGGAAGTCATCGTTCTTAGACCCCACGGGACCAGCGCACCGGCCGGTGCAACAACCATCGCCAATGAAGACATTTAACCTTACAAGAACGAGAGCGGGGTCCCTCCCGCTAGCGGCGGGCGAGGTCCTAGCCCACCTCCACGACCCAAAGGCCAGAACACCTAGTTTTAAGGCCTTGCCTACGTATGGAGCACCCTCTCCCTCTAAAAAAAGTATTAAGCGGTGTGAGAGACATTAGACATTAATCTGAAACTGAGTTGAACTCAACCTATTTCATGCTTGTTCTTCTTCTCCGCCAAGTTTCCTCCGCTTGACACCAAATCCTGGATGTAGAACTACTCGATGTGGCATCGTGAGTGAAGGATAATTACAACAATAATGTGGAGAACAAGCTGCCTCCTCTTTTGTTGGGTGGAACCCTTGATTTCCGTGTCCTGGTGATTTTCGGAAAGCCATGTCGAGGCATCTGTACATATCACGGTACACGACAGGCCCATGGACCGCTAAATGCCTCTAAATGGCTGTGATCATTTCCATTCGTCCTGTTAGATTAGGGACCAGAGGAGGGCGGTGCTCTTTAATTTGTCGCACATGAAGTCCCCTTTAATCTTTGCTTGCGTTTTAGTCTCTGGTATTGATCCAAAATAGCTTGTAAGCTACAAAAGAACTACTTGACAGCTCGTCGTAGATGCAAAACCTGCGCCCTTATATATGTATGTACGTGAACATTAGTGCTCTGCACGGTTGCAAGCTGCTGGTCACCCAAGCTAGAAACCATGGTGGATTCCCCCGCTGCTCGTGAGAAGGTGGAGGAGGCGACCTCGCTGCCAGAAGAATGGCTCAACCTCGCCATTCTCTGCAAGGCATTCGTTTCCAAGGCGATGAACGGCCTGGGGACGCTGGCGACCATCTGGGCGACTGTTGTCCTGCTCGGTGGATTCGCGGTCCTCATTAAAAAGCAGGACTTTTGGTACGTCACCATCATCGCTTTCGTCGAATCAATCGGGTATGTATACAAAATCTCGTCTCGTCCTCTCTATTTTAAATTTTATACGTCACAAAATCACCAAATATTTAGGCCGGCGGGTGGCAGCACGCTTAGCTATCCATGCATAGTTTAGTGATAGAACATGTCGTTTGGAGGTGTTTTTTGTAGGATGTTTATTGCTGGAAATATTAGCACATTTTCGGTTAATCTAGTCCATGAGTAAATATCGATAGTAAACATGTGAGCACGTATGTAGCATAGAACCGGATCATCTATGAACAGAACATATACGGCTAGCACATGAACGGGCAAGTAGGGGATGAACAAATCATACCCTTCAATAGGCCAGGCTAAGGCCGCAACAGACGCAGCGGCTTCGGCCTCTTCTGCAGCCTTCTTCTTGTCATCGTTGTCATTGACCATGAAGCGAATGCAGGGGAAGTAGTCCAAGCAGAGGATGGAGATGGGAACGAACCGGGAGCAGCCACGCTGAGACGCTCCCCAAAAACCTTAGTGTCCCTCTCCCGGGCAAGATCTCGAAGGACAGGGTTCCGAAGGCACCCACTCTCCCGATCAACCGTACACATAGTCGTCGGGATGGGATCGCCGGATACAGCGCAGTGAGAGGAATAGTAGAGGACGGCTATGGTTGCGCGAGAAGGGAGTGAGTGTGTTGGCAGCGCTGGTCAATACCTCCTTATAGAGGCCATCGGGTAGATGGGCCTGAGTGTCTCAGACAGTGGCACTTCCCTTAGCGACTTGTTAATTAATCCTGAACGGCAAAAATAAAGTGCATAGATGTGAGCTCGGTTCATTCACGAAACACTACGTGCGCGAGGCGGGTGGAGGAGGAGTGCGTGTGTACCATTCATCTTCTCACGCTCTGAATGGCATGTGGTAGAGCTTCCCTTATAAAAAGGTCTCAACTCTCCTCAACTAGTAAGGTGGTACTAAATTTCCCAACACTTGTCATGCACCTACATAGGCCTTAGAGATTAACCAGGAATTATTGTCTTATATGGGCCAAAGCCCATTTATAATTCAACATTTATGACTCGGTGACGCATTCTTGGGAGATCATTTGCTCTTCTCATAATTTGATAATATAAAAAATCATCTTAATTCGTACAAAAACTTAATTTGGGCTTCACACCTAGGAAGTCTGCTCTCCATGGGAATTCAAACTTTAAATAGATTGCAAGGAATTTTCATATTAACGTATGCCATGCGCCAAATTTCATATGTTTCTGCATACGAAATCACTAGTTAAAGAGCAACTCTCTTTCGCAAAAAGGGAAAGAAACTCTTGCAAAGGTGACCCCCAGCCCCTCTGGTGGTGCCAAGTGATGTGGTGCATGTGTGTGCATCAGGGAATTTGGTGCATTTGTCTGCCATGCGAGAGTGATGAGAGGGTTGGTACTGTCTTTTTTTTTTTTGCTAGATCCGTTTCTTTGAATGAAATATCTCTTCAAGCGGCCATCCAAATTACGAACCTTTCATCATTGTTTTACTCGTCGTGATCTTCAGAGCTAGATCATACATTGATAGGTTCCAACAAACTTTCTTTTTTTTATGTAATAACATGTGCTCTATTGTAGTGAACTTGTACTCCCAGTGATAGTGTAATTGCACACCCTCCGTGTAGTGATTGTGTGTCCCTCATGTAGTGCACTTGTGTGCTCCCGTGTAGTTTAGTGGACTTATGCTCCCCACGTAGTGCACATGTGCTCCATGGCAGAGCGGTAGATGTTTTTGGAACACTCCCATTCCAGTTTTGGGAAGGTTTTAGAATCTTCTCAAATTGGTTTTCTTTTTTTCTTTAAGTTTTTTCTAGTTTTCTATAAAATAGAAGAAAAAAATCAAATACATAAATAATTTTTGGAATTATATATTTTTTTCAAATTCATGAAAAAAATTAAAATCCAAAAACATTTCACAAAAGCATGCACGTTTCTTGAATTTGGAACATTTTTCAGATTAACGAACTATTTTTGAAATCAAGGTTTTTCAAATTCACAAATAATTTATGAAATCTAGGAATATTTTTTGAATTCAAAACTATTTTTATCAGTCATGAATAATTTTGAATCAAGACATATATTTCAAATTTGCAAACATTTTCTCGAAATTCAGAACACATTTTTCAAATTCACAAAAAAAATCTGAAATTCAGAAAAATAATCAAATTGATGAAAATTTTAATTTCATTTTTTCTACATCTAGGAACATCTGTCAAATTCATGAAGATTTGTTTGAATATTTAACATTATTTAATATTCAATTTTTTTAATCCCATAAATTCTTTTAAGAAGCAAAAGAACAAAAACAGAAAAGAAAACACAAAAAACAAGGGGGCCATGCCCCGCATATGGGCCGGCCCAAAGCTCGTGCGTAGGTTGGGTAATACTCTAAGACAATAATTTCGGGACGGAGGGAGTAGGAGTTACCATGCCTAAATACAAGGGAATCCTATTCTGCCTGAAAAGAAAAACAAGGGAATCCTATTCCCCAGGTGCATTATTATTATCGCTACCGGGCCAAGCTGAGATCAAGTTATCACCATCATTCAACTGGTTGCATTATTATTATCGCTACCGGGCCAAGCTGAGATCAATGGCTTAACTATAGCCATTGTTTCAGAATAGCTATTGATATCGGTAAACCATGATTGCCGTGAGATTTTAGCTGGACCCAATGGTGATGGTAAGCTCAACACCCGGCGACATTAGCCCTATCAGCGTCAGGTCAAGCTGATGTGATATGCTGTTAGCGACGAGGGTTTCTCTAGTAATTATATATAGATGTATTTGTAAGAGTGGCGACTCAACTCATGAGTTCACATTACAATGGATTGACAGGGTCCTGGGTGGTTACGAGGATCCCACATACCAAATTTTCATACGCACACCAGGATTGCTGATAGACGCTTTGAAGTCGGCAGATAAGAAGGAGCAACAACCCAGTTTGTGGAGAAGAAGAATCCAGCATCATCAACAACAACAACAAAACCAGTCTAGAGGCACGAGAAGAAACAGGCTGCAGGTTAGAAAACATAAACATTTTGAGGAGCTGACCATGTCCAAAAGATGCCTCGGGGTGGTCATCCTTGTGGTCATGCGGCTGGTCGAGATCGCCGCTGTTGCCATATGCATTGCCGTGTCCTTTGGGCGTCTCAAGAAGCAGGACTACGTGGACCCCAAGGACAGAGACGCGGCGGACCACCAGAACATCAGGCTGTCCCTGAACATCTTCTACGGGCTGGTGCTCGCGCAGAGCATCATCTTCATCATCATGCGGCTGAGCCCGGATTCGCTGTTAGGGTTCCACATCAGAGTCAAGTATAGATTATTTGGGTCGTCCGGCCGAGAAATAATGTACCGCTACCTGAGTGATAACTACCTAGAGTTCATCACTGGGAATGTGCGCACCACCCTCAAGATGAACCTCATCACCTTCGCCATGAAGTTGGTGGTGTCTGACTCCACTGTGGATGACCAGTTGGTTGGGATCCGAGCCATGGACCGCATCCTCAGATCAGTGGAGTACAACAGCCTGGCCCTCACGAGGCTTCGAGCATCTCTCGACGCAGACTCTTTGGGGAGGCTGGTCGGGGTGCTAGGCTTGGTTAGGACACCAGACGAAAAGGAAATGAGAGGCCATGCTGCAAGAGTAGTTCTCAAACTAGCTCCAGACATTCCGGTCGACACTTGTCCTCAAGCCATGTCTCTCATCTCTTCTTCCCTGGTGGAGACGGCAAGCAACATGGATGTGGATCTCGTCTGGTTTGGCTTGCGCATCCTAGACAAGCTCACAGATAACCAACAGAACTGTCGGCAGGCCAAGGGCGACCTCAGTGATCTACTGCCCAAGATCATAGACCTCACCAACCTCAACCAGCGTGGGCGTGACAGAAGCATCTCCGACTCTTGGATTGAACAAGAGATTATTCCTCTGCTTGAAAGAGAAGAGGACATCCCTCCCACTGCCATACAGATGATTGACCAACAGATTATTGTTGGCATGTCGCTCAAAATCTTGAGCAAGCTGGTTGCCAAGCCTGGTGATGTTGGGAAGGGCCTCAGGGAAAAGGCCTCAACATATCTGAACCTCCTGACCGACAGCGGGACAATCTTGGAGCACGTGGGAGCAGCAAAAGTCATAGCATGCTTAGCACTGAGTGAAGATCAAAAGCAAGAGATTGGGGGATCACCTCAGATCATAAGGAAGCTCAAGGAGTGTCTTCTCTCCAAGGAGCCACACGTAGATATCACCAAAGTGGCTGCCAAGTTATTGCTTCTTGAGTACAGTACCAGGGATCAGCTGAACCAGATTAAGTCGTCCCTCGAGGAGAAGAATGTTCTGCTGCAAGATCCAAGCTTCTCTGTACCGACCACGGCCTTCATAGGAGCACTTGGCCGGGATCAAATTTTGCCATCATGGATGCAGAAGCAGCAGATCGCCGTGCAAGATCTTGATCTGGATGATCTACTTTCAGCGGAGCAGGAGAGCCGCTGTGAGGCGGCTGCCAAAGCACTAATTGTGCTAACTAGTGGATGTGAAAAAAATGCCGCGGCTGTCCTACAAGAGATCGCTGAGAATGAGATGAAGACAATAGTGGGGATGCTCTTCCAGGAGGACCGAGAGGAGAAAAGGAGGAGGATGCTGGCCCGCTTACAGGAACGCAATCTTCACCCTGAAACGTCGCGGGTAGTCAAGAAGATAATATGTGCTGAGGGTGGAGGGCGCACAAGAAGCCTGCATGCAAAGCTCCTACAGAATCTGCGTGCCCATGGAGTGACAGCAAATTCTACTCATCACATTCCAGTAATAGACGGAGAACTGCCAGAGGTAACTTTGTTTAATTAACTCTTGTTTTTTCTTGTTCTTTACGCACAGCCTGTAATCTACATGTTCTGTCTCATTTTCGTGCTCCGGACACCTTTTGTTTTCCTTGGACTGCAAATTTGCATACATGGAGTATTTCAGAGCAGTGATTCGGCAAAAATGATATTTTCTTTTTGTTTGTAAAATGATCAGGTGCTAAAAGCCATAGTTGATGAGGTGGCCAAGTTGGAGCGTCCAGCATGTACCAGTGAAAACTTATCTCATGTAAGAAAGCACATCTTTTGTACTTCACCTGTAGCTGGCTTGAATTACTGATTTTTTTTTCCTTCAAAATAACTTCTTCTTCTTTTGTTGAATATATTATGTATGTCCATAAAGAATGATGGCCCTTGGGTTGAATCGGGAAAGGTGCTTGAGAGTTTTATAGGCCTCACATTCCAGATTTGCAAAGGCCTGGATGCAAGTGGTTTTGCCAAAACACTAGAGGGTGCCAATCTTACTCTGGACACATTGGTCATGAAGCTTAACAAAATACTAGAATTGTACAAGTATCCAACTACCGATTTTCCTAGCATAAGGCGATCTACACTAGAACTCATGGCCTGGATGGTACAAAAGAACAGCAACTACAGAGACATATTCCTACAATGTGGAGTGTATGAGCAGCTGAAAGAAGTGGCAAAGACTGCTGGAAGAGTTGAGAGATTTGAGCTGTTCCACTGCGGTGTTGGGGTTGGTGGTAAGGACATATCATACATCCTTTCTCTTGTGAGTGAATTAAAGGAACAGCTTGAGCTCTGCCCCCATTTCGAACAAAGGTACTATTTCTCTTTTTTCCCAATTACAAAATTGTACTATTTTTCCTCTAGTAGTATGATGTGCTGCAGTTGCCAAGATAGCTGCAATGACGTCTAAGATGATTTCGTTGAACGTTCTTTGCAGATCACACTACTACGGGGCACATGCAGGCACCTTAACTGTTTTGGTCGCCTAACTCGTATCATTTCGTTGCTTTTGGCATGAAGCATGTCGACTGTGTGTCTATGGTTGTGCTTTTTATTTCAAGCAAGAGTGTCTTAATGTATTTGTTTATTAAACTTCAGCTCATGTCTAAGTGCGGTTGTGGTTTTTGGTCGGTACAAGTCTACTGGCATGAACAATTGGTGAGCAGTTTCTTTATTATTTTTCAAAACTGTAATTTTTAATGACTCTACTGTTTTGTGGAAGCCTTTCAATAAAAGAAACAAAATGTTGTTTTTACCACTTCAGATTTTGCCCACTTTGCTTGTGCCTGAAATTTCACGAAATTCCGAATAAAGGCGTGTTTCTGAAATTTCGGATGAAGTTTCCTTTTTTTTTTGTCATATTTAAATTAAGGCATTTGGAATTCGGGAACAACATACGATTTTAGACAGGGTAAGTATACGACCAAAAGAGCCAATGTAGCTCACTGGTTAATTGGATTCAGTAGCCGTGTTCAAATCCCATCGATTCTATTCAATTCATGCATCATTTACCGATGGGTCCCATGCAAATGGGGCACATTTCACTCCATACAAAAGGGGTTCTAACAGATTGGTGTAGTGTTGGGAATAGAACTGAAAACCAGTGGCAGAATTCTTTGACCGATAGCTGTTATCAAACTACAGGAGCTGAGAAATCTACATTGGATGCATATATATGAGCGATCACTAGGATACTGTCACTACGGCTCTACCTTGCTTACTGCTACTTTCGCTTAGTATAACCCTGCTAATTAACGCCGGGATCTTAAACCAGCCTTGCCCCAAAGTAAGTACTGGAGACACTTCAGCTCTTACCCTAGCGGTCGGCAGCCGGCCGGCGAAGTCGACGAAGACGCTGCGCGTGACCTGGACCTCGTCGTCCTCCTCCTCCTAGCCCTCATGGCGCCGTCCGCCGCGATGGAGCTGGGCGTGCAATCTACATACATCCGAATGTAGTCCATAGTGGAATCTCTACAAAGACTTATATTTAGGAACGGAGGGAGTAGCTGTTTTAGATACACTTTCGCAGACCAGAAAATACCAGATCTTGCCCAACACTTAAGCAAACGAAAACACTACATTCCACATTGAAATGTCTAGTAATTCCCAGATTTCCCCCAACACTTGAGCAAACCAAGATGTAGCTTTTTCATATGCACTTCCAAACAAATATGCTGACAAAACGTTGCAACTTGCAACGAGGAGCTGCTATTTCATTTTTCAACTAGCATATGCCAGAAGGTAGTAGAAGTTGTCTAAGCAGAAGCTCATTACATAGAACACATCAGAATGTCGGAACCAAAGAGATGACAAGATAAACAGGCATCTCTTCGGAGGGCATCAAACTGGTGAACAACATTTACACAGTGAGCTATCAAAGGGGTCAGCTATCCACATATCATGCGTGTGCTTCATATTGGAAAACGTGCACTCGCCATTATATCTCACAAAATCAAACCGAGCATCTCCAGAAGCCCTGCTATCCAGTTGTAGCTCTCTGTGCTGATCAGCTATCCATTGCTCATTGCAGTTACTACCATACACACCAAATTTCATTACCTTGAGCACCTTTGCATTCAGAACAAAGAACTTTGCAAAGTTAACATCTGGCCCCAAGCCTTGATACATGTTCACTACGATTGCTCTGAGATGGAGGTCAAGGCATTCGATAGGATCAACAAGTGTGTCATATTGCTGCACATTTGTCATGTCCTTTCTAGGACGTGACTGCAAAAAGGAAATTTAAGTTTAGTTACTTACTACTTGATAGCAGTAGAAACAGTATTGTTTTTCAAAGTCACCTCTAGTCTAGGCAGTTTTGACCACTAGATTTGTCATAGTAAAATTTGGGGAAATTGACAATAAGATCCTTCACCGGAAATGTACTATATGTCAAAGCTAGGTATCTAAAGAGATGTATGACTGATGAAAGTTGAAACTCGGATTAAATCCATGTAATTTTACACTTTCTGCTGGAATGGCTAACATTTAACAAGAAAGATTTTTCACCTGAATGTACAGCTTCTCCATGCAGGGAAAGCATCTAAGGAATGAGACAATTGCATCCAGATTAGGGCCGACAGATTGTAGAACCAAGACCTTTACTGTGCGTACCGTCGTGGTGAACATGATAGGGATCATTTCCTGAAAAAAAAAAGATACACATGACACATGAAGAAAACAAAGACTGCGATGCAAATAGGAAATGGAGAAATTCATCATGCAAGTTTCTAGAAGAACAAGACTTGGTCTACCTTAACACTTATGGTTCCAATAACAAGTTCGGAGATTAGCCTAGACAGGTAGCCCAACACTGCCAGTTTTGGCGCCGCGATGACCCTGATTGTCCTTGGACCACCCCTTAAACCATGTGGGATCAATCTTTCAAGGCATGGTGCATCCTCAATAACAAGTTCCGGGAACACAAGCTTTTCATCGTAGTAGTCACAAACAGATATGCCAATACTTCGGACAGTCGGCGAGATGATCCGGATGCTGCTGGGCCCATGGATCCATCGAAGATCAAGGCTCTGTATCATAGTGCAGCCGGCAAGCAGGTGGTGGAGGGTCACCTCCGAGATGGAGACATGATAGAGCTTGAGCTGCTTCAGCCGAGGGAAGCTAAGTGCAAGGGCATCATTAATCAAGGCAAAATCGCAGTGGCCGATGCTGGCGATGCACAGCGTTGGTGCGAAGCGGAGTGCGGATGATGGCAGCAGGCACGGCAACATGTCGCCTCCATACAAGTAGAGCTCCTCAAGGCCATTGAGGGAAGGGGACCGGAACCAGCTGTCGAACTTGGCATAGAACTCACGGCGGAGGCAGATGCCACCGGGTTGGTTGAAGAAGAGACGGCGGGCAGGACCAGAGTGCGCGGCAAGGATCTTGGAGACGATGGTGATGCGCTTGCTCTCCTGGCTGATGGGGCCTTGGTCGATGACAAGGTTGAGCGGGGCAGTGCGCCAAAGGTGGCGCCACCTGGAAAATAGAACAGATGTCTGCGCGGCGCCCTTGGTGGTAGGGAGGAGGGAGAGGATGCTGTCGAGGATCTCTTCGGGAAGGCGGCTGATGAGGTCGGGGTTCGCATTATCGTCACCGCTGCCTCCATCTCTGCTCATTGGGGGCTCTTGCGATTCCAGCTCGTCCTGCCTCCACTTCTTGTCTAAGGAGCCCACTACATCGTCTATGGCCGCTGCTGCCAAAATAAATCTATAAAAGATCAAGAACACATTTGTTGAAGAAGAGCACAAGTAGAAGACAAGTATTTACTCCACCCCAACTTGGAATCTTTCATTCAAGAACAGAGAGTGGTCATTTTAATGAGCCTGGAGTGCAAACAGTTTACAGAAGTAAACCCATCACAAGAGAATCCTCGGAATATTCACACACAAATTAACTGTGGTCTAGGAATTGGACATTTCTTTAGCTAGAAAGCATGCACAGCGCAATACGCAAAACGACTAATTATTCAGATACTGCCATTAAAGAACACCGTTCACACATATACAAACTTAAGTGACTCAAATGACCAAATGTCTATAGCTAAACCCGTTGCATGCAGCGTACTAGCAGTAGCAGGCCCACACACATTGGATACTTATACATGGCACATGATTCCAAAACTTCTAACAAGATGTGTGATGCTGCTGATTGCAGTGGTTGTAGGCATGATCAAAGCAACCAAATCATCAATGTTATCTCTAATAACATGCTGATGCAAAACATGCTATGTTCACATACTGATTTGATAGATGTGATGGTTTTCAGAGGTTTGTTGTCCTGGATTTGGATTAAGAAGCAGTGCCATTGTGGGGTGCGGGCTGAATAATAATATGAAAAATCAGCCGCAGAATTCTTTGACTAATAACATCCATTTGAGATCTACACCATACAAATCAATAGTATACCGATACAAGCTACAGTGCTAAATATGCTGCTTAAAAACGAACAGGCTGTGCTGAGAAATATATTATAGATGCACATGAGAGATCAATATGCTTGCTGCTACGTTCGCTTGGTGGCTAACCCTGCTAATTGACGCCGGGATCTATAAACCAGCCTTGCCCCCAAAGTGCGTAGGGGATGCGGGACTGAAGATACTTCAGCTCTGACACACTAGTAGCAGTAGGTAGTAGTTGTAGCTCATACCCGAGTGATCGGCAGCCGGCCGGCGCCTCCCCCGCTCCGCCGCGCACGCGTCGCCGGCGAAGTCGACGAAGACGCTGCGCGTGACCTGGACCTCGTCGTCGTCCTCCTCCTAGCCCTCGTGGCGCCGTCCGCCGCGATGGAGCTGGGCGTCGATCCCCGTCCCGGCGGCGAGGGTTTCCCGTCGGATTCGAGCCCAAGCCACGACGATTGACCGGACTCCTACTGGCCTGCTACGCTGCCTCTGGCTGTAGCGAGCCGAAGTCCGTCACGTACGGGTCCGGTAGGACGTTGCGGCCCAAATATGAACCCAGGGCCAGGGAGAAGGCTCCTCAATGGTCAATTTCTTGGCATGCGAGTGCGCAAAGTGGATGTGTCCAGCCGCCGTCACGTGTCACGTGCAGAAGACTTCTTCTGAAAAAAAAATCTATGCTTGTATTTGGGTTTAGATGGACTTTTTTGGATTTTTTGTTTTTGCCAAGTATTCCCTATGTTTTGAGCAAAAACATAATTATGAAGATCAGTTCTGCTTCTTGGAAAAAAAAAATCATGCTTCCATGAGAAGCATAGAAACAGTGCTTCTCGAAAAAAAACATGCTCCATGAGAAGCACATAAACAGTGCGTCGATGAAGACGATGCGCGTGACCTGGACCCGTCGTCGTCCTCCTCCTAGCACTCGTGGCGCCGTCCGCCGCTATGGAGCTGGGCGTCGATCCCCGTCCCGACGGCGAGGATTTCTCATCGGGTTCAAGCCCAAGCCGCGACGATTGACTGGACTCCTCCTACCGCCGCTACGATGAGTAGTGGGCCTACCTCAGGTGCTTGGGTATTGGGCCTCTTGCTATAGCGGGCCCAAGTCAGAATGTCTTTTTTTAACTTTGTTTTACCTTTTGAGACAGACCCCCTAAAAAAGCCTTTTGAGAAAGAGCGAATCAAACATGTGGTCCTAACCAAAGTGGCAGCCAAGTTATTGCTTCTCAAGTACACCACCAGTGAGAAAGCTCGAGCAGATTAAGTCGTCCATCGAGAAGAAGAATATTTTGCTGGAAAATCCAGGGTTCTCTCAGTTCTCTGTGCCGACAACGGCCTTCATAGAACCACTTGACCTGGGTCAGGTTCTGCCATCATGGTGGAGACCGTAGTCATGCAAGATGTTGATCTAGTTGATCTGCTTTCAACAGAACAAGTGAACCTCTGGGAGGCAGCCGTAGAAGCACTAGTAGTGATACCCACTGGGTGCGAGACAAATCCGTGGTGCTAACCAGTAGGTGCAAGACAAATGTAGCCTGTGGTGCTAACTAGTGGGCGCGAGACAAATGCCGCCTGCGGTGTTAACGGTACGATACAAATGCCGTCCCACAAGAGATCACTGTGCAAGAAATGGAGACGCTAATAAGGATGATCTCAACCAATCTGCACCAAGAAACGTTGCGGCTAGTCAAGAAGATAATCTGTGCGGAGGGTGGAGGTGCACAATAAGCCTGCATGCAAAGCTCCTTAGAGAATCTGCGTTCCCATGGCCATTTTTTCAAATTCACGGATATTTTTTTGAAATTTGCAAACATTTTTTCGAATTTGCGAACATTTTTTGAATTAGGCCACGTTCCTCAGTCGGTGAAGTCCGTTGAAACCTCCCCGTGAATGTAGTATTATCGCTGTGGTAGTGCTAGCTATCAATGTATGGGCCGGACCACACTAGCATGAAAGCGAGCGAGCCTACAGCTAAGCATTTGCTGTTTCTCAAGAAAAAGCCTAAGCATTTGCTATTTCTCAAAATACCTAAAAAATGCTATTTCTAAAAAGAATATACGCATTTGCTGGTTTTTCATCACGCAGGCAACCGAATAGGAGGTCCAGGACGAAACATCCAGGCAGCATGCCACTCGCAATTTCATCTCCGTTGTGTTCTTATGGGTGAAACACTTCTTCGGTGGAGACGGGTGAGTTACAAAAATTTGATTTCTGGCTCCCGCAATTTGGTTGCGATGTCGACTTCAATTGGGTTGCCGTCAATATGAAGCACTGATGTAGGCATCAACTCAGAAATCCCTCCACACATATTCAACAAATGTTCATGTAAATTTACCCTAAAGACCCTCGAGAGGAAACAAACCACCGTCCTCGGTCATTGTAAAAAAAAACATTATCAATCTGCCGGTATGCGCCCCCTACATCCTCGCCGGCACACCATCATCTCCTATCCTAGCAGTCTCTCTTCAAGATGCAACGAGCCCACCACAGCGGACGCAAAGAGCCTGTCGTCCCCGGTCCCCAGGGACGAAGAACAGAGGGCAGGTACACATTTACAAGTCAGCAACACTATGGGGGGCAGGCAAAGGTAGGATTTGATCTAGGGGCAGGCCAGAGCGGCGCCTCAAAATTTATACTTGTGCCCGCAGCAATGCGCGTGGCTGGAAGAACTGTCCCGAATCAGACCGCAGACAGAAAATCATGCATGCTCTACTTACTTACCTTCAGATGCAATTGTATTTTAGCAGCCTTTCAACCTAACAGAGTATGTAAAAGAGACAACTTTGGCAAAATGCCAAGGTAATATTCTTTTGTAAACTAATAAGGCTTTTCAGATCACTAAAGCAGTGAAGTCTTATATTAGTTTACACAGGGAGTAATTAGTATGCCGCCACAATTATATAAAAGAGACAACTCGCTGAACAGTAACAATGTGAAGATACTACACAGGATGAAACCACTTCAGCTATTTTAGATACAGGGCAAGGTAATAATTCCAAGAATTTTTCCAGCACTTCAGCAAAATAGAGCATGGCTGCTACCTTCTGGCATATGGTAGTTGAAAAATGAAAAGCAACTCCTCGTTGCAAGTAAATTTCATGTGGATATCTTGTAAAATTCTGGCACCGTAGAAGCACTCTTACAAAGTGAGCTATCGAAGGAGTCATTTATCCACATGTCATGCATGTGCTTGTTAAAGCAAAACCTATAGGACATGGTCATAATCAAATCGAGCATCTCTAGAAGCTCTATTGTCCAGTTGTGGCTGCCTGTGTTGATTAGCCATCCATTTCTCATCGCAGCTACCACAAACACCAAATTCCATTACCTTGAGCACCTTGGCATTCAAAACAAAGAACCTGGCTAAGTTAACATCTGTCCTCAATACTGTTGTTGTAAGATGGAGTTCAAGGCATTCGATAGGACAAGTGTGTCGTATCGCCACAAATTTTCCATATCCTTCCTAGGACTTGGCTGCAAATGAACAAATTAGATATTAGTGTCCGTTTAGGTGTAATTTAATAGCGAAGAGTAAAACAACAATTTCTTATAGCTGGCATCCAATTACATCAGGATTAATTGCATTTGTATGATGTGCAAATTGGGGCTTACTGAAAAACATGGTCCGCTAGCACACTCATCTTAACATGATTCTTTGTACATGTAGTTTTGACCACTAAATGTTCCATTGCAAACTTCGGGAGAAAATTACACAAAAATGTTCTTGTGGAAGCTAATTTTATGGAAAATGCACTAAATATTACTTTCGTATATCCAAACTAGAAATCCAGTCATATAATTGTTTTAAGTTAAATTTCATTAAAAAGTATGTGTTTCTTTTAACTTCAGATTTTTCTAGATGCACTTTTGACCACTAGATTTGCATAAGATTTGGCTAAAATTACTGAAAAGATTTTTTTACTAAAGCTGTACTAGTTGTTATCTCTGTATTTCCAGACTACATATCGTACGATTAATCAAAGCTAAAATTCCGTGCAAGAATTTTTTGGCAAACATAGAAGCACTCATCAGAACTTAATGTTACCAAAAGTATACGACAAATTAGTTACAAGTGTCCAAACTAAGAATGCAGAGTGCATAGTTAAAACAGTTTGAATAGGTCTAACTCGAGGTAATGTTACACCTTTGCAAGAGTGCATAGTTAACATTTAGCAATAAGGATTTTCACCTGGATCTGGATGTATAGTCTCCCGATGCAGGGAAAGTATCTAAGGAATCCAATCATTGCATCAAGCTTGGGACCAAAAAGATTGTAGAACCAAGATCTTCACTGAGCGCACCGACACGGTCAAGTTGATCGGGGCCAAATCTTGGCGGAAACCAATACACAAACATAAAGAAATTGCAAACAGAAAATTCCTAAATGCATGCTTCAGAAGAAGGCCAAGCACAATTATGGTTCCAAGCACAAGTTTGGGAATATTGCAAGATATGTAGCCCAACACCTTCAATTTCGGTGCCTCATGACCCTAATTGTCGATGGACCATCCATTACAACACAATGCAACAGTCTCTCAAGGCAAGGTACATCCTCGATGACAAGCTCCTCAAACTCCACGTCTTCTTTGTAATGAGAACCAGAGACACTGATGCTACGAAGAGTCGGTGAGACGGATACGGAGAGTGTTGGTCCCGTAGATGCCATCGAGTTGGAGGCCCTTGATCACAGTGCAGCCGGCAAGCAGACAGTGGATTGTACACTCCGAGATGGCGACCTCGTATAGCTTGAGCTGCTTCAGTCGAGGTAGAAGAAGTGTCGGGGAAACATCAATCTCAAGGTAAATTGCAGCTGCCAATGCTGGCGATGCGCAGAATCGCCGCAAAGCGTAACACGGATGGTGTGACGACCTGTCCCCCCCCCCCCCCCGATCTCGAGCTCCTCCAGGCCATCAAGGGCAGGGCACTGAAACTCCACTGCCACCCCCCCCCCCTATTACCTCGACTGCCAGCACTTTGTGCCATCATCGTCTTGGTTACTATGTGGCTCTCGTCTCTCATCCTTAGTTCGACGTGGCCTTCTTGGATCTGTCTCTGGCGTTGTATCTTTAGGCTATCAAGCTTTGTGGGCTTGGTAAACAAGTTCGGATACCTTATCCTTGTAGCAAGACTGTGTTTTAGCGTCCTTCTAATCTTGTTCGCTCTGATGTTTGGAGCCAAGCTCCCTTTGCCTCGAAAGGAGCCACCGTTACTACATTATCTTTATAGATGACTTCTCTCGACACACATGGATATACCTTATGTCTTCTTTTTGTACTAAGGTCTTATCTATCTGTTAGTTTGCCCCCATGATTAATACCCATTTTTTCACTTGTATACGTGCCTCTCGTGAAGATTCTGCTCGTGAGTACCTCTCATTTGTTGCACCGATTCCTTGCTGAGCAGTGCACACTTCCTCAAATCTCTTGTCCTGGAGCTCATGCTCATAATGGTTCTGATGAGCGCAAGAATCGTCACTTTCTTGAGGCGGCTCGTGTGTTGATTATTGGCTTGAGTTTGTTTCTACTTCCACCTATCTCATCAACATTCAACCTTCCTCTGCTCTGCAGGGTGACAATCTCTCGAGCGTCTTTTTGGTCATTGGCGTGACTACTCACCACTTTGTTTGTTTTGTTGAGCTTGCTACATTCTTCTTGCCCTGTGTGAACGCACCAAACTAACTGCTCGATCTGTTTAGGTTAAAATGATGAGCAGAGTCGAGGTTGGGATCCTGTTGATCATGAGATACGCATTTATCGGGCTGTGACTTTTGATGAGTCTCGTCCTTTCAATCCACGTCCAATCCTCTCCTTTGGCCTCCCCCATCGAGGACATTTGTTTCCTTCATTTTCCTGATACACCTATCAATCATGTATTGTCCTCATCCATCCATCCATCTTGTCTTCACGTACCACTGTTGTAGAACCTATGCCGTCATCACCTACGGATTCCCCACCTCGTTCATTACCTGAGGCAACCTCACCTCGCTCGTCAAGCTTCTCGAGTTATGCCCCCCCCCATCCTTTTCTTTACCACATTAGTCATCCGCAAGTTGTGGATTCTTTTGATGCACCATCTTCCTCGACTACCATACCTCCTTCTGTTAGCAACACACCGCCTCCAACTCAACCTACTTATGGCTTGCACTCGCCTGCTTCCGCCTATAGACCACTATGGTTATTCTGGCGACGCTCTTCTCGAGACGACTTCTTATCGTGACATTGTTGTTCACCATGAACATGTGATGGCAGAGGAGAGTATTGCTCATGAGTGCACCGACACGTGGCATCTCATTTCCCTTCTTCCCCGTGCTGGTCCCGCCACTTGTAAGTGGGTCTACAAGGTTGAGACTGATGGTTCCCTCGAGCATTACAAAGCTCATCCTGTGGCCCATGTCTTTCAACACAAATATGGTCATGACCACGATGAGACATTTGCTCATGTGGCCCACATGACCACTCTTCACACACTTCTTGTTGTGACTTCTACTCGCCACTGGTCTGTCTCTCAGCTCGATGACAAAAATGCCTTTCTTAATGATGAGTTGCATGAGGAGATCTACATGTAGCCACCACCTAGGTATTCTGGTCCTGACGGAATGATCTGTCATCTTTGTTGCTCTCTCGATGGCCTTAAGCCAACCCTCGCCTAGTTTGAGTGTTTCATCATAGTGGTGACTACGGCTGGTTTTTTGGCGAGTGCTCATGATCTTGCACTTTGTCCACCATTTAGCTCGTGGTCAGACTATTCTATATGTCGATGACATGATCATCACTGGCGACGACTCGGTACTTTGCCTTTGTGAAGGCTCGTCTTAGTGAGTAGTTTCTTATGTCTGATCTTGGTCCTCTTTCCTACTTCCTTGCATAGCTTTTATTGATGAGCGCAATGCTGAGAACTCCTATGGAGCTCAACGTCCACCTCTGTGCTTCTGAAGATCAGCCTTTGTCTGTTTTTGACGTGCTACTGTCATCTTGTTGGGAGTCTTGTCTATTTAGATGTCACTCAACCAGATTTTTCACATCCCTTTCATAGTCTAAGTCAGTTCGTCTCTCCTCCCACTTCGATCCACTACAATCACCACATCTGTGTTCTACGATATCTTCATAGGACTCTCATCGTCTCTTCTTCCCACGCTCAAGTTCATTAATCCTTTTCTGCTTACTGTGTTTTTCTTGGTAGTTTTCTCATTCCCTGGATCTTCATGAGACTCTCCCTCGTCGTCTCTTCTTCCCACGCTCAAGTTCGTCGATCCCTATCCACTTATTGTGTTTTTTGGCGGTTTCTCATTGCATGGAAGACGAAGAAACAGACTGCACTTTCTTGTTCGAGTGTAGAGGCTAAGTTGCGAGCTACGGCTATTTTGACAGTAGAGGTGACTTGGCTACCATGGGTGCTTGAGGATTTTGGTGTTTCTGTCACTACACCTACTACTATCTTATCAGATAGTACAAGTGCTATCAATATTGCGCACGACTCTTTTAAGCATGAGCTCACCAAGCATATTGGTGTTGATGCTTCCTTCGTGTGCTCCAGTGTGCAAGATCAAATTATTACTCTTCAGTATGTGCCTTCCGATTTATAGTTGGCCGATTTCTGAACGAAGGCCAGACTAGAGCACAACACGACTTCTATCTCTCCAAACTCGGTGTTGTTGTTCCGCCATGAGCTTGAGGATTTTGGTGCTTCTATCTCTCCAAAAGAGATTGATCCAATTCATAAGGGAAACTGGATCGAAAAACAAGCAACATAGCCTCATCTACAGCACAACACATGCGACAATTGCACTAAACACACACCCGGATCTAGTATTGCCACTCCAATGTATCCCACTCGCACGTGAGCCACATAGCAGAATGCCCTCCTGCCAACAACCAAACACATCCATTGGGCACATAGTTGTGGCACCTCACTCCACAACAACCACCTCATGCCATCCCGAGTAGTAGATTCAGATGTAGACACCGGATCAACCCATTGTCACGACTGACGCACAGGCATAGGGTGGTGGATGATGCCTTTCTCCTCCTAGTGCCCTCTTCTGTCTTCCATCTTCCTCGCTTCCCCTATCGTCATCCCCTAGCCACTCGGCTCTGGGTCCAACAAGGCTGGCGGCGAAGGCAGTCCACTCCTGACAGCTTTTTCACCCCTTCCCCCGCACCTCCCGTGTACTCTCCAGTGCCTGCTAGTCCAACTGGGCATCCTTTTCCTGGCTACGAGTTGTTTTGTGCGCTGCCTTGTTCCTACATCCCGTGCTCCCATGCAGGTTGTCGCCATAGCCGCTAGCTCGAGCACTACCAACGGTGGAGCAAGAGCACGGGCAATCGGCACCGCCTCCGTCTTACGCAAGGACGCAAAGCGCCCAGGAGCACGTCGCTACCTGTCACCAAGGCCATGGACGTCCAGCAAGGGAACGTGGAATGCGAAATCAAGTACGCGTCACACAACTCGCAAACAGGGCAAGGACAACAAGCCAGATCGGCGGGAAACGGAGAGTGCAAGGGAGGTACAAGGAAGCGATGAAAACACTATCAGGACGGCACACCCGCCATCCTCTACCATTTGTGCATTTCTTCGCTTGAACTTCCAAACAGGTGCCTTGAGCTGAATTGCTCGCCCCAATTTTTCCCTCATAGTGTTCTATAAGACATGTCGCTTCCTTTCCCCCTACTGCCAAGGGAGGGTCCTTGACAGACGCGGGGTTGCCTGCAACAATAACCTCTTGCGAGGTGGCTTCGTAACAGAATCCCCTAAATTAACATTGTTTGCATTGACATTGCATGTACCCTTATTTCCATTCATAGGGTCAAAATAATCTTTCTCGATATGCATCGGGTCGAGTCATGCCCAATTTTCCCTCCTTCCACTGGTAGTGCTACCATGAGGTTGATCAATGGACTCGTTTCTTGGTTGGAACCATCATAAAATCGCCAAACTGAAACATCTTTGGATCATGAACCCCATCCCCGCATTGTTCTGTAACATGGCCAATCTTATCGTAATTTGGGCAAAAATGCGACATCTCATATAGCACAGGGAACATTTGGGGCGGTTCACCTAGCTCAACATTCCCTAAGAACCTCAAGGGGCTTCTCCGGTTTGATCTTGACGTGCACTCGCAAACTTCTATATTCAACGACAATTAGGCCAAGCTCCACATCTAACACTTCCCCGGTCAGGAAGCCATTGCTCTAGCCATTGGTCTGTTGCGCAACAAGTCCGGTCGACCCATGATCTGAGCCCAAACACGTACGAAGTCATAAGGGCGACATATTCAAGTATACTCCTCCATTACCATAGCATGGTGCTTAAAGAGCAAAGGAGCCTCATGCATGGTTGTGATTTCACAATCCCCAAAACACTTATAACTCCGTCGTAAAAGTGTAACCGTCAAGTGGTATGAATTTGACATCCTTTGCACTGCCCCAAGCCACCTGCATGGCGGTGTAAAAAGCAGGACGACTAAAGGGAGCCTTAACCTTAATCAACACCGCCCAACAAGCTTCGCACGTGGGCTCTCCAATCAATCTTGGTACTCAACGAGTAAGATCACCTACTTTGCAAGTAGACATACATCGTCCAAGTACTTTGCGTATCATGTGTTTTTCTCTTCAGCTCGTCCCCTCCAACAAAGTGTTGCAGAAAGCGTGGGCATCCATCAAATGCAAGATCCACATCTGGCTCACCCCACAACAACGTTTATGGTCTACCGGCCATCATCGGTGCCACTGTCTCGTCAACCATGTCACACGTCCCCTCTACTCTAGTGCCCCTGAGACTATCGAACACATGTTCATCAGCTGCTCCTTCTCAACAGCAATCTAGCAATTGTTGCTCGCCTCTTTGGTGTCACTACTGCCCTTCTAACCAGGGCCGGCACTTCCCTTTCCGACTAGTGGATTGGTTGTCGGGCAACCACTCTGTATTTGGTGCGCCGGGATCTCGAGCCAGCATTGTTGCTCGTAGTCTAGACCATCTAGAAGGAACGCAACGCTTGCAATCTCTAGACAACGACACAAGATGAAGCTCGGCTTTGGATTACGGTTGCAGCCACATGATTAGCACATATCTGGAGTACCGTTTATGGTCTACTTACCGTCGTCAACACCACGGTATGGACATCCACGTCGCCTACACCCTCTGCTTCAGAGCCCCAAAGACTTCTCAACACTAGTTCACCAGCTTTTCCTTCTCGATAGCAATCTAGAACTGGTGTTTGCCTCTTACAGCATCACCGAAGCCCCCAGTGGGCAGCGTTTCCCTTTCCAACTAGTGGATTGGCTGTCAGGCGACAATTCCACCTTCGATGCACTACGAACTCAAGTCAGCGGTGTTGCTCGCATTCTAGACCATCTAGAAGGAACAGAATGACCGAGTGTTCAACATGTTAAGAGTAATATATTATAGTCGTGTACCCTTTGTATTTTCCCCATTATACAAGACGCTTTCTGCATATTGCACCACACATGTAGGTGTATAGCCTATGTCCACCTAGGAATACAAGTTGCATATTCCTAAAATGATATTAGAGACTAGATTTTCTTCCTCGCACATACAACTCGTGCTACTCTCCAAATCAATCCCGATCTAAGTTTTCGATCAATTTTTCCCAGGCTAGTACGCTCATGTGCAACCCCACCTCCCCGACCTGCATCGGTGTCTTCTCCCCGGCGACTATCATCGTCGCTCTGCTACCTCCAGATCAGGGTCACCTCCCCTTCCTTGTCCAGGCCTCTCGCATCCCAATAAATTCCCACACGCATCCCGATAAGTTCCCACAGGCCGCCATCCCATCATGCCCTTTCGAGCTCGGTACCTCCGCCTCCATCAGGCTCTCCCCTTGTGGACATCTCCGTTGCACTCACACCGCAGGCTACCTATCAAACATCTTCAAGAGGTCGTGTATCGTCGCCATGTACAGAAGGTCAGCGTGTCGCCACCATATACGGGAGGCTGGTGCCCTACCACTCCAAGAGGCCGCTTATCATCGCCAACTCAAACTAGTTGGCGCCCAACCGCAATTGCTAGGACATCCGTTGTTGCAGATCACGGTATCAACTCACTCTTGCTACACGCAGGACCTCAACGACGGACTTTGCCGCTGGACCTCATACCCGGCAGCCCATCCCGCCGACTGGGTTCTCGAGGGACCATGCCCCTACCTCACGTGCCCCATTCACTGCTCTTCCTTGCTCTATTGCTCTCTTTTTTCTAAGACGGAGCTAGTTCTGTAGAAGAGTAGACGAACAAAAATACAAGTACGTGATTCATTGGACACAGTTTCTCTTGCTTACCCTACACTAACCCCATCTCGCACATGCGTCGTCCATCGATGCTTGATGCTCCTCCACCTATGACATTGCTCCCCTGGTGCCATACACATGCTGTGGTGGTGGCTCCATAGTGTCCCCTCTTGCAAACCTCTGTTGATGGTGATGGTCGCTCTACACAGACTCCCCTCACAGCTTTCATCGGTAGTGTTGGTGCACATCACTCCACTGACTACGTCTCACCTGTGTCTTCCCTTCACGCTTGGTGCTTGTGTCCCCTCACAGCTTTCATCGGGAGTGTTGGTGCACATCACTCCACCGACTACGTCGCACATGCGCCTTCCCTTCGCGCTTTATATCACTCCATCGACTTCGTCGCACATGCGTCTTCCCTTCGCGCTTGGTGCTTATGTGTTCGCAACCTCGTCTCCTCCACCAACTTCTACAATGCTACACCACCTCTAGCGGCTTACACGGGTGGTGGTGGCAACTCCTCTTCCAGTGATTCGACATCGACCACTTCAACGGTGTCCTTCACCACACAGGAGATTACACGACTTCAACACCTACCTACTACTTCAGTTGAACCCCCTGACTACGTTGGAGATTACGAGACTAGTGATTACTAGATGCTTCTTTTGGTTCGATTCTTTCGATACTAAGACCACTTTTTACACAGTCGGGTACATTTTCATGGATCCTTAGCAGTGTAGCGTCTTTTCATATTATTCTTCTAGTTTGTCCTCCATTCAAACCTCTAGATTCTCCTATTCATATTCTTACCGCTCCTGTTACTTCCCTCCCAATTGATCATCGAGACAGTCTTAGCGCTTTGTCTTTTCATGTTGCTTATTTTGCTCAATTTCCTCGACTTACCATGTAGCTCATTTCAGGTGGTTAGATTGTCGACACTGGTTGTAGTCATTCTCGACTTGACTCTTGTTCTGATTAGGATCGTCACACAGGTGCTCTACTTGGGGCTTGCCCTCGGCATTGTGACTCCTAGGGCCTCCAGGAGCTTGACAGGCTTCACCTTCCCTCTGCCACCACCATCAATCTCTTCGCCTCTGTGACCTCGACTACCGGCTCTTTGTGGCATCATCGTCTTGGTCACTTGTGTGGCTCTCATCCCTCATCCTTAGTTCGACATAGTCTTCTTGGATCCATCTTTAGCGTTGTGTCTTGGACTGTCAGGTTTGTCGGCTTGGCAAACAAGTTCAATTACTTTATCGTCATAGTAAGACGGTGCCTCAACGTCCTTTCGATCTTGTTCACTCTGATGTTTGGGGTCCAACACCCTTTGACTCGGAAGGAGGCTATCGCCACCATATTATCGACAGATGATTTCTCTTGACACACATGAATATATCTTACCTATCTATAAGAAGTTTGTCGCCATGGTTCATACTCATTTTTTCTCTACTACCCATGTCTTCCGTGCAGATTCTACTCATGAGTATATTTCTCATTTGTTGCGTGGATTCCTTGCTGAGCAGGGCACACTTGCTTAGTTCTCTTGTCCTGGGGTCATGGTCGGAATGGTGTTGATGGGCGCAAGCAGCTTCACCTTCTTGAGGTGGCTCGTGCATTGATGATCGTCGGCTCTCTTCCGCGTTACTTTTGGGTGAAATTTCTCTCGAGCGACTTTTTGGTCGTTCTCGTGACTGTAAACCGTTTCATTATTTGGTTGCGTTTGCTAT